>NC_080041.1:102425628-102767497 GCF_012489685.1 Lotus japonicus | reverse complement strand
AGCTACAAGGCTAACAGATCCCTAGCCAAGATGGATTAAGCTCAGGAGGAGGATCCTCCAACCAAAGAATGTTACACTGGCGGACAGCTCCCAGCTCTGCTAGACAGTCAGCTGCATCATTCGCACTACGAGGAATATGAGTAATCTGGATGGTCCATTCTTGATTCATCAACGTCTTAATCTCCCCAAACTCAGTAGCTAGCTGATGAAAGTGGTAATGATCACCATGTAGCGTGTCAACAATCTCCTTGCAGTCCACTTCACACAATGCATATCTAATGCCATTATCCCACAAGAGGGTAAGGCCCATCTTCAAAGCTAGGATCTCTGCCATAAGAGGATCCCCTCCACACTACCAGCCATAAAGCCTTTAACCCAAGCTCCGCCAGTGTCTCTAACAAGCCCTCCACACCCCATACGCTGCTGGCTATGACTATAGGCCCCATCAGTATTGAGCTCTACAAATAACCAGATGGGGGGAGCTTCCATCGAACAACTTCCGTACCTGCCTCGAGACCTGTCCCGTTCCCAAGCCACATCTCATACTCCTTACGCTCTTGGAGAATCCAACGAACCACTACATCAACAGTCCAATCATTATCTCCTAGCACTGAGATATTTCTCCAACGCCAAAGACCCCATATGGCCGCGACAAATAACGTCGCATGAGGCCCCTGTACCTGGTAACGAACCCAGTCCTTCACATTATCAGCTGCAAACCTCGACCAGTTGAGCGCGTTCAACCTAGGACCAGACTTCCCGCGAATAGGGACAATCACGAAGACAGTGAAGCCCATCCTCAAGATGGTGTGAACACCGGGGGCAAGCAGGAGAATTTGCGAGATGGCAACGAAATCTATGGCTATTAACCTGGATCACACCATGCAAAAGTAGGGAGCAGAAACACACGAACCTTCTCAGGAGCTCGTGTCTTCCAAAGCCACGACCAAGAATCTGCTGAAGGGAGCTGGGGTCCAGAATGGCACATCCAGGCATAAGCATCTGACGCTGTATACACTCCTTTCGAGCTATGCTTCCAAACCCAATGGTCATCAATATTAGCCCTTGTCTGAGGTTGGATTTCCACAAGACGTTGCTGGACATATTCCGGAACAATGGTAGCTAGCCGCGATATATTCCAGGAACCATTCACTAACACATCCGCCAGCGTCAAAGCAGAATCAGAGATATGAATGAAAGGGATGCACCGCCCCAAAGCTCCATGGTCGGACCAATCTTCAAACCAAAACGAGGTCCTTCCATTACCCAACTTGAATTCAAAACCCCGTTTTCAAAACATCCCTAGCCTTTAATACTCCTTTCCAGAGAGAAGAAGAGCTCGGGCTCGTTGTTGCCTCTAGCACCGACCCATTACCAAGATACTTATGAGCCAACACCCGGACCCAAAGTTTCTCAGAATTCTGAAGGAGAGACCAAACAAGCTTCCCCATTAGAGAGGTATTAGCATGAGCAACATCCCTCATACCAACACCCCCAGCATGCTTGGGTAAGACCAAAGTCTCCCAATTTAACAAATGCCAACCCTTCCCCCCAGAATTTCTAGACCAGATAAAACTTCGAGTGATTCTATTAAGGCACGTCGTAGTTCTCCTGGGAAGCCACACAACCTGCATGGTATATGTGGGAATGGCTGCAAGAACGGATTTAGCTAGGCAAATGCGACCAGCAGTATTCAACAGACGACTCTTCCAGGAAGCCAACCGTCGAGACACTTGATCAATTAAGAACTTAAACTTGTCATGAGAAGCACGGCCGCTTGCCAAGGGAAATCCTAGGTACTTACCAAGGTCACGAGTAAAAGGGATAGGGCAAGAATCCATTAAATTTCTCCTAAGAGTTGCGGGAACCCCACGAGAACAAAGAGCCTTAGACTTTGCAACATTAACATACAAACCAGACGCTTCACCAAACTCCCCAAGCATCCTAGCCACAAGCTCAACTTGATTATGCTCAGCTTTACAAAATAATAGAACATCATCCGCGAAGAACAAGTGGGAAAGAGATGGGCCTCCTCTTGAAACACTAATCGGGTGCCAAATCTGGTCATGAACCGCATTCTGAATACGAACAGATAATTTTTCCATGCACATGACAAAAAGATACGGGGACATGGGATCACCCTGACGCAATCCCCTCCCTGGAGAGAACCAAGGCAATTTAGAGCCATTCCACAAAAGAGCCAAACGAGACGAAGTCACACAACTCATGATCAATCTCACAATGCTATCCGGGAAGTGCAAGTCCCTAAGGGTACCTTCCAAAAAACTCCAAGAAAGCTTGTCATATGCTTTTTCTAGATCAATCTTTAGCGCCATGGACCCCTTTTTTGCATGGGAATTATTTAGGTGGTGGATCACCTCATGAGCAAGAATTGCATTATCGGTTGTTCCTCTCCCAGGAACAAAACTGGACTGGAGAGGCCCAATAAACTAATCCAAGAAGGGCCTGATACGAGCAACCAAGACCTTCGTAATGATCTTATAGGTCACATTACATAAACTTATCGGACGGAATTCCTTGATATTAGTAGGTACATCTACCTTTGGAATAAGCACCACCAGGGTTTCTGCAAGAGAAGGTTCAATAGAACCTGAAGAAAATGCAGAGCTCACCAACCTCCAAATATCCTGACCCACAATGTCCCAATACTTCTTGAAAAACACTGGTTGGAAACCATCCGGCCCAGGGGCCTTGAAAGACTTCATAGACCAAAGAGCTCGCCGAACCTCTTCAAGAGACACAGGTTCAAGCAAAGCTGCAGCACACACATTCGGGATATGAGGCATGTTGCTCACCTCGTACTCATGATGAATGCCATCCCTAGCAGCACCAAAAAGCTCCTGGAAAAAACCCTGGGCCTCCGTCCTTAGTGTTGCCTCATCTGTACTCCACGTGTTATTTCTAAGGAGCAGCCTGTGGATCTTATTCCTCTTACGCCGAATTACCGTTTGAACGTGAAAGAAATTAGTGTTCCTATCCCCAAAGCGCACCCATTGCTCACGGGACTTCTGGTACCAAAGGAGTTCCTCTTGACGAAGAATCTCCCGATACTCTCCTTGTAACTGGGCCTCTAAACGAACCATGCTAGGGCGAACTTCCATATCAAGATCTCTTTGAATGCCTTTAAGTCTGCCCTCTACATGTCGTTTCCTTTGGAAAATATTTCCAAAGGTATGCTTATTAAACCATAGTGAATCTGTTTGGACCCGAGAGAGCTTACCTTGGACATCACCTCCCAGGCTTCTCCAAGCATTAGCCACGACTCCTCGGTACTCCTCGTGGTCCACCCAGGCAGCCAGAAAACGGAAAGGACGTTCCATGGGGCTAGGAGAAGGAGCATGGCAACGGACCAAGAGAGGATTGTGATCCGAATAAACTCGAGTCAAGACTTCCACATATGCTTCTGGGAAAGTCAAACGCCAAGAACAATCAGCAATAGCTCTATCAAGACGCTTGGAAATGCTCAGTATGCCTATCTCCTTCCTGTGCCAAGTAAACAAACCGCCCTTAGCCTCAAGGTCAAGCATGTCACAATTCTCAAGAGCCTCAGCAAAGAGCAACGCCCTGCCTTGGGTAAAAGCTCCTCCTCGGACCTCAGAGGGATAAAGAACCTCATTAAAGTCTCCTACTGCCATCCAAGGTTTTGTTACCCTATCTCGAAGTTGAGCCATGTATCCCCATAACGCTTCACGATTGACTGGTATAGGGCTTGCATAAACTGCAGAACAAGTCCAAGAGAAAGCACCTATCTCAATATCAAAGGTTACAATCTGAGCCATAGAATCCACCAAAGAAATACGAGCATTTGAGCCTTGGTGGCACAATACCCAGATTCCTCCACTGTGCCCAGTAGCTTCAACAATGCAACTAGGCAAGAAACCCTGTGCCCTCCAGAACCGTTGGGCCCTATGGAACTGACAGTGGGTCTCAACCAAGACTACAATGTCTGGTCTATTCACTCTAATATACTCTTTGAGAGCAAGCTTAGCATTAGAGCTTAGCGCTCCTCTAACATTCCACACAAAGATAGAAAAATCTTCGAACCCTAACATTAAAAACTTGGAGAGGGTGGTAGGTCTCTTAACTAGACCTCTTAGAGGCCCCAGGAGATAAACTCCTCTCTCGTTCCCGTCGCATCTTGCCATCTGAATTCGTACTCCCATCCTTGCTTGTGGCATCTTCTTTTTGCATACATCCACCCTCTGGCGGTCGAACAGAGGCATGGGCACTACCAACCCATGAGTCCCTTTATGTAGATTAGGATGATTTGATTTTAAAACAAAAATATATCAAGATTGATTGATTTTGAAACAAAATATATCTATGATTTGATGTTTCCGAAAAAAAGAAAAGAATATACATAAGATTTTTTTTTTTGAAAGTATACATAAGATTGGTTAAATACATATAACCCCATTATGTATATAGGTTAAATATAACAACCTATCATGATAATTTAGGATGATTTGATTTTTTTAAACAAAACGTATTGTTTTTAATTATAAGTTAATTTTTTTTGCAGAATTATTAGTTAATTAAATGTCAAAAATCATCAATATCAATATTAATATTAATATTAATATTAATATCAATATTAATATCAATATCAATCAATATCATCAATCAATCAATATTAATATCAATATCAATCAATCAATATATATTAGAAAAGAAGAACTTTTATTAGAAAAGAAGAACTTCTATCAGGTTGATTTAGTGACGCGTCATTCTCATAAAAAAAATTCCACGTGTCATTCTCAGGTTAATTTTCATAAAAAAATACATTTTTAAATTTTATAATTGATTAGGATTTATGTTGTTTATTTCTTGATTTTATCTTAATTTATTTTTGATTTATTTTTAGAGTATTAATTAATTTTTATGGTATTTTAATTGAATTTTCGGATTTTTAATTAATTCAGAATTTTATGAGTTTTTATTGTGATTTGCTAGATTTTGATAGTTTTTATCTATATTTTTTTAGTACCTTTTTAAATTTTAGATTTGATTACAATTTAGGTTGTTTATTTCATGATTTTATCCAAAATGGTTTTAAGATGGCCGTGAAAGAATCCTTGGAAAGCTTCAAGCTGAAGGGATTGAACTAGACAATCTTATACTCGTATAAGAATCAAGAATGTATAATTCGACTTTTTTACCACCATAGTGCAGTTTTGGAACATATTTACCATTATAGTGTAACTTTTTTTTTTATTTACTAAACTAGTGTAAATCGCCACTCGAAGTGGCGATATATATATTTTTTGTTTTTTTTTAAGAAATCGTCATTGTGAATGGCGACACTTTAAATTATTAATATTTTTTAAGAAATCGCCACTGGTAGTGGCGACACCATATTTTTTATTTTTTTGACTATCTATTTTAGTGACGGAAAGAAATCCGTCACAAAATCCTGGTATATGATTTAAAAGAATTAGTGACAGAACATGGATTGAGAAACTATCCGTCACAAAAAACATATTTCATCGCTAACCCTTTTGCGACGGAAGAATCCCTTTTCAAATATCCGTCGCTAATTTATTTAATATTGTTCTCTTGGATTTTGGGATGTAATAGACTTCGTCATAAATAAAATTCGTCATTAAGTCCTTTGTGACGGAAAAGTTCTTTCTCCATATTCTGTCACTGATTCCTTTCAATTATTTACCAGGCTTTTGTGACGGGTTTGTTTCCGTCACTAAAATAGAAAGTCAAAAAATAAAAAAATTTAGGTGTCGCCTCTGGTAGTGGCGATTTCTTAAAAATATAATAATAATTTAAAGTGTCGCCAATGTAAGTGGCGATTTCTTAAAAAAAAGCAAAAAAATATATATGTATCGCCACTCTTAGTGGCGATTTATACTGCTTTGGTAAATAAAAAAAAAAGTACACTATAATGGTAAATAAGTTTCAAAACTACACTATGGTGGTAAAAGAGTCGTATAATTATGCATCTTTCTGTTTTGGATATTGGTAGAATAATATGACTTGGAAACCAAACAGTTTCTTTGCTGTATTGCCATCCTTTTTTTTTTTTTGTTTTGTTTAATCAACATCTCTTGATCAATCGGTTCTATTCTATCTAAGATAAAAAATAGATCAGTAATCAGTTGGATTGTCTATTGATTATTTTTGTTGGATCAAAGGTGTTAGTTTGGGTATGCTTTTGTGCTTTATTGCTGTATTTTCTTTTTTAAACAAAACACTTTATTATTTTCCCACAGCGGAGTCTCTCTATCGCGTCCCAATCTAGCCAGATAATCGGCCACCGAATTAGATTCTCTATAAATGTGAGCAACTCCCAAGCAAGCAACTTCCACCATAAGCCTATCAATGGAATTGAGGTCATTTAAGAGCCCAAGGTCTATCTTTACAGTTTACAGCTAGCTAAGGTAGAGTCAGTCTCGATGAACACATGTGAGAAAGAGAAATATTTGCTGTATATCATCATCACCTATTTCATGATCATGACAGCCCTTGGTGATATTGTGATGTTGATAGTGTTTCCACCTTTTTATGCCTTTCTATTTTATTCAGTATGATGCTTTGCTTTCGAAAAATACAAGAATGGATGCAAAAATTAAATAATTCTAAAGACCTTCAACAATGCTGATATGAAGAACCTATGTAAAAATGAAAATAGAATGGCAACTCTGCTGCTATGACTGGCGTATTGATCACTGAGCATCTCTGGGTCGGTTTCCAGTTCTCACTTGCTTACAAATCTTGGCTGTGCAACTTCCTCTGTTATCCTCTGTTTTCCCCCTGTCCTCTTTCTATCTTTTCCCACTTTCTACTGCTTTGTGATTTTTCAACTTTGCAATGTAATCTGTTTCTATATTGACTTGGGCAGGCACCCCTGTGTCTTTTAATATAATTTGTTGCTTATCAAAAAAAAAATATCACTTCCTTGAAGCACCCCTACACAGCTAGATCATAGCATAGCTGGAGTTTTTGCCAAAGAGGTAGTGCAGTTGCATGGTATTCTGGAGTCCTTATTGAGCGATTGGGATCCTATATTAATTGTAAGTATATTTTGGAGGGAGTTATTCAAGTTGCAAAAGGTGTTTGGAGACTTACTTACGTTTGCATCTGAACAGCCTAAGACTTGGTCCCATTGGCTTCCATGGGCTGAATTATGGGACAACACAACCTTCCCATGTGTCTACCAGAACTTCACCATTTCTGATTGTGTATTGAAGGCAGCCGCCTATGGTGCTTCGGTTTGTAGAGGGAGAGACTTGCGTAGAGGTAGCAGCAATGGAGTTATTTTGAAGTTACTGCCTACCACAAACTTTGCCAACTTTAATAAAATTCAAAATTTAGTTATTGACGTCCAAACCCATCGGTATTGTATAAATATCTCGAAAAATTGCTGCCATCCACAAACTTTGCGAACTTAAAAAAAAATCAAAATTTAGTAGCGGCCAAAACCATTCGGTTTTTGGTCAAGGTTTGTGCTGGCAGTGGTGACTGTGATGGCAAGTTTGGGGTGTTGCTGGAGGTAGAGTTTCCTCTCCTTAGTTTGGGTTTTTTCGGTTCTTTGCAGGTCGCATCATGCTGCGAGGTGTTGTTGGGTTCCAGGCGCTTGAAGTAGTGATTTGTAGTTCTTCCCTTGGATTTTTGGCTGCTCCCAACCGTTGTGGCTTTGTGCTTTGAAAATGGATGTCTCGTCGGCACTCCTCTTTGTCTTTGTTTGTTTTGGGCTGTTTTCCGTGTTGTGCAGTTCTAGTTCTTATGCTTTCGCTTTTTGATCGATGTCGCGTTCTGATTTGTGTCCCCTCCAATGACGAGATGAGTTCTGTTTTTGTTGGGTTATGTTCATCTCGGTCCCCGACAGTTGCCTCTTCTCGTCTTGATTGTTAGGTGCTTGATCCAAGTTAGGATCCTTGTCGATTGCTTGGGGTCTATCCTGCATTAGGGGTGTTCGTGGATTGGATTGGATCGGTTTTGAGGAGAAAAATCATCCGATCTGATCTCATCGATTTTATGATTTTGTCATCCAATGGATTTTTTACTAAATTCAAATCCGAACCAATCCGATCCAATCTATAGCGGTTTGGATTGGATTGGATTATTCGGTTTTTGTTTCACTTTTTTATACTTTGAAATTGTGTTGTATAAATTTTAAAAATATATAATATATGATAAATACAACGATACATAATTTATAACATTAATATACCATTCATAAATTATAACATAGTAACATATTTTTAAATTATGATTATAATTGTTTACTTTGATACATGTATATAGTTCAAATAATTACTTGAACTTTTTTTATTAAAACGTAATTTTATAAATAAGCATGTGTGATATAATCAATATATAAACAATAAACATGTATAACTAAAAGTAAACATATTTGTGAATGTTCGGTTTGGATTGGATTGGTTCGGTTTTGGAAATCAAATCCGAAATCCGATCCGATCCAATAAATAATTTCGGTTTTTTCAATTTCCAGTCCGTTCGGTTTTCGGTTTGATTGGATATCGGTTTTTTTGATCGGTTTGTCGGTTTTGTTTGGATTGGTTCGGTTATGAACACCCATATCCTGCATACTTCATTTTGTGCAGGTGTTTATTAGGTGCTGTATTTTAAAAGTTTTTCTTGTGGGGGTGCCAAAGCAATTTGATTCCAAGGTGTTTTTTTTTAGGTTTTTCTATGTACTATTGAAGGGGACTATGATCACTTTGTTGAGTGTCCTTTGTATTATCGACTAATTTTCATCCAATAAAACTTTCAACTTAACTAGAAAAAAAAACCATATAAGTATCCCAAAAAAAGGCTTCAGTAACGATATTTCAGAAAAAGTTGTCGGTAAGTTTGGATAAAACCATCCGTTAGTAACCTATAAATACGAGTTTGCAGACCATCTTACTCACAATTCTCCTTTTGCTTCGGATAGTGATACTATTTCTATGGATGAAGCTTTCAAAAAAGTAACATTTTTACCTTAGCAAAAAAGAGTTTTATTGTGAAAAAAAAAAACAATTACCGACTTTTTGTGGTTATAGATGGTGTTTGACCCTCGGTAATAACCTTTTTTCTTGTAGTGTTGTTGAGACCAAGAATATGTTGTCAATATGTTTTGACACGAAGAATCTTAGTGAAGCTTCTTTTGTTATGGGGCTAGAGATGCATAGAGAAGTCTTGTATGCTTTTGGGTTTATCTCAGAAATCTTACATTGATAAGTTTTATAATGTATTAATATGGAGCATTGTAGGCTTGGTGATGTCCCTATTTTCAAAGGGGTTAAGTTGTCTAAGGATGAATGTGCTAGAAATGATGTTGAAAATACCTTTATGGAGAATATTCCTTATACTAGCGTTGCGGCTAGTCTAATGTATGCTCAGGTTTGCACTAGACCATATTTGTCTTGTTGGGGGTTGTTGTTAAAATGCATGTCATGAAATCACTACAAGAAAAAAATGTATAGTAGTGTCGATTAGAAACCGACGCTAACATGCCAACAACTGACGCTACAAGCGATTTGGCGTCAAGGTAGAGGTTAAAAAGATCGAAGCTAATTTGTTGAGTCAGCCAGCTTGCTGACACAAAGTTTTATCGTCGTTCATGTCGACGCTAGGCCGACTCAAATCTCTAAATTAACAGATGACAGTAAAGCAAAGAAACGGTCTTGGTTCTCAAGTCATTAATTAGACCAATCTTCAGATTAATTAGCACAAACAGGGTCATGTGGTCTCTTACTTTGCTTTGGTTTTGCATGATTGTAAGGTCTTAGGGTCGGCTTTTGAGTATTTTTCTTTATCTTTTATTATATAGAAGAACTGGTAATCAGACTGTTGATTTTGTTGCAAAATTGATTATCCTAATGTTACCTAGGTGGATAATGCTCCCTCGGAATTAGTTGCTTTCCTTCAGGTAATGTATTGAGTGTTGTTTTTACTTAATATAAATTTGTTTCCTCTATAAAAAAAAATAGTGCTATATAATACAAGAATCCCAACTAACATATATAATTCGTGCTAGATTATTTTTATAATCTAACTTATAAGATAACTTACTCTTAAAAGATTAATTAAACGTTTAAAAAAACTTACAAGCCTTTAATTTGGAAAATACTATCTTATTTATGTTAAAAAATTGTAATACAAATAAATTGTTGTTCCCGTAGGATAGCTCAAGTGGTAGGAGCTGGGGACATATGGGGAGGTCCAGGGATCGATTTCTGACGGGTGCAATTTATCTTTCTAGTGTACCAAAAAAAATTGCTAATCATTCACATGAAATAAGTTCATACACAGCCGCATTCACGTAGGTAATTGTGCATATTAGTTCATTCAACATAATTGGGATAAAATTATCGGCAATATTAATCATCTATATCTATATATATTAGAAAAGAACAACTTCTAGCATGACGTGTCGCTCTCACACGCCAAGTTAGTGACGTGTCGCTCCCAGATTAATTCTCACCTAATATTTTACATGTAAGCTCTTTCTCCTTGGCCCCACTTGCCACATGTGCCCTGATTTTTCCTTACCTTATTTCTCCTTAATAAAAAAATACATTTTTAAATTTTAGATTTGATTAGGATTTAGGTTTTTTATTTTTTGATTTTATCTTAATATATTTTTGATTTATTTTTAGAGTATTAATTAATTTTTATGGTATTTTTATTGAATTTCCGGATTTTTAATTAATTCCGGATTTTATGAGTTTTTATTGTGATTTGCTAGATTTTGATAGTTTTTATCTATTTTTATTTAGTACATTTTTAAATTTTAGATTTGATTAGGATTTATGTTGTTTATTTCTGTATTTTATCTTAATTTATATTATTATTTATTTTTAGAGTATTAATTATTTTTTATGTTATTTTTATTGAATTTTCGGATTTTTAATTAATTCCGGATTTTATGAGTTTTTATTGTGATTTGTTAGATTTTGATAGTTTTTATCTATATTTATTTAGTACATTTTTAAATTTTATTTCAATATATATTAGAAAAAAAGAACTTCTACTAGGCAGATTTAGTGACGTGTCATTTTCACGTTAATTCTCAGAAAAAAAAAATTCCAAGTGTCATTTTCAGGTTAATTTGCATAAAAAAATACATTTATAAATTTTAGATTTGATTAGAATTTAGGTTGTTTATTTCTTGATTTTATCTTAATTTATTTTTGATTTATTTTTAGAGTATTAATTAATTTTTATGGTATTTTTATTGAATTTTCGGATTTTTAATTAATTCAAGATTTTATGAGTTTTTATTGTGATTTGCTAGATTTTGATAGTTTTTATCTATATTTATTTAGTACCTTTTTAAATTTTAGATTTGATTAGGATTTAGGTTGTTTATTTCAGGATTTTATCTTAATTTATCTTATTATTTAATTTTAGAGAATTAGTTAATTTTTATGGTATTTTTATTGAATTTTCGGATTTTTAATTAATTCAAGATTTTATGAGTTTTTATTGTGATTTTTAGATTTTTGTAGTTTTTATCTATCTTTATTTAGTAGCTTTTTAAATTTTAGATTTGATTTAAAAGATTTTTCCTAATTATCTAAGATTTACCTAGATTACTCCTTACTAAATTTATTTCATCATGATTTAAATAGATTATTAATATCTAAAAAAATTTCATAAAATTTAAAAAGATTAAAAAACTAAAAATTCAATAAAAATACCTTAAAAATGAATTAATAAAAACTACCAAATCACAATAAAAACTCATAAAATCATTAATTAAATAATAATCCGAAAATTCAATAAAAATAAAAAAAATTAATTAATACTCTAGAAATAAACTTTTTTTTACCTAAAATTTATTTCCATAACAAATCTTGAAACCAATTTTTTAAATTTAATTTTAAATTTGAGAAACTTTTTCATAAAATATTAAAATCTTAAAAGATTTGCCTTAATTATCTAAGATTTACCTAAATTGCTCCTTACTAATACTGCATCAGTCATCTCCTCCCCTACATGTCTCTACTGTAAACCGGTTGACATGGAGGAAAAATGAGGAAGATTACTCGAGTATGCAACTTGCTTAATGTGGTATTGATAATGGAGTAAGTTGATAATTGTGTAAGTGTTTGACATAAATGTTTATGCTTCACTTCCTAAAGGTTTTTTTGTTGTTGAATTTGATTGACCTAATTAGTGAGCACTATATTTGGTAGTGTTGATTCAATTCCTAAAAGCCATGTCCTTTAATTTTCTCTTAATTTGTTCATTGTTCCCTATTTTGTGATTGTTTTGTTTAATTTCATATATGCTTTAGTATTTGTTGGTGGTCTCTGTGATACTTCCATATCTCTTAAATAAACTAATCTTGTGATGCTTTCTCTTATGCAACCCTTATTCTGAATGTTCTTAACCGGCCAATTGATAGAAGACTTACATGCTTTTATCCTTCCCATTGCAAGTTTATTTAATTGCATCATTATCTTCCAGTTTTGGCTGTCAAAACTTCATCTACAATGTCAGCATCATGAAGGCAGAGAAACTCTTTTAGAAGAAGGGACGTCCAACAAATTTGACCCAGGATCCTAGATAAAGAAATGAGATTTAGGTAAGATACTTATTCATATGATTGCTTTCAATTCCAGATTTTGCTATTTTTCTTATTAATTAATAGCTTTTTTTTGTTGTCAATTGTAAATCGCTTTTAGACATAGCTATAGTCTCTTTTATTTTGCTTTACTATCTCAATAGTGGAAGCTTTTTTTCAATTAGTACAAGGGTTAAAATTATAAATTTGCTTAACTAAAGGTCTAATTCTATTTGATTTTCAGGCAGTTTCTTATTTGGCTCAAGAATGTTTGGGGTTATGGTCCGGGAACTGCACCTTTATACCTGTCACATCCATGGGTATTAGTTGTACTCATAGCTGCATCTTTATAACTCATAAGTTACATTTAGTTTGGCTTCATAACTGATACTTGAACTTTTGCTTAGTGGGAAGCAAGCCTTAACACAGTTAATGAGCTGAATGGAAAGTGAATGTGGATAAGGAGAATGAATCATATAAAATTTCCTTATTTTCATTCACCAATTTATGGCCTTTGCTCTTGCTATCTCATTTCTTGCTGATAAATTTATAACTACTGATTTGTGTTGATTTTGGATCTTAGAATTATTAATCTGATCAAATAAGTAACTTTTCCAGCATGTGGTTCATTATACTTTTCGTCTCCATTTTTTTACTGCAATTCTTGATCTGATGTGAAATGGGGTTAGGATATAAGATTGGTGGCAGAATGAACAGTTTTTGGTTCATATAATGAGGATTGGGACTTTGCTGAGCTCTATGGACATCACTTCTCATCCCAATTTTAGGTAAGGGAAGAAATTTATTATAGCCTTCACACATTCTGATTGCTTAGTATAAAAAGATTATTAACTCTTATCCGGGTTTTATGGACTTGCATATCTGCTGCTCACCGTTTTTTTGGTAATTCAATTGTTTTCCACTACCTAAACATTATTTCATTGTTCCTCTCAATCTATTTTGTCTATCTCACATGTGCAATGTAAGCTCTTGCTTGGTTTGCAATTTGGTTTTGCATTTTTTTTCTATAACAGATGCATCATCTTGCACAATTTAATATAATTCCCAATGTTGTAGAGTAAAAGAAATACATTGATGCTCCCAACTACCAAAGAAGCATGACGATAATTGATGACATGTGATGGATTTGCAAGAAATGGAGCATGAGTTCTACACCAAGAATAGTATAAAATGTGTTATTCTAAATACAGTTGGTGGCTACTATACAGCTCTAAAGGACCACACTTCTTGATAAATTGTGGCAAAAAAGAGCATGCAAAGATCAATGTTTGTTGTAATGATGTTTCAAGGTGTTGCCACTTATGTATAAGTAAATCCATCTCCTATTTTGACATGTGTTACATTGAAAATTTTAAAATCTTCTTTTTAACTTTAGAGATTTTTTTATGCATATGTAACGTGACATATTGTTTTATATAAAAAGTATCATTATATTTTTTTTTAAACAATCATTATACTCTAATATTGTGTTAAATTACAAATAAAATCAAATGAGATACCAACCGAATGCATTCAGTTATAAATGGAGAGGAGAAATTTCTGCACCAAAAATTTATTACCAAAACAAATCTATGTTAGCTCATTTAAAAATTTTAAATATGAGAAACTTTTTCATAAAATATTAAAATCTTCTTTTCAACTTTAGAGATTTCTTTATGTATATGTAACGTGAGATTTTATTTTATATAAAAAGTATCACTATATTTTTTTAAACAATCATTATATTCTAAACTAATTGATTGATATTATGTTAAATTTCAAATAAAATCAAATGGGATACCAACTGAATGCATTCGGTTATAAATGGAGAGGAGAAATTTCTGCACCTAAAATTTATTGCCAAAACAAATCTATGTTGGCTAATTTGAAATCTATGCAAAATTATTTTTGTCAGTTTAAGGTTCGTAAATTTTGTACAAAATCTGATATATTGCTATTTTATGACTTCAAATAAACAAAATGATGTCATATTTTATGATTTATCTTTCACAACCCTAATTTGTGCTACTATAACAATCTTTTTTTCCCATGATTAATATGTGTTTATCATCTGCTTTATTATAATTGTTCTTACATTCTTAGTATGTTAAATTTTTATAATTTAAAATATGATCGATGTATCAAATACAATAGACACATTCTTTTTTTTTCCATGATTAATATGTGTTTATCATCTGTTTCATTAAGATTTTTCTTACATTTTTAGTATCTTAAATTTTTTTATAATTTAAAATATGATCGATGTATCAAATACAATAAACATATTCCCCGTGCAACGCACGGGTAAAAAGAACACTAGTATTATTCAATTAAACCAATATCCAAAATAAAAGATGCAGAATTAATACATTCTTACATGAGTATAAGTTTGTCTAATTCAATCCCTTTACCTTGAAGCTCTTTAAGGATTCTTTTACGACGATTCTTCTTATACCATATTGGATTGTATTCCACATAGTCTTCTTCTCCGCCGAAGGATTTAATTGTGCAGTAAGGACTCAAAACTATTTGCTCAAGTTTGTGGAAATATTTCAAAGCATTCATGGCAAACTTAATTTCATACTTATTTCCCACACAGCCTCCTAGCTCAACATCTTTGATCTCACCATGAGAGAACATTATGAGATCTTGATTAATATCTCTTTGATTTGCATGAAACAATGGACGTCTTAGCTGGAAAAAAAAGTGATGAATTAATAGTTTTAATGATGGTAAAAATATACTAATATAACAAACTCATATGTAATATAAATGCATCCAGACTTACCATGATTGAAAGTTTCTGCAGAAAGGGAGAAGCTTGAAGAATAGGTAAAATCCACCAAATATCAAAGTCCTCATATGTCGCATGAATGCTCAAGTTGAATTGTCTGAGATTTTTCAGTGCTTGAATACCTTGTAGTGGTTTTACCTGACAAATGACATTTAAAATATTAGATGAAAATAAAATTCCAAAAGCAACTAAAATCTTCATTGTTCAGACAGTTACCTCAAAAGTGTTATAGATGTATAAATTCAGAATCTCAAGCTTAGGAAGCGTGGTAAAGAGGGCAAATGCATCATGTATTTTCTCAGGATGAGGGTAAACACAATAGTCAATGGTCTTCAATATAGGAGCATTCATTGATAAGCTCCCTGAAAAACTGTTGTCATAATAAAAGATTGTGAGTTTTGGGCAATCCAAGGAAATGAATTCTAAATGCCTGTCGTAATTATCATCCAACTCTTCAATCTTGAGAAGGCATAATGATGAGCTTTCTATTTTTAAGGATGATGAATTTATGCTGCTATTAATTAAGCTAAGCTCTTCAAGTAGGAGACAATTAGATAGCAGGACTGTGAGCAAGTTTACATCCACATCTGAACCTTCAATCTCAAGAGATCTCAAATTTGTAAACGGAAAATGTCGATGCTTGTTGCAGGATGACAATTTTTTTTATTTTCCATACGCCAAAATCTGCCAATCCTTGTTGCAGGATGACAAATTATGCACCCTTTGAGATGCATATCCTTGAGTGTTGAATTTTTACACTCAAAAGATAAGCCAAAGGGAAACTTGTAATTATAAGATGGTGTAAGCAATTCGATTCTTCCAACTCCTCTTGCAATTGCAAATCTGATCCATTCATCGATGGTGCTGCTCGGTTCGTAATTTAATTCGAAATCTACCATGAATGAATCAATCTTTGTTCCTTTATAATTCTTGAGAAATTGATTTACTCGTTTTACGAATTCATTCCTTTCATCACCAATGCTCAGAAAACGACCATTTCCAAGCACATTGTGAGCATCGAATTTGAGATCTGTCCGTAGATGCCAGAGGTTGCACCACCTTTTAGACAGTATGCTAGTGTTCATCATATCTTTCATGGATATCATTGATAGGATACAAGACAGGACGCAATCAGGCAACGCACTAATATAATCCACTTTTGGCTGTGAAAATTTTGCAAAACAGCAAAAAATTAATAAATTAAATTGACTTGACTTTAAATTATACATAACAGTTATGTCATGGAAACAACACATCATGAGAAATAAAAAATAACACTTAACTCCCTCAACATCTGATTGGAGACGACGAGGCACTGCAGGAGGAGACCCTTTAAGATGTTTACGCGCCATTGCAAAAGAGACGGGACAAGGGAGAAGTGAAGAATATGAATTATATATAAGTAATTAAAGAATAAAAGAGTAAAGGATGGATCTAGAAAAAAAGAGAGTAAAGGGTGGGTTGGAAGAGGAGGCACATGAATATCATATTTGTTAGGTTAAATTATGATCACGGTACCACCACCCATGATACCCTTTATGTAGATTAGGATGATTTGATTTTCTTAAAAGAAAATATATCAAGATTGATTTGATTTTCAAACAAAATATATCTATATTAGTTGTTTCCGAAAAAGAAAAGTATATATATATATAAAAGATTGGAGATACATATAACCCGTTTATGTATATTAGGTTAAATAATTTAGGATGATTTGATTTTTAAACAAATAATTTAGGATGATTTGATTATTTTAAAACAAAATATATTGTCCCTGAAGAATAATTTAAGTGGTAAGAGTTGATTGACATATGTGTTGGAGGTGAGAAGGTTTAGGAATTATTCCGTGCACCCATCTTAAATATATATTGATCCCCTTTTACAAATTTGAGATCTCTTGAAATTGAAGGTTCAGATGTGGATGTAAACTTGCTCACATCACAGCCCTTCTATCTAATTGTCTCCTACTTGAAGAGCTCAGCTTAATTAGTAGCCAGCATAAATTCATCACCCTTAAGAATAGAAAGTTCATCATTATGCCTTCTCAAGATTGAAGAGTTGGATGGTAGTTACGATAGGCATTTAGAATTCATTTCCTTGTATTGCCCAAAACTCACATTCTTTTATTATGATGACAACACTAGATCAAGGAGCTTATCAATGAATGCTCCTATATTGAAGACCATTGAATATTTTGTCTACCACGCTCACACTAAGAAAATGCATGATGCATTTGCAGTTTTGCACTCTTCGCCATGCTTCCTAAGCTTGAGATTCTGAATTTATACATCTATAACACTATAGAGGTTAGCCTGAGAAACTGTCTGAACAGTCAAAATTTTACTTGCTTTTGGTATTTGATTTTCATCCAATATTTTAAATGTCATTGGTCAGGTAATTAAACCACTACAAGGTATTCAAACACTGAAAAACCTCAGACAATTCAACTTGAGCATTGTTGCGACATATGAGGGCTTTGATATTCGGTGGATTTTACCTATTCTTCAAGCTTCTCCTTTTCTGCAGAAACTTTCAATCATGGTGAGTCAATACACATGCATTTTTTCTCTCTGAGGCCCATCATAAAACCTATTGGGTTAAAAACTATAACCGTCCCTGAACTTTGAGCGAGTTTTGAAAACCGTCCCTCGCCGGAAAATTATCTGAAAACCATCCTCAGACTATTGAAAATAATTTGGACCCGTCCCTCCGACCACCATCCCTCCGGCCAGCGCTTACGTGGCTGTCCACGTCAATTAATGAGAGTCCGACGTGGATTTTTTTTATAATTTAAAATTAAAAAAATTCCTAATTAGCAATTAATTCTTTTTTTTATAATTTTTCAAAATATTCATTCATCACACCTCCTTCCCTTCCATAAAAAAAACCCTAAATCTCATTTCATCTCCCTGAATCAAAATATTCATTCATCTTCATTTTCAAAATATTCATTCATCTTCATCTTCTTCTTGCTTCTTGTTGCAGCCCCATGTTCTTGCTGCTCTGTTAGTTTCTTCTTCTTCTCTTTTTTTTCTGGTTTTCTTGACAGATCTGTGGGGTTGGGTTTGGGTTTCTGGGTGGTGGGGGTTGTTCGATGGGGGTGAGGGTGGTGGGAGTAAGGGTGGTCGGTTTTTGCTCTTGAGGTGGGTATGGGTTTCTGGGTTGGTGAGGTTGGGGGTGGTGGGTATGGGTTTCTGGGTTGGTGAGGTTGGGGGTGATGGGTTTGTGCTGTGGTGGTGGGTGAGCGTGGTGGTGTGTGGGCGTGGTGGTGCATGAGGTTGGGGGTGATGGGTTTGTGCCGTGGTGGTGGGTGGGCGTGGTGGTGTGTGGTGGTGCGTGAGATTGGGGGTGATGGGTTTGTGCCGTGGTGGTGGGTGGGCGTGGTGGTGTGTGGTGGTGCATGAGGTTGGGGGCGGTGGCAGTGGTTTTTGGTTCTCTTCCCTCTCCAGCCCCCACCCAACAATCTGCATTGTACGTTCCACAATCTGCTTCTGATGCAGTGTTTTCCTTCTCTTCTTCAACATTGTTCTTGAACTGAACTGAGCTCTGTTTTTACTCTATTTCTACAATACTAGTAGTGTTGTTCCCCAGTTGAAAGGAACCATTTTTCTGATTTTTTCCCTTGTTATGATCCACCCTTTTTTCTTTTCTTGCTGTGTTGGTGAGGCACGAACCCGTTGTTCTCCAGCTCTATTTTTACTCTGTTTCAAGAACGATGTTCAATGCAGAATGTACAAAGATGGAACCTTGCAAGATTTCTGGGTTCAAAGGGGGTTTAGGGTTAATTTGGGGATTTATGGTTAATTTAGGATAATTGGCTTAAATAAAATAATTAGGAATTTTTTTAATTTTAAATAATACTCCCTCCGTCCCTAATTATAAGTTAAAGTTGTAAAAATCACGATTATTAAGAAAGTTTTAATTGATGCATTGGTTTTAAAAAAAAGGTACAACTTTCCATGTCTACCCCTATTTAAGATAGCACTTTTTAATCATTATACTGCTAATAATAGTGCTCCACTACCAATAAATGCAAGGATAAATATGGAAAGAAATATTAGCTTTTACAACTTTAGCTTATATTTAGTGACAAAACATAAGTCTCAACTTTAACTTATAATTAGGGACGGAGGGAGTAATAAAAAATACACGTCATCTCATTAAATGACGTGGCGTGCCACATAAGGGCCTCGCCGGAGGGATGGTGGTCGGAGGGACGGGTCAATTTAGTTTTCAATAGTCTGAGAACGGTTTTCAGATAATTTTCCGGTGAGGGACGGTTTTCAAATCTCGCTCAAAGTTCAGGGACGGTTATAGTTTTTAACCCAAACCTATTTATCACTTTTTTTTCCAGATAAGATATGCTTTGATTCATGCAAATCAAAGAGATAATCAAGATTTCATAATGTTCTCTCATGGTGAGATCAAAGATGTTGAGCTAGGAGGTTGTGTGTGAAATTGGTATGAAATTGAGTTCGCCATGAATGCTTTGAAATATTTCCACAAACTGGAACAAATAGTTTTGAGTCCTTATTGGACATGTAATTCCTTCAGTACTGAGGACGGGCAATTTTCCAACCCAAAATGGTTTGAAGATGGCCGTGAAAGAATCCTTGGAAAGCTTCAAGGTGAAGGGGTTGACTTAGAAAATCTTATACTCGAATAAGAATGTATAATTTCTGCTTCTTTTGTCTTAATATTGGAAGGATAATATGATTAATATTGCCCATAATTTTAGTCTTTTTTACTATCCTAATTATGTTCAATATAAATATATAATGAACTAATATGCACAATTACATAAGTGGCTACGTATGAACTTAAATCTTGTGAATAATTAGCAATTTTTATGTATCCATTTTTTTGGAAATTGGAATGCTTGTTTTTTTTAGAAAGCTGAATTTACTATCAAAGAAAGAGAATTACAAACGAAGCAGTAGGCTTGAGAGTTTAAGAAACCTACTGCCAAAAAAACCAAGGAATGAAGAATAAACTAGGCTAACAGAAAAAAAGAAACTAGAGCTAACATAAAAAGCAAGATAGAAAGCAGGAAAGAAAGACAGAATAAGGAGCCTTCTCCTAGCAGCAAGAAACAGGACTAACAAGAGACGCAAGCACCAAACACTTGAGCTCCCAACCAGTTATTACAGCATCCATCGATTAAACCACTGAAGCAAGGAGAAGCTCCACGAGGGGGGAGCTGCTATCGCAGCCCTGTTTTGCTAAGGTATCAGCTAGAGAGTTAGCTTCTCTAAAAATGTGAGAAACACCAATGCAATTTACTTCAGACATGAGACGGTTAATCAAATTCAGATCATTCATAAGCTTCCAAGGACGATTCGATTTGGTCGTTACCCACCCCACTGCAAGAGTAGAATCACTTTCGATCAAAATGTGCTTGAAGCCATGATTTTTGCAAAATAAGAGAGCATGAAGAATAACTTTTACCTCAGCCACATAGGCCCAAGTAGATCCAACAGCACAAGAAAACCAACCCACAATGGTACTATTTGCATCTTTTAGAACTCCACCTATGCCACTCACACCCGGATTCCCACGAGAAGAGCCATCTACGTTGAATTTTAGACAACCAGGAGGGGGAGGGCACCAATCAGCAGAGCGAACTTTAGGGGCAGCAACTTTGACCTTGATCTTCTCAAAATGCTGGGAAAAGTCTAGAACAGTGAAGGGGCATTCTTTCCACCAGGTTTTTATCCACCACATCACTCTCATTTAGGTGCAGGTCCCAAACATATTCAACAGAAAAATCCTTCTGATTAAAGACTAAATCGTTTCTAGCTCGCCATATGGACTAGAACATTGCATAGGGTATGGTTTGCCACATGATTGGATCAGATATGGCTCGAAGGGAAGACCATTCCAGTAACAGCCCTTGAATGGATGGTGGGAAGCAACAATTTACCTCCTCACGAGCCAAAATTGTAGTCCATAACAGCCAAATTTTAGGGCAGTGCAGCATTAGATGGCTTTCTGATTCCCCTGTCAACCCACAAATATCGCATAGACCCCCATTCTCAATTGGGATCCCTCTTCTGATCAGACTTGCTTTGACCGCAACATTGCATTCCATCAATTGCCAGGTAAAGAGGACAACCTTGGGGGGAACAATCTTACGGATTCTCTTTGGAACAAGCCAAGAATGCTCTCAAAAAATTCTCAGCTCCACAGCAGCGCAAAAGCCTTTAATTGAAAACGTGCCGGATGGATAACCTATCCAAAAGATAGAATCAGGTCCCTCACTCGGTACAATCAGATTGATGAGGCCCATGAGTTGTCTATGACAGTCAATTTCCCAGTCAAACAATTGTCGTCGTAAGTTTAGGTTCCAGGACCAGCAGCCATTTGCATAGGATCCCACAGCGCTTAGAAAAGCATTTTTGTCCAAGGATAGTGCAAATAGGCAGGGGAACCTAAGGTAAATCGGTGAAGCATCAAGCCACGGGTCAAGCCAGAAGCGAATGTTGTGCCCCTCCCCCACATTGCAGAAGCAGCCTTCCTTGAAGACTTTAGCAAGAATAGTGTCTTCCTTCAGCACCTTAAAAATATCATGAACATAAATAAACAAATGGGCCGCCGTAACATGCATTTCATGTAGGAATATGAGCCTTGAATTACACTTGTATTTGGCACACAACACCTTCCTCCATAAGGCATTTCGCTCCGTTCCAAATCTCCAAAACCATTTAATTAGCATGACCTTGTTTTTCCAGCTAAGGAACCCAAGACCCAAGCCTCCAAGTTGTAGCCTTTTGCATATTTGAGACCAAGCAATCCATGAGATATGACGACCACCTTCCCTTCTACTCCATAGAAAAGCTCTCATTAATTTTTCCATTTCACCAATAATCCCCACAGGGGCAAGAAAGACAGCCATGTGATAGATCGGAACCGCACTCATGATAGATTTGAGCATAACTAATCTCCCACTCAAAGACAACCATTTTGAGCTCCATAGTCCCAACTTGCTCCTCATATTATCAATAACTGGTATCCAAAAGCTTTTTCTGCGTGGGTTATCCCCCAAAGCCGCTCCCAAGTAGGTAATAGGTAGGGTCCCAACACTCACATCCAGAAAATCAGCCAAGGTTTGCACCATAGAATTATCAACATTGCACCCCATAAGTATGGATTTTGAGTAGTTTACCTTGAGGCCGGATATTGCAAGGAAAATCTCCATAATAGCTCCAATGTTCTTAATGTGTTCCGGATCATTTTTGCAAAAGATAAGCGTATCGTCCGCGAACTGTAGGTGATTGATCATCATCAAATCTCCAATAGGATAGCCACACGGATTGGATAAGGAGAGCAATTTGTTTAGCATGCATGAGAAGCCGTTGACACATATATTGAACAATAAAGGGGATAATGGATCCCCTTGACGAAGGCCTTTCTCAATCTTGAAGAAATCGGTTGGAGACCCATTAACAAGAACAGCGAGGGAAGCTGTAGAAACACACTCCTCCATCCATTTGACCCATGGACCACCAAAACCCATGTCCTCAAGTAGGTTAAGCATGAACGCCCAATCAATGTTGTCATAAGCTTTGGCAAAATCCAATTTCAAGAGTATGCCTCCCTCACGATGCTTTTTCATAGCATCAACAATCTCATTAGCAATAAGTATACAATCAGCAATCTGTCGACCTTTAGTGAAGGCAAATTGGTTGTTGGAAAGAATGGATGGCATGACACATTGGAGCCGGGTAGCAAGGACTTTTGAGATAAGTTTGTAAATGCTCCCGATTAAGCTAATTGGACGGAAATCAGATATGGAAACCGGGCTAGGAATCTTCGGGATGAGGGCAATGAAAGCAGCATTGATACCTCTAACCAGCTTGACGTGATCATGAAAGTCATGAAAGACCTTCATTATGTCTTCTTTGATCAAACCCCAAAATTCTTTGTAAAAAGAAAGGTTGAAACCATCCGGACCCGGTGCACGGTTGCCATCACAAGACTTAATTGTTGCCCATATTTCTTCCTCTGTGAAGGGCTTTTCCAGTTCAGCGCTAGTCACACGATCTAACCTTGCAATGTTATCACATTTCAGTTTAGCAATAACGTTTCTTCCCCCCTTGAAAAAGGATTGAAAATGATTGAATACAACTTGTTTGATTGTCAATGGAGCAGTGAGTGGTTCCCCATCAACGTGTAAGTTTCTCAAACTGCATCTTGATTCTTTGACTTTAGAGACCTTGTGGAAATATTGTGCGTTTTTGTCTCCAAAATTCACCCATCTAACACGCGCCTTTTGAACCCACATGCTTTCTTGTTTGCGGTATTCCTTCCATAGTGCGTTCAGGACCTGTAATCTCTCTAGTCTCAATGTTTCAGAGGCACCGTCGTTCTCCATTTTGGAAACAACCTCGTGAAGTTGGTCTTCTAATTTTTCGGAGCCCCAACCACCCCTGTTTCTGTTCCAGCTTTTGATCTTCCCCTTTAGTTCCTTTAATTTGAATTGTAAACTGAATCCCGACCAGCCTACCACAACAGAAGACGTCCACCAGTCCTTCACTAAATCTTTGAAGCCCGTTTCAAGTAGCCAATAGTTATAAAACGAGAATGGTTTGGGTCCAAAATCAAGCGATCCCAGGGTAAGGGAAACTGCCCTGTGATCTGAAACGCCCCAATCCTCAGCTGATTGGCATGCTCCATCAAATTCCAACATTGTTTCTGCATTAAGTAGCCATCTGTCAAGCTTGCTACTTAGTCCTCCATTCCTAGAACTTGTCCACGTGAATTCACCATTGTGCAGGGGCATGTCTATTAAAGACCAATCATCCACAAAAGTTTTAAAAATCGGGTCACCCACACAAATAAGATCGCTGCCTTTCCTTTCACCATCATTGAGAATTGTGTTGAAGTCACCCCAATGATTAATCGGCCTGGGATTTGCTCCAGAATTTCACCAAGGGCTCTGAATAGTTCCCCCCTTTGAGTGTCTTCATGAGGACCATATAGGTTCCCCACGGTGATTGATTCACCTGACTGTGTAATAACAAAAGAGATTAGAATAAAGCGCTGGTTTTTCCATACCTGAGAGACCTGAAACAGGGAGGTCTTCCACAGCATAACGAGCCCTCCGGCAAGCCAACAGCCGGCACAATCTCCATCCCCATATCCATGAAAGTAGCCCAACCTAGCAGGACTTTGTTGCGGTGCACATCCATCTTAGTTTCTTGTAAAATCACTAATTCCGCTCTGGAATTTCTAATTTTCTGTTTGACAATCATTCGTTTTGTTGATTTCCCCATCCCCATAACATTCCAAGAGACCCAATGTCTCTTCATTGTAGCAGGATTATGAGTTGGATATGTGGGAAGAGATTTGGTTACACAAGCCAGTCAGTGCCTCTTCCTCCGAGCATTCTAGAACCACGCCTACCTCAACTCCGAAGGACAAGGACCGACGCGCCCTGGTTAGGATGTTGTATTGGTTTTGAGAATTTGGTTGGACCAACATCGAAGAGGGATCCGATTGAATTGCAGTGGCAGTCGCCGGAACACGTCTTCTTTTAGGGTCGGTCACCTTCGACCCATTCCCAGATTTGGTTCTTTGGGAGTTTGTTGCAGATTTACGAGAGCTGGAGGCAGAGGGTGGGGAAGGTGAGTTGTGATAAGATTGTCCCTCCACCGTGGCGATTTTTGGGGCCCCAAGTGATAATTGCTCAATCCCTTCTTCAAAGGTTGACTCACGATGACCAGAATTGGAATTTGATACCTGGACCGGGCCCAGGTCAACATATAATGAGAAATTGGGTTCGTTCTCAATCACAGACATAATATTATGGCCCAATAGTAGTGGCCCATTATTGATGTCAAAGGGCCAAACAGGACCCGGTTTATATAATCGCTTGGTAGCCATCAAGTTGATTTCGGTGTCAATCCTAGTTGCCTCAACCATTGACTTTGTAATCCACTGGTTGAGAAGTATGTCGTTGGAGGTCACTCTCAGTGTGTCAGGAAGGAACGGCAGTCGGTCTAGGCTTATCTTTAGCATAGGTTGTGAGTCAAAGAGTATGTTAAAAGAAGATGAGAACCAATCGTATGTCTCTGTGCCCAACCTTGGTGTCAGAAATTTGAAAATATGCCTTAAAAAGGCTACTTGAATATATGTGATTTGGAACCTCACATCAGAAGCCTTCCTCTGTACTATGCCACACTGGCTTTCTAACGGTACTTGGTTGACCCCACTCGATATGTCTCTGGCTAGGGAGTCATCGGAGTCGGAGTGGTCCCCTGATTCCGCCGTGTCTTCTACAATGGTATATGAATCCTGGTTTGAGCGATTTGAATCCCGTTCTTCTGGTTCCGACGTCGTGTACCCCGAAATCTCAGAAAAATAATTGGATGGCATGGTTGGTTCGGGGCACACCTCTGTTTGCACCGTTCTTGGAACCACCTTCTCATCCAAACAAACTCTGATCACACAATCAACGATAGCAGGAGATGAGGTTGACACCAGTACTCTGGCAAACTCCAAAGTCGTTCTATCTGTTGTACATTGGTCCACCCTCACGAAGGTTCCCCATCTTGAAACAAAGCTTGAAAAGAATCTGGAGTTCCAGGCACCCAAGGGGACATTCTTTAGCCTAAGCCACAAAAAATGTCTGGTAGGGACCGAATGTATGGTAGCTCGCTGGAATGTATCAAATTTCTTCCCCAACGCCGATCCAGCGGTATCAATGAAATGTTTCATATCAGCAACTTCATCAAACTCTAGAGCCACCTCCATAGCACCAATTGGAATGATCTTGGCTTTGTGCACACCGTTAGATACTAGAAAATCCTGAGTTTCCTGAGGGTTCTGTACATCTCTCAAAGTGCCAATGAGCGTTCTACTCACACTGTCCTGTTCTTCTATCGAGGGAAGGAAGAGAGTGTCATAGGTCAAAGGGGAATCAAATTGAGAATTCCTCTTTATGGGTCTCCATTCTTTCCTAGCTGACCTTCTGTTACCCCTGTTTGGTTTCGATTGCTCTCCCCATTTCGGAACTCCCTTCCATTGGTTATCGGTTGGCCTTGGTCGTGTATGTTGATCCTGAGGAAGTCTAGCCAGAGAGACATTGATGGTTGCCCCGTTGAGGATAGAGCCATTCATTCGCCTCATGGCCGCCTCTGCATCTGAGTCAAAGCTGAAACGCACAAAGCCAAATTTGCTTCTCTGTTGCTTTCGTTTAGCGTTTTGTACAAAGACTCCCAGGATCCTGCCAAAACTTGCAAATGCATTCTTCACTTGTAGACGAGTAGTTTGATCAGTCAAACCATCCATGAACAGAGATTTTCCTATCCTTCTATGTATCCCATCTGCTCTTCTGTTGTTACCTGGTCCGCTCCATCTGTTTGCTCTGGATTTCGTCGACTGTGCCGGTGTGTTGTGTCTCTTGTTCCATGCGATCGTCGCCGGACTATAATCTCCTCCTCCCATAGCAATCAACTTGATGTGCGAGTTCTTAATTCTTAAAATTAAGAACAGTCCATATATGAACAACAAAATTGGAATGCTTGTATGATTTATTCATTCACAACTAAAGATTGGTCTAATAACTTGGAGTCAGATTCAACACAATTTCTTTGCTGTATTACCATATTTTATTTGGGACGGTTGTGCCTACAAAAAACTGTGCAAATTCTGGCGTTTGTTATGCATCTTTACGGGTTTCAACCATCACCTTGTGCATAAATGGCAGTTTTTGGTTTCCGCCGTAATTCCGTTCGCCATTCATATATAGCAGTGGTTTAAGGTGAAATACCGTACTTACTATTGTATTAAACGGTGGTTCGAACGACCGTAAGATACACGTACATATTCATGTGTTACATAAATCGGCGGTTTAAGTCGCCATAATATGAAAGTTGTATCTTCTCATGAGTTGTATACATTGCGGTTTAAACTGCCGTAATATGCACATCATACAGATTTTACCCGTAAGCTCATTAATTTGAATTAAAAATTATGCAAGTCTTCCACGTAAGCACATTAATTATACTTGTAGGCGTTTCACAAAAACTCAAGCGGGAGTGCTGGACATTTTGCAAAGTGAGCGGAGCTGCGGCTTAGGAAAGGATTAAAATGAGACTATTTCTCTAATCACTATTGTATTTTTACAATTTTACTCCGATGTGAAACTAAAACCAAATTTCACTTATTTTATAGAGGTAAAAAACACATTTAATCCTTATTTATAACATGTTTCACTTCTCTTTATTTTTCTTTCATGTGATGTCTCATAACATTTTCCTATCAATTTTGATGGTCCTCGTGTACAGGTTGGTTTTGCTTCAATTTCAGTTCAGCAATTGAGAAGCAGAGGTACGTATTTTTTGTACGGAAGCTTGAAAATGACTGCATCCATTATTTGAAGGCCCCACGAAGATAAGGGTTTTGTTGTTTTTCAATTATTAGAAGAATTTAGACTTGTGCTTGTTTCGGATTGTCTCTCATTTATTGTAATTCTCGACCTCGAAGTTCCAAAAAGAATTGTGGTTCCTAAAGGTTGCAAGTACAAAGTGAACATTGATGGATACCTATGACCACTTTGGTAATTTGCTTTGTGAATCTCACATTTTGAGAGGACATATATCTTGGTGAAAATCACAACCAACGTAAGGATTCTCTTTTGATAAATATGACAAATCACAAACACTTTACATGCATAAAGGTAATGATATCCTTCTTTTTCCCCTTCTTTTGATGCTCTCATTTTGTTGAGATTTCAAATATGTGGAGAAATTAATATATGATGATAACATTTAACTATCTTCACCAAAACTAATTATTGGTAAAATGTTATAAATGTGTTTTTAATAAAAATGGTAGAATGGAGAAAAAACACCTCCGGACTCTAGAGCGTCAGTAAAAGGCTCTGAGGAGGGTTGCCCACCAACTACGGCTTTACTTGACCCGAAGAAATTCGAACCCACAACCTATACGAACCATCAACCTATAGGGAGATGAAACTTAGACTTTGAACCTATGACCAGTTGTGTCAATCCAAATTGACAAATCTTATTTATAAACGTTTTCTGATTGATGCATACAAAATTAACTTAGGATGTTCTAAGGTAGTAATAACAAACAACTAATTAGTTATTGGATCAATTAATATTTATAGAAATAATTGGATCAAATTGTCATTTAATTCGTTTTTGGTCTAGATATTAGTTGGTATATATGTGGATAGAGACGATTCGGATCACCACAAGTATTTTACAATGTGAATTGAAATTCTGCGTCTATATCCGCATAGACACACTCAGTCACTAACAAAAAGTGCACTTTTAATGTAATTCATATAGTTATAAAAGAATAGATAAAAACTATACTTAAAATTGATAGGTGTTGCTGATTTGTTGAGGACTGATTTCATGGGCACTTCATTCATGAGGGTCTAACCTCCTTTCTCTTTTTTCTTTCTTTGCATTTGTATAAAAAAATCATACAAGATTTTAAAAAGGTAACACTAAAAGTTAAATTAAAAATATAGCTCGTCATAAATTACTGACGGATACATAGCCGTCACTGAGAAAAAATATCGTAACTAACTATGAAAGTGGAAGCTACTATTTCCGTTGTGACTAAAGTCGGTGGTTTCTTGATTCAAAGACTGTCTTCCGGTTTTGAGATTCTTGGTTCAAAGCCAGGAAAATGTGAAAGCAAAAAAAAAATTTATCCTAACCAATTAATGATGATCAATAATTAACAACCGTTAGTGATAGTGATAGATACGTCACGTCACTAACTAGTGACGACTTTGCAATTAAGAGTTTCTAATTCATCCAAGTTCCTATATGGCCCGAAATTGAAGAAATTATAAATTCAATATTAATTCTTTTCGTTATAGGAAGACCAATTGTAAATTGAATATGATAACAAATGATTAAATTGACATATACTGAACTATACATGAGATCCAACTAGCCTCCTTCGCTATGACTCCTCTCGAGCAAAGTGCATCTCATTATGCACCATGGGTTTCACAATCTCAGCCAAGTTTTTGGATACTTGAGCAATGATATCGTTAATACCCCAATCAATTTGCTGCCGAATAAAGAAGGTGGTGGTAGTAGCAGTAACCATACTCGGGTCTCTCCCATCATCGGCCATATTTGTGCCCTCGACGTATGGGAGGACTGTAACCCCAAGTGTTGTGGAAGCGGCATGACTTTTCGTAGTTGGTCCGGCATATACTGGCGATGTAGTGGTAGAAGCGGTACCCACGGGTGGGGTGCGATTGTTGCTTGCTCTACGACTGTTGTTAGGATCTATTTTGCGTCCATACCTCAATTGTGTACGCCAAGTTCTGTTGTGTGAAGGAGATAGAAACTTTGAAATAGCGAGATAAGTTCCACTGGGTGTGCCAATTTGTTGGTTTACAAATAAGGGACTAAGTAGCCATTTGGGTTGGCTGAGAAATAACCAACGTAATGATTCCCTAATCAAGCGATTACTCGAGGATGGGACTTCATTCCTCAATGCAGGTTTCCTAAAACACTCCAGAAAGCTCTTAGTGATCGCTATTGAGAAGTTTGTATCGGTAACAAAGGCTACTAAGCTAAGATAAGACGAAAATGACTAAGTAAAATTTAAATTCGTAGGTGTTGGCGATTGCTTCTCCTGATTAGCCTGAAAGTTTTGTTTCGAGCCGAACTCCTTTGTATCGGCTAATTCTTGAGCGATAACTATCTTCCCTATTTTGAAAGAGATGAACCGCTCCTCTTTTGCGCACTCTGGTGAATATCTTCGTTGTGCGCGCATCTTGGCTCAAATCTTGTCCACGTTCAATATCCAACCGCATGATCGGCTGCTTGCCTCACCTCGGCTAGTTACCACATCGGCTAGTTCGCATGACGCTGGCTGGCGAGACAGATCAACTTCATCACTGGCCGTTATAGATTTCTGGGTGTCAAGTCATCCAAACTCTATGAATTTAGAATATGTGGACAGCTTTCACTTTATTTTTCAGTATTTTAAGAATGCTTCGTGCCTTTATTTTACTAAATCATTACACTCTGAAACAATGTCTTGATATGGAGCCGTGCATCACGTTTCACTTTTAGGATATTCCAAATGCAAAAAGAAGACAATTTAAACCTTAAGCAATTCTGTTCCAAAAAAATTCTTTAATTTCCTTCTTTACTTTTCAAGCTTACTACATAATAATTCAGTGTGAAAAGATTCCACAACGTCAGCAAAGGCACCTTCTTCGTTTCAACTTTTTTTCGAAAATGAGTAGAAAAGTATCTTGAGTCCTCTCGTGAAAAACAAAAATGTTCGTTCTAGCTATATCACTTCATGTTACACAGGTCACAGGTGCATATGTACAAATAAGATATCATCTCTAATTTAGTAAATAAACATGAAAAAGTAGCAACTCCCACTAACTAATTAATTACATCAAACGAATTTATAACACCCATGTTGAAACTTTATAATATATGTGTCTAAGTCTCTTAGTTAGGGGAAGCAAGATATATTCTTCTCTGTGAGAATATGCTCAACAATAAATCTTTCCATTCTCCACAATCTCTTGACAACCATGAACTTAATTTGTATATGTTTAGATGATGATGAAGTGGTTCTGTTTTTTTGGGAAAGAAAGCAACAAAACTGTTGTCACAAAAGAAAACAAAATTCGTTTAGAACTTTAGTCCACAATTCCAAGAGCAGAAACAAATTTTCTTAGCCAAAATACGTGTGATGTTGCCCTATAACATGCAACAAATTAACTCAAGCTGCATAGTGGAAGAGGTAATTAATGAAAACAATAATCATTGTTATCGAGATTTTTTTTTTTCGTTCCTTCGGAAAATATTGTTATTGAGATTTTGAAATTGATATTATATAAAAATATTAAATCTTAAGAATTTAAAAAGTATTGGAACTCCCTAAAACTTTCTCACTCTAAACTCTCTACGAAACGGCTCTGCATGGGTGGCCGCCGCGTCGTTCTCGCGCGGCGGCAACCCCTTCTTGAACCCTCCCTCTCTCTTTCTCCCCTTCCTTTCCTTACCCAGGTCTCCTTTCTCTCTTGCCTGGCTCGGTCCCTCCCTTGCGCTGCTCCCATCGTTTTTTCTCCCTCCCTTTTCCGTCATACTTGCCTCCCAGAGTCTCTACGTTGTTGGTTCTGTGCTGGGGTCATGGTTCCTTTCGAACCTGACTTCGATGGGGCTCTTTTCCGTTCGGATCTGGATCCAATGGGTCCAGTGGTGGCTGGCTTGGCCGATGCTACATTTTAACGTCGGTTAAGCTGACACTACATACTAGTGACTACGACCGACACTAAGTCTAACTATTACCGTCGGTCGTTTGCGCTGACAATATTTTAGCCCATAGCCGATGTCAACTTTTGTATTATTTTCAATACAATGATGCCAAATTCATATTGAGATTCATAATTATCTATTTCATCTTTTGTTTTCTTTTCAACGGTAGATGGAGTTGCATAATTTGATCTTGAAATAAATATACATGTTTTTTAGTTGTCATCGAGTTCATGCATCATCATTAAAGACTTAATTTGGTCATATAACTTGGTCATTTGATCAGTGTGATTTCCCTATTACCCTCCATCATTTCTTGTTTCTCAATTCTCATATAACATATAGGAAAATGAAGACGGAAAATATAGTTAAAAATGATTAAGTGTCAAAGCTACGTGGCTGAATTCAAAACCTAAAGCATGGTATTTCGTGATAAATAAAAACCATTTGTATACATTTCAACTATCAAAACTATTCATCTCTTTCTATTACTGAAAAAAATAACATATGAAATTAGATAATTATCCAATATTCCTAACATAACTTTGGCGCCACTACAGAGAAAATAATTCTAACATATTTTTAACAGTAGAAGTCATTTGCAATAACAAACTGTCATTAAATTTTTCAATCACTTAATGGTATTATTACAATTATTATTTTGTTCTATCTGATTATCCAAAACTTTCTCCTTGTTTTACAAGTTTCATTTTACGACTTTGAATAAATCTTTCGATCTTCAAAATTTGTTTCACAAGCGCAGAGGGAATTTCTTCTCCTCACTTCATTTGATCCTCTCTTATTGCTCCCCTAATTACATTTTCTTTTTCAGGGTCTCCACGACCATGCATTGTCCACCTTAACTGTGTTGACATGTATTAATGTCAACACGGTTGTGCCTTTAGAGCCACAGTCGTGATGCCTAGCGTTGCCAAAATCCCTCGAATTAACCCTAATTATTCCTTTTTATAGGAGAAAATAGGAGAATATCGGGTGTGTGGTAGAACATAACAAACAAAGTGTGAAAAGGAAGTACAGAGAGAGACAAGAGAGCGTAAATGCCCAGAAGGAGAAGAAGGGAGCAGAAGTTGTGAAGATCAACCCCAGTTTTTGTAAGATGGTTTTAGCTATTAGAATTAATTTGCATTGTAATTCTATTATTATGAGTAGCTAAATCACTTCTATCAAGGGTGCAATGTAGGAGATGATTTGAACCTCGTTATTTATCCATGTTATTTCTAATTTAGTTATAATTTGTGATTATTCTTTGTGTGCTTAATTATATAACCATAGCAATAGTAACAACGGCGGTCGTAACTATAACTGTCCTAAGGTAGCGAAATTCCTTGTCGGGTAAGTTCCGACCCGCATGAAAGGCGTAACGATCTGGGCACTATCTCGGAGAGAGGCTCGGTGAAATAGACATGTATGTGAAGATGCTGGCTACCTTGCTCCTAATAAGAGTGATTAATTATGGAATCAAAAATTGAGAATGGATCTAGGGAATTAAGAATGCATCGCTCTCCTTACACGAGATTTCAGGACTAGTTCTTTTATATTTTCAGCTTCCTACAATTAGGCTGTGAAACACCTCTAGGACACCTTTATGCACTTCATTTGCCTATTTTCTCTAGTCACCTTTACAGTGATGGTTGCTCGTAGGATAGTGTAGTATTGTAGGATAGTTAGCAATAACTTAATGATGAGGTAATGTTTTAAGAGGATATATATGACAGACGCAATATATAATTAGATAACATAGATAATAGTGGAGGCGATGATTTAATATCATTATAGTCTCATGGCTTTCTAGTCGTACTTTCCTTCAAATTAATAATTATTGGCATGCTTACACAACACTGCACCCTTCAGTTTGATTACCTAAACTATGAATATCCACCTAGAAGTAGCTAGTTACCTAGTTCCTTGGGTTTGATAACTAAGACTTATCAGGGCGGGCCGGTCCCGACATTTTGGAGGCCCTTGATTAATAATAAAAATGGACCCCAAAATTTTTTTTTGAAGAAAGTTTAATAGAAACACTAAGCCAAAAAAAGGCATTTTACAGCGCTTAGGACCTCTCGCTGCTGTTAAATAGTATACAGCGGTACGAAGCACTGTAAAAAATTGACTATTTACAGCGCTTTTTTAAGTAAAAATGCGGTAAAAAGTATTCAAATTTTTTTTTGAGGCCCCTTCTTTTTTGGAGGCCCTGGGCTGTGGGCCTGCTTGCACAGGCCCAGGGCCGGCCCAGAGACTTACATTCCTATTGATCAGGAGGGCTGACCAAAACTACCCAGGGAGGGGGTAGGTGCTGAGAAGACCGGTGTGGACGTAGTTGGAGGGGTTTGGAGAGTTGAGGGAGCCTGGGTAACTAGGCGTAGTTTGGGGTCAAATGGTCTGGAGGCTTCAACGTGCCCGGAGGGGGTACTTGTAGGAACTCTGATGCTAAAGTTAGTCCAGGGACTTAGAGATATTTAGGATGTGATTGGATATTGAAAAACCTACCTGCCCAATGAGAGAGAGGGGATCTTTTATACTCTCTTCAGGATCAAATGGTTCCAGGAGAGTGGTCATGAGAGTCTACGATACTAGGGGTTCCTTCACCGTTGGATCTTCCTGTAGCTTCTGCTGTGTTCAGAGATCTAAGGGTCAAGGATTCCTAGTATCCCGCGGGTAGATCTAGGGCAGTCCCACACGCCACCTTGAGTGGGGTCCAGGGGCAGTGATGTGACGGGTGGAGGCGGAGACCAGACCCCTTGCCTAGTTGGTGGTACTCGACATCGAAGTGGTCGGGGCCTGGACGATCGGTATCAAGGTGGTCGACATAGAGTGTGACCGGTATTGAAGGTGATCAGTAAAAGGGGGGTTCAGTCATTCGGGCTGAGCCCCATAACACATATATTCCTTACTGATAGGGTGCGCACTTGCTCTTTAACAAACGCGTGTTATTTTAATGTGATGGAAGGTTGGATGAAGTTTAACATGGACGGGGCTCGATATTGAATTATATCTCTGCTAGTTGTGGTGGAGCATTAAGGGATTCCACAAGGACATGGGCCACAAGTTTCTGTAGAAACTTGGGAGGTTTTGGTATTATGAATGTAGCAAAGCTTTTGGCGATGTCTACAACTATGGATATTGTTCTTGACCTGGATATTTCTCAGGTGATTATTGAAAGTGATTCACTCGAGGTCATCCTTACTATTCTATCTTCTCTGGATGAGTCTCATCCTGATATCGATGTGGTGATGTCTATTCTTCGGAGAGAAATAACCATAGTTACGTTAGGTTCATTCATTGCATTAGGGAGTTGAATTCGCTAGCAGACTATTCAGCCTATGCTGAGCATAGTTTTCCATTTGGTATTCATTTGTTTAATTCCCGTATGGGAGATTATCTTAGGTTGACTAGTCAGGTGGAGGTTGAGCCCTCATTTCCTGTTTTAGTTGCTAGTTAGTTTTGGTTTTGTTTTGGGGCCTAGCCCCTCAATTTTAAAAAATAAAATAAAATAGTGCTATAATTAACTAGGTGAAATTTTGAGAAGTTGTCCAATTCAAATGACAAGCTTCATCATTTGCTAAACTACATATAATTGAAGAGGGTGGATACAAAGTGAATCCAAAACGAATTTGCTCAGAGTTTTGACTGGATGGGAATGTTGATATATGCGCATTTTGCAAATTAATATCATTGAATTATGATGATCTCAGAACATGATTCATGCTGTTCCAATACCATGCTGAAGATAAGAAGTCAGAAAAGAACAAAAGGGAAAGAGAGGGTGGTAGAACCAATAGGCAAGCAAACACAAAAGGTGGTCCCAAACGATGACAGAAAACGGCAAAATCAAACAGCAAGGTGGAACGTAAGAGGCACACAAGGAGACACTGAGTACCAACCCCACAACCAGTACTCCTCCACAAACACTAATTTCAGGCATCAACGTTGCGTAACCGTAAGCTCCTTCCTTCCTTCACATGCAAAGTACTCACACACTCCAATTTTTCCTTGACTAGAGTGTTATCAAACTCGGCTCGGACCGGCTGGCTGAACCTGATTATATACTCTCTCATCAAACACCATGTGCTTCACGGTCACCCTGTCATCACCCAACCCCACTCTAATTTCTCCTTTCATGTAACCTCAAAACCTTCCTTCTCTCTCTCCCATGGTTACTCTCCATCTTCAACCATGCCTACCTTCTCCTCTCTCCCTCGGTTAGTCCTTCTCAATTTTTCTCATGATACTTCAATTTGAGTTGCATGTGTGTGTGTGTTTGATTTTATAATTGAAATCCCACAAGCTATCATTTGAACAAAGGTTACAAAGTACAAGCTTTTTTTCCACTCATGATTTAAGACTTATCAAGAACCAATTATATTCATTCACAATTTAGGAATGCATACATCTGCTTGAATGTGAGTTTCAATGTTTAAATTCACATTTAAACCTTCCTGAATCACTTGTCCTCCCATAAAAGCCAGCACAATTTGGGTTTCTTCTTCTAGAATTGTTTCACTTTTAGGATTGCATACATCTCTTGATCAAGGTTTTAGATTGCGGTTGCAGTTGCCACATCATCGCAAAATTGCAGACAAAAAATGGGGGTTGATGCTGATGCAGGGACTTGCAAAATCCTTACTAGGATTGCAAACTGCAATTTGAAACCCTGCTTTTCACTCTATCTTAAGATGAAATTAAAAATTGAGTATAATGAGACAAGAACAGATGACAAAATTCTAATGAGTAATGCAATTGGAAATTGAATTATTGTCATAGGATAGCTCTAACATGTATCATCTCCTTTTTTTTTTTAATTAACAGGTGGATTGGTAAGAAGCTTCTGGGGAAGAGTCCTCTGAGTACAGTGAGCAACATCGGAGATGGCAGCGGCGGCGGCGATGCTGCAACCCCAATTGTTGATGACAGCAGTCCTATCGGAAGCGTGGTGGAGTGTTATGCCTGCACGCAAGTAGGCGTGCCGGTGTTCCACTCCACCAGCTGCGATAGCTGTCATCAACCTCAATGGGAGGCATGTGCGGGATCATCGCTGGTCCCGATACAGAACCGAACAGGGGGGAAGACCCAGAGTTTCAGCGCCCATTCAGGGCCGTTCGGGCACGTAGTGGATCCGAGGAGCAAGCGCGTGCAGGTGTGGAACCGCGCGTTGCTGCTGGCGCGTGGGGTGGCGCTGGCCATAGACCCGTTGTTTTTCTACGCGCTGTCAATCGGGAGAGCGGGGTCGCCGTGCTTGTACATGGACGGTGGGCTTGCGGCGATGGTGACGGTGGCGCGCACGTGTGTGGATGCGGTGCATTTGCTGCACGTGTGGCTGCAGTTCAGGCTGGCGTACGTGTCGAGGGAGTCGCTGGTTGTTGGGTGTGGGAAGCTCGTGTGGGACGCACGTGCCATCGCTTCTCACTACCTGCGATCGTTGAAGGGATTTTGGTTTGATGTCTTCGTTATCCTTCCAGTTCCTCAGGTTAGAAATCGATTCATTCTAGCCACTCTCATTTTCACTTTTCAGATTCTCTCTATCTGAAACACATTCACTGTTATTCACCCTTTTTTGTTTTTTGTGTTTTCTTTCCACGTGTCATTTTGGAGGTTGGAAACATGTTTTTACTGTACTGTCTCTAGGTTTGCAGTTTTCAATTGTTGTGCTATATTATATTGTTGTGATTAATTTATGGGCTCGTTTGGCACGCCGTATTAGGCATGATAGTATAAGCTTATACAATACATTATGAGTTTATCCATTGTTTGGTGATGACATTGTATTGTATAAGCTTATCCATCAAAGTCCCCTTATACGTTAAAATGACGTATTATTTAATCCATCATGTGAGTGATGGATAAGGCATGATAAAGTTGTGATGTATAAGTCACCATCACCACCACCCTCTATTGCTGCCAACTTACACCATCATTGGCACCACCACCGCCACCACCCGATCACCGTCGCCGCCACCACCACCACCACCGCCGCCACCCGATCACCGTCACCGCCACCACCACCACCACCATTGCCTCCACCCTCCACCGTCGCCGCCACCACCACCATCACCATTGCCTCCACCCTCCACCGTCGCCGTCACCCGATCACCGTCGCCGCCACCACCACCACCACCATTGCCTCCACCCGATCACCGTCGTCGCCACCACCACCACCACCACCGCCACCACCCGATCACCGTCGCCGCCACCACCACCACCACCATTGCCTCCACCCTCCACCATCGCCGCCACCTTACTAAGCCGCCACCGCCTTACCACCACCACCACACTCTATCGTCGCCAACACCACAACCACCATCGCTGCCACCACCGCCACCACCCGATCACCACCACCGCCACCACCACCGCCGCCGCCCTACCGCCGCCACCGACACCACAACCACCACCCTATCGCCACCACCACCATAATCGTCGTCACCACTCTATTGCCACCACCGACACCACAACCACCACCCTATCGCCACCACCACCACCATTGCCTCCACCACCGCCTTACCACCACCACCACCACCCTATCATCGCCACCACCATCACTGCCACCACCACCTCCAACCTATCTCCACTGTCACCACCACCGCCACCAACACCAACCTACCACCATTGCCACCACCACCACCAACCTACCACTACTTCCATCACCACCGCCACCACCGTTATAATCATCTCCATATTTGATTTTTATTATATACCATTATTCAATACTTCATTAAACATAAAATTGCATCAATTTAAACGATATGGTAAATTATACAGAGTATGTCCAAACGCTGGATAGTATAAAAAAGTTATCAGGGCTTATACTATCAGGCCTAATACTATCAGGTCTTATACTATCAGGCCTTATACTATACGTCGCACCAAACGGGCCCTATACATACATTTTATATTGCTTAAGTAATGGAATAATGGTTCTTGATAATGTGCATTGTTTGGGAGGGAATAAAGATCGGTGTTCATTTAATGAGTGTAGACCACTTAAGAGATCAGAGAAAAGTAATTTTATATAAGATATGATATGGCTAGAAGAGAGAAAAGAGATTCTCAGGGTGTGTAAACTGTTTGGTGCTACACGTATCATTACTGATTGTGTTGTTGGACATATATGTGTTTTGATATAGGGTTGTCTAAATGCCGAAAGTAAATATGGGATAAAAACACGAACATTATATGGTCTAATAATATTTTAACACATGTAGCTGAAATTTCCTAAGATACTCATGTGTTAACTAGTCCTTTCTGTCTTTGATTGTTTATCTGAAATCAGCTCTCTTTTGACGATGTGTTTCCCTTGTGTTTGCAGGCTGTGTTTTGGTTAGTAGTACCAAAATTGATAAGAGAAGAGAGGATTAAAATCATCATGACCACAATGTTGTTAATTTTCTTGTTCCAGTTTCTTCCCAAGGTTTACCATAGCATCTGCATGATGAGAAGAATGCAGAAAGTCACAGGCTACATCTTTGGAACCATTTGGTGGGGCTTTGGTCTCAATCTCATAGCTTACTTCATTGCTTCTCATGTAAGCAAACCCGACAACTGAAGTTTGAACCTTTTTATTATCAAGTTATTACTAATAGCATGTTTGGATCAGTTTCTCTTTCATTAGAATTACCGTTGTAGGAATTGATTATGGTAAAATTGATTGTAGTAAAAGTGAGTTAAAGTGGTTTGCGCGTAAAAGGGATTTATGATAGGATACGTCGGAAAATTGATTTCTATAAGGTGATGTTATGAAATCTAATTATAAAATCATACAATTGATTATGTTGAAATAGACGCTACTACCTTCTCGCATAATTGACTTTGGGACTAAACTCAATTCTCTATGTTGATTGCCAAACATCTATATAGCCACCTAAAGTGATTCTGGTCACTGAGAATTGATTGTAAGTGCATTTTGGAAACACTTGCACAATTTATTCTGAAGATATAATCAATTTTGGAGAGAAGGTCTTGGCCTTCAAAATTGATTCTGAGGAAATAGAAGCTGATTAAACATTCTATAAATCTGGCTTCTAAATCAATTGTAGAAAGGTTTCCAAACATGTACTGAATCCGTTGCTTGTAAATTGATTATGTTTTTTACCTTCTTTTCCCCTGTTTTAGGTTGCTGGAGGGTGCTGGTATGTCCTTGCTATTCAACGTGTTGCATCCTGCCTGAGGCAGCAGTGTGAGAGAACTCATGGGTGCAATCTCTCTGTGTCATGCTCAGAGGAGGTGTGCTACCAGTCTTTGCTACCAGCAGGCACCATAGGAAATCCATGTGGTGGAAACTCATCAGTAGTGTTAAAAAAGCCTTTGTGCTTGGATGTTGAAGGACCTTTCAAATATGGGATCTACCAATGGGCACTTCCAGTCATATCTAGCAATTCTTTAGCTGTAAAGATTCTTTATCCCATTTTTTGGGGCTTGATGACCCTCAGGTAAATTAGTCAATCAACTTACTCTCAGTGTTAGCACTATGGAGGTGTTTGGAAGAACATATTTGAGTTTATCTTATAGTATAAACGTCTATCCAGGTGTTTGGGAAAGCTTATATACATCGCTTATGACAAATTCATATGTTGTTTTGAATTTATTTTCATAAGTTACTCAATTTAGCTTAAGAATAAGCGTTTATACCTACTTATAACGTATCCAATTATTATATTAGATCAAATAAGCCTTACACCTATTTGATTAAGCATCTAAGTGTTCATATCCCCTGCTAATTCTTGCAGCACTTTTGGAAATGATCTTGAACCCACCAGTGACTGGCTAGAAGTTATTTTCAGCATATGCATTGTACTCAGTGGACTACTGCTTTTCACTCTGTTGATTGGTAACATCCAGGTATGTGTAGGGTAATATTATCACAAGCAACTATGAAAAATGCTGAATTGTTACACTTACTGAAAAACTGTTTCATACTCAAACATTGTCTAACAATGGGGACCATTCTTCCTTTTCTATCATGAAGGTATTCTTGCATGCTGTCATGGCAAAGAAGAGAAAGATGCAGCTGAGATGCCGTGACATGGAATGGTGGATGAGGAGGAGGCAGCTGCCATCGCGATTAAGACAAAGAGTTCGCCATTTCGAACGGCAAAGGTGGGCAGCTATGGGAGGAGAAGATGAGATGGAAATGATCAAAGACTTGCCTGAGGGGCTGAGGAGGGACATCAAGCGCTATCTTTGCCTGGACCTCATTAAAAAGGTAAGAAATGTCAGATCCTGCAAAAAGAAAGAAGTTGAACACAAAATTCCTTAGTAAGTTTGATAGTTCCCTTAGATTAAGAAAAACAAATGAAAGAGGCTCATACATTAAAAGTTGATTGGCTCAATATTCCTTAATAGGTTTAAGTACACTTTCAGTCTCTATTATGAAAAACGTGTCATTTCAGTCCTCCAAAAATATTTTGGGCTGGTGCAAAATTACATGTTTACTTAATGATGAAGTGTGTGTTTGAATATCAGTTGATCGCAATATAATTGGACTTTCAATCCAATCCGTAAGAGTCCCATTAATTTTTGTTCTTAAGTGTGTGCTAACATCTGCAAAGCTGTACAAATAGCAAGAATAATTTTTTATCACTATCTAAGCAACCTCTGATAGCATGTAGTTTTCTCTATTTCTTAGGTACCTCTTTTCCATAACTTGGATGATCTTATTCTTGATAACATCTGCGACAGGGTGAAGCCCCTAGTTTTCTCTAAAGATGAAAAGGTACTGATCATATTATAAACAACTGATTACTCATGACAAACCAATTTTTGTTTCAACCTTTCCATTCTAAAATGGAGCAAATTTTCAGTACTAGAAGACTCATTGATGCTCCATTCAATTTTTGTTTCAATACTTCAACTCATTGATGCCCTTGTGAAACAGATAATTAGAGAAGGTGACCCTGTACAGAGGATGGTGTTCATTGTCCGCGGACGCATAAAGAGAAACCAAAGCCTCAGCAAAGGCATGGTAGCCTCCAGCGTCCTTGAACCTGGAGGGTTTTTAGGCGACGAGCTCCTCTCATGGTGCCTGCGCCGCCCATTCATTGACCGGCTCCCGGCTTCCTCAGCCACATTCATATGCATCGAATCAGCTGAAGCATTTGGCCTCGATGCTCATCACTTGAGGTACATCACTGATCACTTCAGATACAAATTCGCCAACGAGCGGCTGAAGAGAACAGCGAGGTACTACTCATCCAATTGGAGGACATGGGCTGCTGTCAACATTCAATTTGCTTGGAGACGTTACAGGAAGAGGACTAGAGGAGGTCCAGTGACACCTGTGAGGGAGAATAATGGAGGCGCTGATCAACGCAGGCTTTTGCAGTATGCTGCAATGTTCATGTCAATAAGGCCACATGACCACCTTGAATGAAAGAGCGTGTCTGTGTTTGGTTTTACTTCTGTTTTGGGTTTAAGATCCTCAATAAAATCGTGTCTCATCAAGTCCATTAGACCTTTGAAGTTAATATGGAATGGTAGTAGTGGAATCATTCATGAAATGTATAGGAGATAAAAAGAAAATGAGCAAGAGTATTTGTAAAATCATTGGATTTCCATTTGTTCATTTTTGCTATATGGTATCCTTTACCATTTTTCTTAATGAATTTATCATGTTTGGATCAGCTTTTCTTTTATTAGAATTAACTCTAAACATCAGAAGTACTTACAAAGATTTCTTTCCAAAATTGATTCTACTTTTAGAATTAATTGTAAGAGGATTTTCAAACATCCACCTTATTGTGTGATTCCACGACTGTCCTGTCATGAATGATTGAATGTCAAGTTGTCATCTGAACAATTTATTGAACAGATTCCTTTTGGCAATATTAAATTTGTTATCGGATTCCACAACTGTTATCATGAAATGTGTTGGCATGGATGAAATGTGTTCCAACTAATTCGTGTAAAGCTGGAAACGAAACAATTTAAGTTTGTTGCTTTCAATGACCAAAATAAATTATATTTTTCTTTTTTGTAATACAGTTATCCTCCACATCCACATGAGGTCATTCTCTAGTTAGAAAGGTTATTTTTCCACCAACATGACTCAAACATAAGATATTAAGGGAAATCAAACTCGTATTACTTGAACTAACTACTTAATTATTGTATAAAAATAAAGTAACATAATTTCATATTGTAATTTGAAATTGTTAAAAATCAGTTGAATAAAACTCTCAACTCTCAACTCTCAAGTACTCAAAAAACACTAAATTTAGCCCTTAGACATGAGAATTTATGTGAGTTTATCTTATAATATAAGTGTTTATACAAATGTTTAGAATAATTATTGATCTATCTATAAGCTCTTTTGAGCTTATTTTCATAACCAGCTCATTTATGCTCATAAATAAGTGTTTGTAATATCTCCATCAACTTAAACTTCTCAAATTAGCTTAGGAATGAACACTTATTGTCATTGTTAATTGGAGTATACCCTTATATGTAGTGTGTTGCTTTCGAAAAAAAAATGTAGTGTGTTGCTTGCTCACCTCATTCCTTTTATTTTTTTTGGATAATCTCATCTCATTCCTTAACTATGAGGTTGAAGGTTAGATCATCATCCATAGGAATAATTAAGACACATTTTATGGTTAACCGTTTATTGTGAGCACCATCTGATCGAATTAATCATTGTTGCTCGCAGGACACCCTAGTCTCAAAAAAAAATTATAAATTTATAATAGTAAAAGATTATACTTTGTTTTTGTCAAAATAGATTTTGCATACAAAATCCAGAATGACAATTTTATTCCTAACAAAGCAAAGTGAAGACAGTGTGATGGGAGTTGGGTTTGGCACCCCACCTATGGGGCTTGGCACCCCACTTTATCAAATACGGAATTTAAAGTTCCGTATTCTCCATATTGAATACGGAACTTAAAATTCCGTACTGTATTTAAGCATGCGTGTCACATTTTCAACCACTCATTATATACTAAAACAGATACGAAATTTTATTTTCCGTATTGATACGGAAATTTAAATTCCGTATCTATTTTAGTGGGGTGCAAAGCCTAAGGGGTGGGGCTCCAAACCCAACTCCCCAGTGTGATTTGGCGGCAACAAGAGAAGAGAAATAGAAACAGAGCATGTCATATGAATTCGTTTTCCTACGATTTCGGTTCCGTTGTGCGCAAATTTATCAATGTTGGGTGGAAGTGAGGTCACCATTATCTCCAAAAATGGCAAACTATATCTGCCAATCCCCATTCCCAATTTTTCTCTTACCAACCAAACCCCATCATCATCACAACATGCCTCATCATGGAGTTCCTCATCACCACCCTCTCATTTCTTCATCCTCCCCCCACCACTGGCTTTCTCTGGGGCCTCCTCCTCCTCTATTCCTTTGGAGCCCTAGATTTTGCTAGTTTCTGCTCTTTCATTTTTAGAGCTTTCAATCTACAGCTACATGTTCAGCTTAATCAGGTACCACCACATTTTCATCCCTGCTCTGTAATGGGGTGATGGAAATTTTCATATTTGTTTATTGCAAAGGCATATGGAAGATAATGGAATGACCCTTTTTATATTTTTAATAAATGAAACCTTAGAACAGATGAAGTTCAAATTTTGATACATATTTTGCCAAACATTTTGTTCATTCTCTACTTAGTGGATCATAAATGCAGTTTCTGGTTGATACATTGATTGGAGGGTGTAATCTCTATTTGGTTTATTCAACCTGATGTTGAAACCTATAATTTCTGCATTGTTTTTCGGTTGGGAACGTTTCCAATGTATATTCGCGCGCAATCTGAGGCATAAAAGCCTTTCCTATGTGAAGGATTGGATTGAGCAAATGCCCGTTTACATTCACCCAACATTAATACAAACACACACTTGATTATTGAAAAAGCAATAGTTTGGGCCTTGTTGCTCCTTATTATTCTAATAAAAAAATTCAGAACAAGGTAGGTAGACCTATGCATTGTTCACGCATCAACCCCAATGGCCTCTTGTGTGTGGAAGCATGTTAGAAATAGAATATAAGATCATTCATATGTCTTCACCAAATAGCGTAAGTTTTTTGGAGAGTCGGCTCCTGGCTATTGTGATATACTTTCTCCTCTATGGCCAAAATGGCATCTTTTCGCCTATTTCTTACCATGGTTGCTATGCGTCGTTCACCTTTATACCCATTTGTCAGTAAAAGTGCATATTTGCATGGCAATCTAGCAGAGGAGGTTTATATAGGACTACACATGATTTTGTTGCTTAGGGGAAGTCTCATGGTTATGTATGGTACCCTTGACCTATATATCTATATGTACCTCTTGTCCATTACGGGGCCTCCTACTGATGCTCAGTCCCACTAACTGAGGTCCTACATTGATTGGCCAAAGTAGAGCTTTTAATGACTTGTGCAGTCCCTTTTGGGGTAGAGTTTTGTATAGCTCAAATTTAAGACTTTTACAGCTGATATGTTGTCACTTCACTAATATACAGTTCATTATTTTTCTTTTATTTTATGCACCTAACCTTTATCAGTTCATATTTTACAAACATCATATTTTTGCCTTAGGTACCTTCCCATCAGCGTGGAACCTGAAATATCAACCTAATGGGGTTGAAATTTTCAAAGGAGGCACCACCACACAAAACTGATAGTAGCCTAGGTTTACATCATCACATGATCCATTACCTTACCAAGAATTTTATTCGTAACTTGGTATCTAAGCAACGGAGAAGAATGCTCATTGCTGGCTACGATCTTGACATGACGTATATCTCAGATCGGGTATTAGCTATGTCATTTCCTGCAGAGCGTATGCGAGCAATGTATCGAAATCCTCTCTGGCAGGTCAAATCTGTGTTGGATATGAGACATTATGACCATTATAAGGTGCATGTTCAATCCACAGCCATGTATAGTGCATACTATAAGTTTACTCACCCTTAATTCATTTGCATTGTTGTTATTTAGTTCTCTATCTACTGCATGAATTTGATAAAAATGAAATTCCATTTCTTCTATGAACTATATGCTTAAATATTGAAATAATTGAATGATTACAACAACAGATACAATCAGAATGTTGTTTTTCTGTCTTTCTTTTTTATTGGGTAGGGTGAAGGGTTCAGAGCAAGTTTATCTCTTTTTTGTTGCGAGCTCACCATGATTATCCATACTTGCAGTTCTTTCTAAAGTCTGTGTATTGGGCTATTGTACTGGGAAACATTTGGTTATCCACGACTAATCTAGTATTGGGTATGATTGTGGTTGGTAACTTGTACCCATTGTGCACTAATGCCTTGTTTATTTGAGGAAATGGACTAGAATAATTTCCTGGAATCCATGTCAAATGTATTTACAATTATGTTAGTTACAAGTCACTTGTAGGTTGATTTTCATTTTATTATAGTTTGCCATTCCTTGCATAATCTTTTGACTACATATAAAGGTTAACAAAATGGTAATTGTAGAGACTATTGCTTGTACCTATCCTGCAATCACTTTCAAAATTTTCAGGTCTATAATCTCTGTATAGAAGAAAGTTATGATTCATCACACTTCTATGGACGTGTGGAAGCATTCCCTTTCGATGACAATCATGTGCCATCTCTTGCAATGGTCAAAGCTTTCTGCGAAAGTGTGGATTCATGGCTGTCACGTGACCCAAAAAATATTGCTGTTATTCATTGCATGGTATGCGTGGTCACTCTTCCAATTAGAATACTAAGCAATTTAATAATATGACTAGTTACATTGTTTCTCACCTGTATTCTTTGGTTCTAATTATGCAGGCAGGAAAAGGTAGAACTGGTTTAATGGTGTCTGCATACCTAACTTATTGTGGCATGTCATCAGATGAGGCTCTTCAATTGTACGCAGATAGACGAACAACCAATAATGAAGGAGTAAGTTGTATTAGGTATAATTCCTACAATTTGAAATGTAAATTTATCTTCAGCAACACTCTTTTGAATCTTAACACTTAAATATTTATAAGAAACAATGACAACTTTGTTAATGTTGAACTCTTCTTTTACCCCCAAGGAAATTAAAAATGGAAAAATTAAATTCAAGTGCAAATTTGTGCCTGTGTGGTATCAGGTATCAATACCAAGCCAACGTCGTTATGTAGGGTACTGGGAAAGTCTACTATCAATCCCTAGGGGCGCTGGACATGGCCCACCAAAGGTGAACTTGCCTCCACCATGTAGCAGAGAATTGCGGCGAATCCGGCTGTATGATACAGTCAACATTGACACAGTATTCTTTGTGATTTCAGAGCTGCAGGAAGTAAGTTCACCTCAATTCATGAAATGTTTGTGATCTTCATTCGGAAGAATTATGTTTCCAGCAATGGTTTATGGAGCCAACATTATATGTTTTAAGTTTCTTTCTGTTAGTATACTAATTTGTTCAAGCTGAGGATACTGTTAGAATGAATATTTGAATTCTTTAGGTCTTAGGAGTCTTGTTGGGTTAAGTTTGCACTAGTTGTATTACATGAGAAATTGACCTAATTAAGAATCAGCTATATTAGGTTAATGTTTTGGCAACACATCTCATAGCAATATTACAATTTAGCTTCTCTTTTTTTCCACCAGTCCCTAAATCTCAACAAATTGTTTTATTCCACTATGATCTACCCTCATAACTACATATGTGCGTGTTTGGGTACCAGTTGAGTGCAACATGAACAGACTTTCATCCCAATTCATAAGAAGAATTTCGTTCACTTTTTGTCTCAAAGTAAGTGCAAACATCTGTTTGAACTTGTGCCAGCGTGTATCCAAACATAGTGGTTGAGAACATCCTTAAATAATGATTAGATACAAGATTTTGTTTTTATACTTACCAAGATGTGTTGTTCCTGTTCATGTACAGGTTCCTAATGAGGTCTATCGTCCCCCTGTGGAAGTTTACCGCGGCTGTAGTAGACGAGTTAAGAAAGGTTATCAGAGAAACAACAGTCCTCGCTATTATATCTCTGTTCTTGAAGGTGATGAAGATGGGCATCAATCAGAAATAGAAGAACCTCGTATTGTAGTTCAAATGGACACAGAGAGTCCTGCAATATATCAAAAATCATGTTTGGACCATTATTTTGATAAACCTATACGAGTAAGTAATCACGGACCATTATATTTAATGAAAATGATTCGTATACATTTGCATAGTGCAAACACCCAATAGACTCAAAGTGAGAAAGGAAGAGAATAGAGGAAGTTAATGGATGTGATTTATGATATATGTGATAAGGAGAGAGAGAGAGAGAGAGAGAGAGAGAGAGAGAGAAATAAGGTGTCTTTGGGGTATCTGCATTGTTTTGTGTCTATGTATCATTACTGTAAATTTAATGTTTACAATTGTGATAATCACAAGGTCTAGTCAACTTTGTTCTTAGAAAGAAGGTTGGAATCACTTCTATTGTTTTTGCTTATTTATTAATTATTAGTGCACAACATCAACAGCCAATTCTGCTAATGGTGTCCTTCTATCTAACATCCATTTTCACTTGTCTGTAAGTATTCTGACCAGACATTGAATCATTGGACAGGTAACTGGAGATGTACGCGTCACATTCTACGAGAAAATGATTGGAGGCCGTCTTTTCTACTGTTGTTTCAACACAGCTTTTATTAGGAATAGCTTACTTCAGGTAATTTCATCCTCTATTCAGGGCACTATTAATTTTGCATCTATATATTCGATGGAAGGGGATTAGATTATACCCTTTAAGTGTGATTTTAAACAGAAGGGCAATAATATGTCTTTTTCCATGGAGAATCTCTTCATGGTGAACCTATTACATAAATTTCAAGTACAAAGTTATGTTAGGGTGTCCATCATGGACAAAGTGAGAATTTTGAAGCATTCACAATATTATAAACAAAAACTACTGAGACGTGACGAAATATAACTGAATAGAGAAAATCAACTAAGTTATCATGACTTTAAACTAGATGATCTTAAAAGTACAGATGTGAAAATGAAATGGTGAACAACGTTGATCATGGCATGTCATTCAGTTCAATAAAATTTATGGACAGAGTAGTTGTTCTTGAGGGCTATACCTAGGATAAAAATGCTATTATAGTCATAATCAAATCAACCAAAATGCACCCCCAGAGGATAAGACAAAAGCAATAGAAAGGCCTTCACGAAAATTAGTGAGAAACTAAGTTCAGATTTGGCTGAAGAAATAATGTGATAGAATTTGAGGAAACCGCTTGTCTTAAAATTCGGGTTAAGCTTAACTATACCTCTAAAGCTAGTTCAGGAGTGAGGAATATTCTACCCTTTATAAGGACTATTTTAACTATATCTCAGTAGATGTGGAACCTTAACAACTTGAGTTATGTTCTTTTCTATTTTCTTTGTGTTGAGGTTAATTTGTGACATGAACTAATTATCCCAAGAGTTTAACTGGTTCGGTGAAGATACATGAATGATTTCATATATACTTCTAACATGTCCCATCGTATAAGAGTTCATTGGGTTATAAGCGTAGAGCCGTAGACAATGCACATGTCCACCTACCTTATGTTGAAATTCTATTTTTTTATTAGAATTATGGGGGAAATTATGACGAATTTTAGTCTTTGATATCATGCTATGAACCAACTATCACGAAAATTTACACTGTCTGGTTAAAACTGAAGACTAGTTTCATATTATACCTAACAGTTTGAAAGTAATAGTCCTTTACATGAGCGGACCTCTCCTACAGCTTTGACGATTTTCTGCCTCGTCTGTTGTGTTATTCCGTGCTTATAACTTTGGAAACTATGATAACGAGAACCAATTAGAATCAAAACACATACTAAATAGGAAATCACAATAGAATCCAGTGTGTGTAACTGACTGTGTTCACTTGTGTTTTGTAGCTCACAGTAAAGGATTTGGACAAAGTTGGGAAAAAAGGAAGATCAATATGTGGCCCTTCCTTCTGCCTAGAATTACTATTTGGTCCCGCTAATACAGGATATTCATCATCCAGTGTATCCATTGGCGAAACTGATGATTCATTCTAACATATATCTATGCAAAAGAAAAAGATAACATGAAACACCATGTCCAATTCTTTTACTCTTCCTGCTTTAACATATTTCCTGCAAAATGAGTGTCCCTTGCTGTGTTGTTTAGTAGTGAACTGATTCCTCCAATTGTCTTGCCTTCTAATTTTTCATTGGCTAAAGGCATGAGGAGGTAGTGTATTATTTTGTACTTAGTGATCGAATAGCATTTTGCAGAAATGAGGTTAAGAGCATTATAATACAAAAAATTGTCAGTTTTCTCTTGACTTTTTCTTTTTGGTTACAAATGGAAAGCAAGTTTTCTCTTGACTTTGATTCTAATGTTCAATTAATTTTTTTACTTCCATTCATTCATGTAAAAAGACATCATTAAAATCCCTTTTTTTACTTAGTATATATTTTTCATTTCTAATAATATTATAGGTCATTAACTGAGCTTTTAATTTATTGATGTTTTTGTTGTGAAGTCATTCATTTCATGTTCTTATTTAGCCATATATGCACAGAAAATGGGAAAAACATGTGATGTGAAATAATTTATTGGAAGTTCATTAGCATTGTGTTCTTTCATGTAATTATGAGGACAAGTTTACTTTTTTCTTTTAATATACTCGTTGGATTTCGTCTACTAAATTCATGAGGTTTATTGTATTTATTTTTGTTACATAGGAAAATAAGGTTAATTGTATTTTGTTATTCTGCTCTAATAACCTACAATTTAATTTGGTATGTGACATAAATTTAATAAATATACTTAACTTACAAAAGTTTTTAAAAAAATGAATTCTCAAGGAGTCGCCCTCCATCCTGAATCGTAGTATATTTGATGTTTTAAGCTTGACAGCCTTGTTAATAATATTTCACACACGCAGTTGTTTGTTTGAGTTCAACAAAAATTGAAATCTTATTTGTGTACTAAACATTTTCGAAAGGAAATTAAAATGTAATCCATAATATATACATTCAGGGGTTTTTCTAGGTCCAATCATCGCATACGTGCCATCTCATGATTGGCTAATTTCATTAAAAATCCTACATGGCAATCATTCCTCCTTTCCTCTTAATGTACACCCTTCTCCTTAACCTACACTCATCTCTATTTAAAAGCCTATATAAGACTCTTATTCTTCATTCATCTCTCCATTATTTGGATTTCTCCTTAACCTACACTGCTTCTTCAATCATCTCCTGCGTTTTGTATTTTTTGAGCCTTTCTACATGTCTTCAAGATCTCATTTTGTGGTTCTTCATGATTATATAAGGTATGTACCTTTTCTCATCTGAAATCAATTTTTCATGTCTTTGGTGTGTGTTATTGTAATCTAATCTCATTTCTTCAAAATTCATGTTTTACTGATCCTAATATGCTATTCTCCTCATTCCCTTTCAACAATTTTTTTACAGGATTATGGTGTCATTAGACCAATAGACGCTGAAAATAACAATTTCATGGATATGGATCAAGGGTATATTATTATTATTGATCTCGTGAGTGTTCTGCAAATTAATGAAAATTAGAGGCGGTGACATAGTTTATTTTAGGTTTGAAAGAATAGCAAATAGAATTATTGAAGTTAAGGTGGTGTATGGAAATATTTAGTTAGTTGCTATTCATTCCAAAACTTAATCAGTTGTTATTTTGTCTTGGGTATCTTTTCGTGGTTTTGTTTTTCTCAATCTACATGAGAGGATTGTTCTCATGATTTACTTTATTTATCAAATAAAATCCAAGATTAATTGATATTTTTTTCATTCCGAAATTGTTCTCATGATTTACTTTGTTTTTCCTTTGTTTTACGAGTACAATTTTTTCCTTGACTTCAACACTTTGTCATGTGGGCTGAATCAAGCTTGATATATTTGACAATTTTGCATTTACCGGCGATTTATAATAATAATATACCCATATATTTCCAATGGTGCTTCTTTTCTTTGTCATCCTTTTACGGTCAAGATCCAAACAAGATTATATATAAAAAAGAACTTTAGTCAAATACCAAAAAAACTTTTTTACCATACATTTTTAAAAATAAAAATTATTTTTAATAGCCAATTTAAGTTAGTCTAATATCAATATCATTCATGTCAAATTATTGCTTTATACGAATTTTTTAAAAAAATTCCTTTTGAAATAAGTTCCATTTTTAAGATGAAAAAAAAAAACGTTTGAATAATTAATTACGAGAATCTCATTTTCCTTGGTTTTAAAATAGTTTCAAATTTTAAAATGATAAGAAAAGGTAAAAAAAAATTAATTACTTTTTAAATTCGGTAGCCAAGTTTTATACAAGGAAAAATATTTTCAAAATTAATTATTTATTTCCTTCAATTTCCTTATATAAATAACTTAATTATATTAATTTCCTTATTTAAAATCATAAAAGACATTAAATGTCTTATGGAATAAATGCTATTTTCGTATTTTTTAAATAAGGAAATTTAAAATAATTAAATATATTTTAATACATTGACTATTTATTAAAGGAAAATATTTTCGAAATTAAATATTTATTTTCTTCAATTTCCTTATATAAACCACATATTTATATTAATTTCCTTATTTAAAATCATTAAAAATATTAAATGCTTTATGGAATAGATGCTATTTTTAGTTTTTTTAAATAAGGAAATTAAATAATTAAATACATTTTAATGCATTGACTATTTATTTAAGACAAATATTTTCGAAATTAATTTTTTATTTAATTCAATTCTCTTTTATAAACCACTTAATTATATTAATTCTTTATTTAAAATCATAAAGGACATTAAATGCTTTAGGGAATAAATGCTATTTTCTTTTTTTTTTGAAATAAGGAAATTTAAAATAATTAAATAAATTTTAATGCATTGACTATTTATTTAAGGAAATATTTTCGAAATTAATTATTGATTTCCTTCAATTTTCTTAAATAAACTACTTAATTATATTAATTATATTAATTTCCTAATTTAACATCATAAAAGACATTAAATGCTTTATGAAATAAATGCTATTTTTCGTTTTTTTTAATAAGGAAATTCAAAATAATTAAATAAATTTTAATGCATTGACTATTTATTTTAGGAAAATATTTTAAAAATTAATTATTTATTTCCTTCAATTTCCTTATATTAACCACTCAATTATATTAATTTCCTTATTTAAAATTATAAAAGACATTAAATGCTTTACGAAATAAATGTTATTTTCGTTTTTTTTAAATAAGGAAATTTAAAATAATTAAATAAATTTTAATGCCTTAACTATTTATTTTAGGAAAATATTTTCAAAATTAATTATTTATTTCCTTCAATTTTCTTATATAAACCTTTAATTTTATTAATTTCCTTATTTAAAATCATAAAAGACATTAAATGATTTATGAAATAAATGTTATTTTCGTTTTTTTTTTAATAAGAAAATTTAAAATAATTAAATAAATTTAAATGCATTGACTATTTATTTATGAAAATATTTTCAAAATTAATTATTTATTTCCTTTTTTTTCTTATATAAAACACTTAATTATATTAATTTCCTTATTTAAAATCATAAAAGACATTAAATGCTTTATGGAATAAATGCTATTTTCATTTTTTTTTACTATTTCCTTATATAAAACATTTAATTACGTGAAACACGTTTTCTTTATTTTAAAATAATTTCCATTTTCAAACTGAAAAAAAAAACAGTTAAATAATTAATTACGTATTAAATAATCAATTTCCTTATATAAAAAAATTAATGACATGAATCCCCTTTTCCTTGGTTGTAAATAATTTCAAATTTTAAATTATAAAAAAAAGTTAAAAATATTTAAAATTTTTTTAAATTCGGTAGCTAAGTCTTATGTTAGGAAATTAATTTTCAAAATTAATTATTTATTTCCTTCAATTTCCTTATATAAATTACTTAATTATATTAATTTCATTATATAAAATCATAAAAGACATTAAATGCTTTATGGAATCTAACTCAACTTTCGGGATGATACTTGGTTCCATCAAATTAATGATTTTTCCATAAGTCGCTCACCCTACTCTTTTATCCGATTACCCCATGTCTTAAATCTAGATGTCGGCTACAACTGTTTAATCGGTGAGATTTTTTAATTCTTTTTTTCTTTTATGTTTACATTTATTCTATATTTTTTCTGATTTTTAAAAATTATTGATGTAATTGGAGTTTTAACTAAAGTTGGAAGAGTTCAAGAATACAATGTTCACGGAAATGTCGAGAAGATCGTTCAATTTGAGCTTTCTGCAGTAGGGAAACCGTATTGGCCTTGATGTGAAAAATAATTTCAATCTTTTTTTTTTAGACCGAAAAGTCTAATGTATTCCATTATTTGATTTTGTAGAGCCAAAATAAAATGTGCTTTGATAATGAACTTTGTAGACGAATACATTGATTTCGTCTCCACTGATCGTGCACACGGAGCAGTGGCTTTGATTCCGCTTGGGAAAGTAAAGACGCACCCAGGTATATTGCGTGTACAATTTTTCATTGCCAAATTAGTGTTTTCAAATTTACTATTTAGTTATTTCTTAATTTATAAAATATATGTTGTTCATCGATGTAGGCACTACTGATAGATATATAGCTGCAATATTTGGTCCAACCAGAATTTTTTATCGAGCAGCTATTTGAAGAAAATTTAATGGTGAAGTAACGCTCTCAGATCGCTGTCTTCACCTTAACAGAATGAAGACCCAATTGTCTTCATAAATTCCAGCAAATTTAGCATTTGAGTTGTAGTGAAATTTTGATGAACTTTGTTTCTGTTCTTCACTATGATAAATCTAATTCCTTTGTCAGTACTATTATGATGAACTTTGTTTCTGTTCTTCATTTTTCTTTTTGATTTTTAGACATTGATAAAAACAATGATTAGTATAGCTCAATCATTTTTTATAAAAACAATACATAGTCACACATTTAATATTTTTTCTATATTAAATTTTAGTTAATTAATAATAACACGCATTTCCTATTTTTAAAATTCAAAATGTTAAATCAAGGTCTTTATCAAACTTTAATTTATAGAAAAAAAAATTATTTTAATTCTTGAATGTTTTTTACTATTGTTTATTAAAAAGGGAAACAACATTATTGTAATTCCATTACAATTAATTCTGTAACCAGTTTAAAAAAAAAGTGTAACAAAAAAAAATTACATTCAAGAAGGTAGTTAACTGTAAAAAAAATTGACGTTCGTTTTAATGCGTAACAAAATTAATTCCGATCATTTGTTACAAATATTACAAATTTACTACATTATTAAGTAGTTACATTGAATTAATTACATTGACAAGTAACTTCAGTCTAATGGGAAGTCTCTAAAAGAATTTACATGTTTCCGAAATTATCCAATTCACAACCTAAATAATTCTGAATTTTATGAAATTTGTATAACGGTAAAATTTATGAGGCGTCACAAATTTACATAAATTAGTCAAATGTGATTGCCAGATTTTAGTTTTGACGACATTATTTAATTTGCTTAGCCATTCTATTTTATGTTGTTGTTATTATTGGTTTTCTTTATACGTTTTGCTTCTTTACTAATTGTTCAAAAATATTGTTGAACAATCGTATTGAAACATATTACACTGCGAATTTAATAATAAATAAATAAATTAAAGGAGTGATTAAAAATCATAATTTCTCACATTACAAATTAATAAACGCATTCCTACATTTACTTTTATTCCTTAAATAATCACGCGCATTTATGTGTTTTTGTATTTAAAAATTAAAATTTAAATAAACGTATTTTTTAACTTTAATTTGTAGAAAAAAAATTATTTAATGCTTGACTTTTTTTTAAGAATTTGATTACTAAACTTTAGAAAATAAAATTTCTAAAATATTAATTACTTATAATTTCATTCAAGGGCGTACTCCTGTTCAAAAAAAAAAAGAAATAACATAACTATAATAAAATTATAATTTAATTAATGTTTAAATGCATAAAAAATTGAATAACCATCACTTATTATAAATATTTCAAATTTATTGCATTAATAACTAGATATTCTAAAATAAATACAAAAGAACAAAAGAGTTTAACAGTATTAATTACGTTCAATTATTTTTATAATGAATCCGTTAAAGTTTATCATTAATTCAGTTGACTAATCTTTAAAAATTCATGACAAATTTTATTTTATTTCCTTAATTACAATGATTTCATTAGATTTTTGTTTTGAAAACACAATGATTTAATTATATACTTTAATTAATGCTTAAACGTGAAATTAGTCATGCATTTAATGATTTTTTACTGCATTAACTTTTAGTCAATTAAAAATCACTCGCATTTATAATTTTTAACATTTAAAAATTAAAATTTTAAAAAAGGTATTTTTCAACCTTTATTGGTACAAAAAAAAACTTGATTTAGTGCTTGACTTTTTTTTGTTAACAATTTGATTATTAAACTTTATAAAATAAAATAAAATTTATTTTATTGCAGTTACTCCCCTGTTACTAAAAAAAACTACTTAACTACAAAGAAATTATAATGTAATTAAGTTTTAATGGGTAAAAATAGTAATACCATCATTTATTCCAAATTTATTACATTAATTACGAAATATTGTAAAATAAATTAAAAATAGCAAAATAGTTTAACTGCATTAATTACGTTCAATTATTTTTAGAATGAATCCGTAAAAGTTTTTCATTAATTCGGTTGACTTATCTTTAAAAATTCATGACAAAATTTATTTTATTTCCTTAATTACAATGATTTAATTATATCATTTAAGTTACGTTAACAATAAAATTATTAGTCACGCATTTAATGATTTTTTTCTGCAATAACTTTTAGTCAATATATAATCAAGCGCATTTATAATATCTAGCATTTAAAAAAGTAAAATTTAAATAAAGGTATTTTTCAACATTTAATGCGTAAAAAAACCATATTTATTAAAAATATACCTAATTTATAGCCTTAATAACGCGATAAAGTACATTAAATTCAAAATAATAAAATAGTCTAACTCCATTAATTACATTCAATTATTTTTAACAAATATTCCTTAAAAATATCTTTCCTTAAAACCGTTGACTACTATGTAGGAAAATCGAATAAAAATAGTCTTAGTGCATCTAGGCATATCTACAAGATACACTTGCAAAGTAGGACAAGGATGGTTCGATATAATAAAGACGTGTTTCCTATACGTGATCTGATATTTGACAACGTGCATGAAATTCTAAATCCTGACTTTGATGAGCGGTTCTTAGTTGGAATGTAAATACCTTCATTTAAATAACTTCAAATACATCAACATTTCCATGTATTGACATTACCATTAAACAGATGTTATGGGAGAAGTAATGCACATCGGATATTACAACGAATTTGAGCGGAACGGAGTCCATACGCAAAGCAGAGACATTGAAATTGAATCTCAAGGGTAAATTTGCTTTTATCAATAACAAATTAGTATTATTAATTTCTATAAATTCCTACGGAAGAAAGTTAACAACTTTTATTTAATTTTTTTCCAGCAAAAAAAATTAAATGTTTTTTATACGGCCAATTTGTCGACGAATTGGATGCCCTCCTAAATTCAAAAGACCACAAACATGTTGTTATTATCATATTGTTGGGAGTTGTAACAATTCATCAAGGTACATTTAATTATTTTGAACAACAAACAAACATAAACTTCTATATAATAAATCAACATGTTCAAACTTAAACTTACAATCGATCGCTAATTTTTTTCCAGGGGAATATAAACTAACTGCTGGGTTAAACTGCACTAAAGTAGTGTTCAATCCTGACATTCCACAAGCAGTGTCCTACAGAGAAATGTATGTATGCAATGTGGATTTCATATTACTTTGAACAAATTTATATGACAAATAACAACATAATTTTTGTTTCTTCGCAGATTATTTGAGTGTAACGCAGTTCATACTCAAGTAATGAACGTTGTTATTGAAAGATTAAACGTTACTGAAAAAGATGAGTTCCTGACGTTTTTCCCAAGCACAAATATTAAAAATTTGGTTACTTGCAGATCGGTATGTTCTCATCACTTTTAATTTAATTTATAAGACTTTTTTTTATTAAAAAAAACAGACATTGATTTTCACTCAATGTTTTAATTAGATAAAACAATTACTTATTATATTATTAACATAGTATTAATGAATAAATTATGAAATTAGTAAATAAACATTTAATATATTATGTTATTATATTTAAAAAATTACCGTTTTTTATCGCGAAGGTTATTATCTGATGAACAAAAAAGGCAAGAGATATTGGAAAAATGGAAAAGGTAAACATAGTCATGTCAAAAAAGGTACATTTTCATTGCTCACTTAATTCATAATATATTAATTTTTTCATTTTAATTTAAATTCAATGTAGACCGGGATCATGGAAGACCCCCACAAGAAATTGTAGATTTAGTGCACAAGGAATTTCTTTTCAAGGTTGAAGGGAAGGATAGATGCGGAAGGTGGTTTAAATCAGCATTTAACGTTTTGAAAATTTGCAAAGACCCATAAATAATTTCAAAATTCAAAACAAAGGTAAAATTTTAAACTCTTATTACTAAATAATGATTTTTTATATCTACATAATGAATTTTGATATTTTCGATTCAAATGTAAAATCTCTGATTGAGGTATTGGTCATCACTATTGTCAAATAGGTTTGTTTTAGACATTGGTCATCACTATTTCAAAATATGTTTGTTTTTGCAGACAATCACTGAAAGTGTTAAACGAAACACACCTCCACCTATAATTGAGGACTCCAACACACGTATTAAACGTCGTTCAGACGATGGATCCATAACAGAAGTTGTTGGAAGTAACGATGCAAAAATGTTCAAAAAGATCAAGTTTTCAAAGAATTAGTAGCATTTTCTCAAGATTGTTTACAAATAAAGAGCCTATGTGTTAAACTTTCACTTTTATGTCTTTACCCACGTTGAGAATGTGTTTTTTTTTTTGTAAATTGACCTCGGTGGTAACTTTCAAACATTTTGACATTTGTTTTTCGTATATTGACCATGTTACTAAAATATTCAATAAATCGTTTTGTATTTGCAAATCTTCGTGCATACGTCAATTTAAATGTGCTTTCGATCCTTAAACACATTACTTTGCAAAAAAAAAAACCTACACCACAAATGTGTAAAAAACGAAAAATAAACCAAATACCTATATAGAATAAATAAATAAAAGATATTAATTGATTAACAAAAATAAATAAAAAAATAAATCCAAAATTGAATTCTCCGTGCAAGGCACGGGTTAAAAACTAGTATAGTATGTTGAGAACAATATTGAGAAATTCATTATATCATATTATATAATTGAAAATGACAGGAAATACATAGCAATGGAAAACAAAAACAAAATAACGTCTTTAAACTTAAGAAATCTGGTTGTGTGATGTATATCACCCTTGGATTTTAATACTACACTTAAAATTAAATTTGTAATAAGTATATGCCCACTTTATGTGGTTGTCTAAATGACCCATGATAAAATTTGGGTTAAATAACCCATCATCTAATCACATCGGAGATAAATGAGTTGAAAATAAATTAATAAATAAAATATAGAAATTTCAACTCACTTATCTCCAATGTGATTGGATGATGGGTTATTTAAGGTTTATTTACTGTACACAAAGAAATACTTGTGCAAAGTTGCACAAACCTAGATTGACCTGTTATCACAAGTTACAACAAGTTAAATCATTTTTTTTAAAATGAAATTAATTAGTGTAAAATCATGAAATTAATTAGTGTTAAATCAAATTAATCTCTAATCTTTATTATTATCACCTGCCTCCTCTAACAATAAAATCCAGAAAAGAAGTGAAATTAAAGACAAAACATATAGTATTACACAACCCAGAAAGGAAACCAACCGCATTGCATTTACCATCTTCAACATCTACACCCTCAACCAACAACCCATTTCAATTGAAGACGACGAGGTCGAGGAGTTCATATCTGGTTTGATTCTGTCGATGGTGGGTCGGGATCATGGAGGTTCGGTGCGATAGATGGTTCAGATCTTCGCCAATTTGCAAATCGTCGTTATTCTTGCACTTGTTCTTGCGGTGAAGTTTCAGTGATTCAGGTACCTACCCCTTCCCCTTGAGCACGCGATGACGCTGTTGCAGGTGGTGAATCTCGCACACCTTCTTGTTCGCCATGACTATTTCTTCCCGTGAGAGGGGCTGTGGTGTGGCGGTGGTTGTTGTTCTTCAAGTGAAACATATCTGGTTTTATGCTCATCCCTCACTATACACTGAACATCTTTAAGTTGTCCAAATCGGGGTTGAGGCTTTGAGGGATGGAATTTTGATGGTGGTGGTTCGATGTGGGTTGAGAAAGGAGGAACTTTACATCTGAGTGTGCCACAGACTCAGATGTTGAGGCCAGATCTGAAGTTTTTCTCTTCCGATTTGGGTTGAAAAGCTTGAAGCTTTCACATTTTTTTCTCATCTTTGAGCTTTACTGTTGAACAAGGGCCAGAGATCTGAAGAAAAATACATCAACTTGGTGGTGGTTCAGCGGTGGTGGTGTGGTCTGGGTTTTGCTGTTACCCAATGATAAAAGAACATCTGTACTATTAACTTCATATCATTAATATCAAAATTTAATTAATTAACACCGTCAGTGCTTTACTCTTCTGTTTCCATTATCATAGTCATAGAAGGGGAACCACGGGCAAGTCACCACCATGTCCCCAAATTCAATGTCTCGAGAACTCAAAGGCCTTGTCGTCGCTATAGAGAGGGTAGATAAATTAGCACACATGTCGTTCTTTCATTTGAGAACAGCAATAACAGTACCTATTGTACTGTAGGTAAGTTTATGTTGATTTAGAAGATGAATAATGAAGAAGATGAAGAGTGAAGATGAATATCACGAGTGGAGTTTAGATGAAAGAAGAAGATTAAGGATGGTGATGACAGATTTAGACTTATTTAGATTTATTTTTTTATTTTACCTAATTTAAATTAAAAAAGGGGTGACCTGCTATTAAACTTGTGATAACAGGTGAACCTAGGTTTGTGTAACTTTACACAAGCATTTCTTTGTATACAGTAAATGAACTCTGTTATTTAACTCAAACTTTATCATTGGTCATTTAGACAACTCCACTTTATTGACAAAATCACTTTAGAATTATCTTTTCGAAAAAGGAAATACTATCAATCTGTATTGCCATGAAATGAAGCAAATACAATTTCCATGCCTTTTTTTTCATGAAAAAGGGAGCCCAAATAACGAGTATTATTCATTATTAATTGTAGTACAAGAATCAAAATTGCTGGATTCTTACTGATGAACTCAACATGTTTCTTTGGGAAAAAAAATACATTTTCATCTAGCTAGTGTCAAAATGTTTCAGACTAGGACAAGCACTAAAATCCTTGTCTTTTACAATCAGTTATACCCAGAAACTAAACAAAAATTTGCACTTCTTATGAAATCATTCTCAATTTATAAATAAATTGGGCTATTCTACAGTCAAAGCAGGAGCTTGGTATTCTATGGTAGGATCCCAACTGTTTGTCTATAAAGCCTCGTGCGCAAAGGTTAAGCTAATGCAATGTAGCAGCATTTGCTTCCCTAGTTTGTATGAATAATCAGTCACCAGATGCGATCTAGTTTCATGCCGTATCCTTGTCAAGAACATTCAAACATGCAGAAATTTAACTTCTTGTCATGGCTATTAGGTCAAAGTTGCTGCCTTGCGTTTGGCATAACCTTCAACAACATTAATGGCACTCTTGCTATGGCGCAGCAAGAACTCTGCAAGCAGAATTTGTCTTTCTTCTTCTGTCAGATCACCATGACGACCCTGCATATGTTATGGAAAAATCAGAGTCTACTAAACGTTAAACTGAAGAATTATAGAACCAGACTTGAGTTTAATGTGGTTGAACCAGACTTGTTCACTTCTTCATTTAGAGGCAATATATAAAAACAAAACAAAAGTGCTGCTCTGAATAACCACGGTACTTTTATACCTATTCCTATGATTCAGGGTAAATAAGTGATTTTGAGGTCGGATAAAATAATGATTTTTTTTTTTCAGAAATGAAACGATCTGATTATAATTATACAAAAGCACACTTTATTTTTCCTCCCATTTCAGTAGATTATTTTGAGAAACTCCATAAACTGCAAAAAAAAAATTGTAGATTCTGATTTTTCAAAATCTTATCGTAACATGACTCTTTTTTACTCAAATTAAATGAGTTAAGAGAAAAGGAAGACTACCATGGTACACTACAATTCAAAAAATATCAGATATAATATTCAGGTTGATATGTCCTTAGGTGCCAAATAAAGTGCGTGATTCAAATCCTTACCGTGCGAGATATTCTATCACAAACAGCATGGTGCATGAGGATTCCTGCTGCAACTGAAACATTGAAAGAATCCACCATCCCATTCATTGGAATACTGCAATGTAAATCTGACAATTCCAGAGCCTCATCACTAATACCCCTGCAAGAAGAAAATACATAAGAAATCTGAGCTGAAAAGTCAAACCCAAGTTACAAGAAGTACAAGTGTACAACTATTTGACATTTAATTCAGCATCAAGATCACATAGACATAGTTCATCCAGAATAAATTGACAATCAGCTCATATTTGCAGCTTCAAAAGTATTACTTGGGATTTTTCAAATTGAACCAAACCAACTTTACTAATAAGGCATCTATTAATTTATGGATAGACAAGAGATGAAAATAAAGGAAATAACCTATTTTCATTCCCGACTACTATTGCAGTTGGACGGGACCAGTCTAATTCATAAATAGAAACCTATAAAAAGTAAGAGAAGGTTAGTGAACTTCACTGCATGCCACTTGAGAATTTCAGACATTTTGCCTCCAGATTTATAATAACTAAAAACAAAATAGCAGTGCAAGTGCAACACTGAAAAACATTCATTTGCATGAATGAATACGATGCAGATTGCATACCATTTATCTGGATATGAACTAACAAAACATAGCAGAGACAAACAATACCGCATCCGTTCCCAAATGAGTTGTGGCAATTTGGTAACCACGTGACTTCAATATATCAAAACAACCCTTTGGAGAGTCCCACAGTTCAATATCCAACCATTTCTCCGCACCCATGCTCACATGGCGATTATCTTTATACCTACAGCAAGGAACCCAGCTTTCAGAGGCTGTCGATCATCGTGAAAAATGAAATTAATTACAATGCAATACTCCATCCAATAGTTTCAACAATGTCCACATAATTCAGTTCATAACTCAACATAATGCCTTAAAATGATTGTCAAATTTGAAAGAAGTCTCTTAAATTGATGCAAGTGATGATAACATCCACATTTTTTTTATAGGCAAATGTTAGTCGTTAGTAAATTAGTACAAATTATCCCTCCTCAGGGTCGAGCCATTCACCTACAATTACCCTTAACCCAACCATGTGAACTACCCATCCCCTTGATCAGTACATATTCCTCTAACATAAATTCAATGTTCTAATCCTTCATTACTAGTATAAACATCATAGAATTCTATTAAATTAGAAAAATTAAACACACTACTTCAAATTTTGTTTCACCTCAACAGTGTTAACACCTTTTGTTGGCGTCAGAAGACACAACATGAACGGACTGAACCCCAAGAGCATCAGCAGAGCGGAACGAAGCGGAGACATTGCCGAAGTCTCGAAGCCCTTCCACCACAAGGCAGAGAGAGTAGCTCCGGTTCCCAACAGCATTCCCGAACCTGAGCCTCCGCGGCTCAGAGATGCACGGAGCGAGAGCATCGATGACCTCAGTGCTGGTGAGGGTCGAACCGTCGCCGCAGCGGAAGCGGTCGAGGTAAGGGAACCAGCGAGGGTGAGGCTTGTGAGGGAGGAGAAGAGGCTTGCGGTCCATTTTCATGAGCGAGGAGACTCCCTCGGCGGTGGAGAGGAGGTGCTGCAATTGGGGTTCTTCTGGTTCTTCATCTTCGGTTGAGGAGGAATCGGAAGCAGGGACGGTTTGAGATGATGTGTGACAACATCTCCACGTGAGGCGGTGGTGGTGGCGGCGGAGCGAGGAGAGAGAAAGGACGGTGGCGGTGGGTGGCGGAGAGGGGAGAGATATGAAGGAGGAAGAGAGTGAAGCGCAGAGAAGGGTTTTGCAGGCACTCATCTCATCTGCACTTTTACATTGACCCAGTGCCTCCTTCTTTCATATATAGTTTGTCTTTTAGATGCATCAAACGGTGCCGTTTTGTTGAATGTACCCTCACTCATGCCATGCAACAGGTTAAAAAAAAAAAAAAGTTTAATTATATATAGGTAAAAAGTTTAACACAAAGTCGTTCTCTCAGGCGGGGAAGCTTAACACTGATGACAATTTTGATTCACCCAAGCAACTGATTGACTTTGGTGATCTTATTCGTAAATCGTAATGCATCTGCTTCTTGGTTAGGTGGTTTTTCTAGCTCCTCTATTGGGTCTTATGTGATCTCGACCGAGTTGATGATCATCAAACATGACCTACTCTTAACGTGAGAGTTGGGTTTTCTGCATGTTATTTGTGAGAGCGACTCGTTTGATGTTGTCCAGATGTTATATTCTTCTTTTCTCCCATTTGACGTCACATTTGAGAGCTTTGCTCGTGGAGATTGTTGACATTTCAACCTGTCTGTGGCGAGTTGGTTTCTAACATATCCCGCGTGAGGTCAATATGTGTAGTGACAAACTTGCTTTCTTGAGTTTATGCTTTCAATTTAGTCTCTGAATTGGTCCTCGCCTCGATTGAGTTAAATCCACTTCTTGTTCCAAATGGACATTGTTCTCTTATTTGTGTCTAGTTTGTTGCTTTCTTATTTTTAATTTCATTTATTCAAAAAAATCAATTTATAAATGTTTAAAATGAAAAAAAATGTAACTAATGCATGTGTTAAAAAAATTTAAATTGTTAATGCATACAAATCAAATCTAAAAAAATAAAATTAATTGATTTCGTAAGATATTCTTATATCCGACACTTATGAGACTAATTTCTTTAAGAATCAGAAATTATACTCCCTCCGTCCCTAATTATAAGCTAACATTGAGACTTTTTTTGTGTCACTAAATATAAGCTAACCTTGCAAAAGTTAATATTTCTTTCCATATTCACCCTTGCATTTATTGGTAGTGGAGCACCACCATTAGTAGTACAATGATGAAAAAGTATTATCATAAATAGGGGTAAACATAGAAAGTTGTACATTTTTTTTGAAAACCAATGCATCAATTAAGGCTTTCTTAATAAGTGTGATTTTTACAACTTTAGCTTATAATTAGGGACGGAGGGAGTATTAACTAGTAAGCATCTCCCAACATATATATTTTTCCATACGCGTCGCTCAAGTATGGAATCAAACTAAAAAGTTTTCATATCTTCTAAATTTATATATGGTGATCAGATTAAAAACTTAAAAATTACTAGAAATTTCTCTAGTAACTTGCCCCTTGAATTTAGTCTCATATTCATTTTTTTTAATAGTTTACAAATGGGGTTCTCTACGGTGCACCATATAAATAGTGATCTATCAGGCATTACTAAAAAGTAAAATATACATAATTTTTCAGAATGAATGACGATGGTCGGTAATGCTGAATGATAAAAGGTTTTTCTAGTTGTAATGTTTTTGACTTGATGCTTTAATATTCAATCGTAGCAACAACAAAAAAATTACAGATTTATCATCTTAAAAATTGTGTGAACATTAATTCCAACAACTAAAAATATTGATCTAAGCAGATAAAAAGATATTTGAATAAATTATTTTTATGATTTTTAATATAAATGAAACAGTAAAAGAAGGTTTACAAGGATAACAAAGAAGAAGATGTATTCAAAAATGCATTCATCTAATCCTATAATTTTTTCAACTCAAACACTCATGCACAAATTCATTCATTAATGATATCGAGAACCATCCGCCTAGCTATCCTTAGCCTAGGTGAACTTATCATATGGAATTCCTAGGCCTAATCCATTATAATCTAGAAGGTCCAAAAGGAACAGCATAGCTCAATTCACTCTCAAAGGCATCTCCAATGACTAATTTATCCTAAGACAAGGTATCTCGTGCTTGCGAATCTCTATTGTCACCCTTGAAATTAGTGAAAGTTATATTATCAATTAATTTGTTAGAGGCATGAAGCATAGAAAAAAACACCACACATAAAAGATTTTCATTTACATCAATTTTTTTTTTGATAAACAAAAGAATTGCATTTAAATTTAGCACAAGGGGTGCTAACCCAAATACAAGAGATGAGAAGAAACTAAAAAACAGAAAGCAAGGAAAACAGAACGCCCAACAACCTACAACAGAAACAAACAATCAGCCCTAGAAATACCCCACCCTCCCATACAAACGTTCACCCCATTAAAACCAGCCTAGAGAAACACCAGACAACATCCTACACCAGCAACAAGCCCCTGCAAAAATCACAAAGAGTCCAAGCAAGCCAATGGGGACAACTTCCATTCATAAAAAGAATTCTGGAAATTCACCCTCTTCGCCTTTATCCAATGCCAGGAACGAACTTGAATCAAGTCCAAAACCAAACCTGCATCCAGTTCCCCATTATCAAAAATTACTCTGTTACGCATCAGCCAAAGTGACCAACAAGTCGCCATCCAAACTGTCACCAAGGCCTCCCTCTTGGAACTGCACCTACCAAACACTGGAAACTGGACAAACAAAGCTTTAACTAGTGATGGTAAAGCTATGGACACCCCAAACCAACCAAGCACCATGCGCCAGATGGCCATGGAGAACGCACAAGTGCAAAACAAATGGTCACTCGTCTCGTCCTGAAGCTGACAAAAGGAGCAAGCCAGACTCTGGTCATCACGGATAACATGTCTTCGCCGCAAATTTGTCTTCGTTTGAACTCGATTGAGCATCAGACGCCAGACAAAAGATTTCACATTAGATGGTGCAAGGCTACTCCAAATTTGCTTAAAATCAACATCAGGAACCTCCTCCATTTCATTTACATCAATGAATGAGTTTACAAGAATCAAGTTACAACAATTTGAACACAAAAATGGAAAAGAAACATATACAAGAGATAGAGAAAGAAGAGATGAAACTCAAAAGAACGAAGATGAGTCCAGGGTCATAGAAACATTTCCAAGTCGTCCATGGCCTCCGAGAGGTTTTCAGGATCCTCTGATTGCTGCCACCATCATTTTAGAGCTTCACTCCTTCAATTACAGGCCCATGGGTCCCTCCTTCACGAAGTTGAAGGAGAATGGAAAGGATATGGAGAGATAGTTAAAAAAAATGAAGTTTTGACCCTTTCCGTAATGGTTGTTGTCGTAAAAACTGGGCTTAGTGCCTCTCACTGGCCGCTCAACGCCCCATATAAGGCATCGAGAGCTATGTTTTCTCCAGACCATGGTTTTCTTTCTCAACTTCCTTTGGGCGATTAGTACCTTTGAGTTTAGAAAATGACAATGGTTCTCATGATGAGTTTGCTGGAGGGGTAGAAGTTGACGTGGACAAGTGGGGTTAACGATGATGGCAGCCTATTCCTCCTTTTTTTTTTTTCTCCTTCTTCCTAAATTATGAGTTTCTTCTATACTCAAAATAGTGTTAGAATGTAATATAAAATCATTCATTTAGCCATTATCCTATAGCTTAAGCTTTTAAGATAATTTATTATTTATCATGGTATCAAAGTCTCTATGACTTAGCAATTTAGAGTTTTTTTTTATGCTTAGCGGTCTAGAGTTCGATCATTGCTTCTTTCACTCTACGTAACACTTATTACATTTTTTTGTTGTTATTATTACTATAATTATTTTATGGAAATTATTATTATTATTATTACATCTTTTCTTTCCTCACATAACATGAATACAGACCAAAAGTGTGGACCGATACCTTTTCTTAAAGAACAAAACTTACATTCAAGTTTCATTATTGATCATAAAGTTCTCTAATTATAATGAGACATGAACAATTTTTTCAAGCTAAAAAAAATCTCCATGAATGTGTGATTTATTATTAAAAAATATTCAAATTGACATTGTTTAATAATGTTTATCAATATTTGTTTTAATATAATAATTAATTAATTACAGTTTAGAACAACAAATTGCCCAAGAGTTATGCAAAAACTACACGTTACCCCTACGAAAAACAAAGGACAAAATGAATACCTACCAAACAAGATAATGAATTAACTATAATCTGCCTATAAAAAGCGAAGCAGCCCAAAACACACACACTACAAGCTTACAAATTAAGAATTAAACATGAATTCCAATTCCTCAGAGAAAGAGAACCATGTTGATAGCACTAACAGTGACACCCTCTCTGCCATGGTGCTTGGTATCAGTGTGGTTTTCCCTGCAGCCCTCAATGCAGCGATTGAGCTCAACCTGTTTGACATAATTTCCAAGGGAAGCTCCCCACAAAATGGTGGGTTCTTGTCAGCCTCTGAAATCGCTTCTGAGCTACCAACCCAACACCACCACCCTGATTTGCCAAACAGGCTCGAACGCGTGCTGCGATTGCTCGCGAGCCACTCTCTTCTCGCTGCTTCCACTCGCTCCGGTGAGGATGGTGCAGGTAGCGAGGTGAGAGTGTATGGGGTCTCACCTTCTGGTCAATATTTTGTCTCTGAAGGAAATCGTGATGGTTACCTTGCTTCATTCACATCGTTTCTTTGTCACCGTGAACTGTTTAGGGTATGGTAAGTGAGTAAGTGATGTTACAATGCTTAATTATTACGATGGAAAAAAGATGTGCCCATACTCAATAACACTCACACTATATAAATTGATTTTCTATATTTGGTTTCACAAAAAGAAGTAAAGACAATACAAGTAAATATGTTTTAAAATCGGTTTTGTGTGTGGCTATAATATAGGCAAAATTTTAAGGAAGCAATTATTGACCCCGAGATTGATCTATTCAAGAGAGTTCATGGAACATCAAAGTTCGACCACTTCGGAAAAGATCCAGAAATGAACAATGTATTTAACAGAGCTATGTCTGATATATGCTCATCACACATGAACAGAATAATTGAAATATACACAGGATTTGAGGGTATATCAACTTTGGTTGACGTAGCAGGTGGAAATGGACAAGGTCTCAAAATGATAATATCCAAATACCCTTCAATTAAAGGGGTTAATTTTGACCTTCCACAAGTGATTGAAAATTCACCAATACGTCCCGGTATTCCATCAATCTCTTGCGACAACTGATCTCTACATTTGTTAAGTTTTTTTTTGTTTGCATAATCTTCTATCCAAATATTTTCAAAATTCATTTAGGGATTGAGCATGTTGGAGGAAACATGTTTGAAAGTATTCCCAGAGGTGATGCCATAATGCTAAAGGTTAGTATATTAAACTTTTTTTTGACAATTATTAAACATTTATTACCTTATAGTAATAATTAATTTATATGTACTGAGAGTATAAATAGTTCTACTAGAGCTGTTAACATGAATTAGTTTGACCCATCCAGGTTGTAAAAAAAAACGAGTTGGGTTAGCCCGACTGACATTTTTACGAGACACAAAAAATTGGACCCGCTTGACCCGCCATGGGTTGACTTACAAGTTTTAGAAAAAAATTATTAAAAAAGGTAAAAATTAGAAAGAAAAAAATATTGAAAATATTATAAAAAAAATGAAAAATATCATAATCAATGAATAAATCGTAATCAAGTGTTGATAGACTTCTAATGCAAATACATCTAGAATGGAAGTAATGTGTTTCCTGTCAAAGAATAAATATATACAAAAAATTATATTCACTCTAGAAACACTAATATGCATAAAAAATTGAAGCGTGAAAGAATACCCATGTGTGACGTATGATATAATTGTCTACATTCTTTTTTGTTTTTGTTACAATTGTCTACATTCTAATCTAACTTAACACATTTTTTCAATAAAACAAAAAAAAAATTAACATTTGATGACCTGCAAGCTATAAGCCAAGCCAATCTGACTCGGAGTTTATACGAACTGAATTTTAACCAATTTAACCCATTAGCGAGTCGGGTTTGACACATAAGTTAATTAGAACTCAAATTGACAACGCGCTCTTAGTTTGACATTGATCAAGACATTCAATTATATCTCGTTGTGTTTTTTTTTGGTAGTTTATTATTTAAAATTATTTATGATGTGATAAAATTGTGATTCAATTATTGGTAACTTGATTAAAATGCTAACTATAAATGTTTTTGTGTCAAATGATATTGTTGTTGAAGGCTATATTGCATAATTGGTCAGACGAGAAATGCTTGGAAATTTTAAGCAATTGTCACAAAGCTTTGCCAACAAATGGAAAGGTTATTGTAGGGGAATTCATACTGCCAGAAGATCCAGAAACTACAAATGAACATAAATATGTTTCAATTCTTGATAACATCATGTTTATTACACCTGGTGGTAGGGAAAGGACTGAGAAACAACTTGAGTGTTTGGGCAAGCGCTCTGGATTTTCCAGGTTTCAAGTTGTTTGTCGCGCTTTCTCTGTTTTGGGAGTGATCGAGTTTCACAAATAGGCAACTCATATTAAAGAGTGTCATCGTATTGTAATTTCTTTGTTCATTATGTTATTTTTATTTGGGTTAAAAACTTTAATCGTCCCTGAACTTTGGACATCGTTTGAAAATCGTCCCTCGCCGGAAAATTATCTGAAAACCATCCCTAGACTATTGAAAACTAATTTGACCCGTCCCTCCGGCCACCATACCTCCGGCGAAGCCCTTATATAACAATCCTTGAACTTTGAGCGAAATCTGAAAACCGTCCCTCGCTGGAAAATTATTTGGAAACCGTCCCTGAACTATTAAAAACAAATTTGACCCATCCCTGAACTTTGAGCGAAATCTGAAAACCGTCCCTTTTTTATTTTTATTTTTTAAAATTAAAATTCCCTAATTTCTATGAATTAAATCTAAGACCCTTTAATCTAAGTCTGAATTCTCAATTTAACCACAAATCCCTTAATCTAACCCTAACTCATCTCAATTTAACCACAATTCCTCCTTCAGATATCTCTTTTCTTCTTCTTTCTTCATCTTCATCTACATCTCATTTCCTCCACCAACAACATCTTTTTCTTCTTCTTCTTCTTGTTAGAAAATGTTCTGGGAATGAACATTGAAGAGAGGTATAGTACCTAGAGGTAGAGGGATTGTGCTAAGAGAGAATGAGAGTGAGAGAGAGAGTGCTGAATTTCGAGTGTTATTTCATCAATGAACTAAATTAGCCCCGGAAAAGCCCACGTAACAACCGGATTCATTGGCGATGTGTGGGGTACAAATTGCCCATTCTACTGAGCACCGCTTTGGTAATCCAACTGGCCATTGGAACCCAAAGCACTTTGAGTCCCGAAATGGGACGATCACACCAAGGGTGGCGACCTACCGCTAGGGTGGTGACCACATGCCAAAGGGTGGCGACCAAACGCTATGGGTGGCGACCTGTAAGACTCAGTTTCTAGACACACAAAAGTCGCCAAAAGGGTGGCGACCTGACGCTAAGGGTGGCGACCTACCGCAAGAGGGTCGCGACCTACCGCAAGAGGATGGCGACCTACCGCTAAAGGGTCGCGACCTACCGCCAAAAATGAGGGTAGCGACCTACCGCAAAATGGTGGCAACCTACCGCAAGAGGGTCGCGACCTACCGCAAGAGGGTTGCGACCTACCGCCAAAGATGAGGGTAGCGACCTACCGCAAAATGGTGGCGGCCTTACGCTGAGAGTGGCGAGCAAGCCAAACTAATTTCTTATAAGGAAACAGGCTAAAGCAAGATGGTGATGGCGATGCGGCGAGTGAGGACACTCCTACTCCTCATGACTTGGACGGAGTCTGGTGGACTTGTGGACTCTGGCGAGAGAAGGAGCATGCGTGCTGGGCGGACCTTCTCCTAAGGACGATGCGGCGGCGACTTCGGCTTGAAGACACATTATGCTCTCATGCTTCGAGCTCGGTGTCTCGTGGACTGGTTGAATCCTTTCACCATATTAAGGGACTCGCCCCGGAAGCAACTTGATCCGTGAAGATGCTACGAGGGGCGGATGCGGGAGAGATTGGCGGGTCACCACGACTCCTTAATCTTGTAGGCGTTTGTACACCATCTTTCTAGGTCCCGCGTCAATGGGTGATTCATGTATTTGTGTATTTCCTTGCGCCTATTAGCGGTTTGTGTTTCATTCGCGCCATGTCGGCGACCTACACGCTTTATATATTCTTTGTTGATCCCGCCAAGTAGCGTGGTTAGGTGATCTTCTAGGCGGGGAAGCTATTGCAGCTAGAAGCTTGGGAATAGTTCCTGCGCGTTGGTCGGAACCGCCAGCCGAGGAACGCCGTACCAAGTGGAAAGTGGCAACGGGCGACCTGCTAGGGGAATCACAAGGGGACAGAGATTGGCGGTCACATTTTGAAGACACACTTCGCTCTCCTGCTTCGAGCTTGTGGACTTGCGGACCAAGGGCGACTAAAAAGTGTACGGCGGAAGCATTCCAACATGATTTACAAAATATCCAACGGCGATATAAAAGGCTATGGCGAAGGGTTACTTAAACATAGACGAATGGCGGAAAAGTACACTACAAGGTGACAGTAAAAGCTAAAGTAATGTTAAAATTACATTATTCATTGTTTTCTTTCTCCTGTTCTTCTTCTTCCTCTTCTTCTTCAGTCGCTGTCCAGAGGTGTTGGTCAATCAGGGGAGGATCGTCGGGACCAACCAGTCCTTCGGCGGTTATCTCTTTCATTACTCCCATGGCGCTAAAGTCAAAGTTCGGGTACAAATGTTGGGCCTGATCTTTGGCGAGGTAGAAACCGCGCTCGCGGTTGTCAAGCGCGATGTCAGCGGCTTGTTCCCTCGCCTCAGTGGCTTTGGCCTTCTCCATCGCCAGCTCGTCCTCTAGTCTTTTGATCTTTGCCAGTTGGGAAGCAATCTCAGCATCTTTCGTGGCGAGGGCCTCGGCATGAGTTTCGGTCGCTTTCTTGATCTCCTCGGACGTAGCCTGCATCACCGCCTCCATGTCAGACTTCGCCAAGGCCAAGGACTCCACAGACTTTTTCTCTTGCTCCGCCAACGCCTTCTTCACTAACTCCAGCTCAGCGCGCAGTATGGCAAGCTCTGACTCCTTAGCAATCAGCGCCTCGCCTCGTGCGATCAAGTCCTTCTCAGCTTGCTCTTTTTCCTTTTTGCAAGCTTGAAGGCTTGCATCAAGCTCATCTGCTTCTTCCTTCATCAGCGCCAGCCGATCCTCCAGCTCGCCGATTTTAATCCCCGCCGTGCCAATCATCTTGTCGGCATAGACTTTGTCTTTTCCTGCCTGCGTCGCCAGTTTGTCGAAACGCTTTTCCCAAGCAGCGGCGGCTTCTTGATGCTTAGCACTTTCGGCCTTCAACCGCTCAGCTTCAACGGTGGCGGCATTGAACTTCTCAAACGCGTGGGCAAAGATGCACCCAGCGCGTAGGAGGCAAGCAAGAGTCTCCTCCTTGGTGTCATTAAGGCCCCGACTCAAAACTTCTTTTTATATGGCGTCACGATTAAGACCAGTAAGTAAGAATTCTGAGGGTTCAATGGCGTTGAGGAGCATATTATAATAGCTTGAAGAACCGACCTCGGGAGCAGGGGCTTGTTCAATTTGAGCCGCTTCAGAGGTAGTGGCAGCGCCAGGACAGGATTTTTCCCCTTGATGAGGCGGGAAAGGCGTGGAGCCCGCATCATGTGTTGAGGGCGGGCTAGGAGGCGCATCTTGGCGAGAGGGAGACTTCAGGGTTTCATTTTCTTTTTCCTTCTCTCCAACAGGAGTGTCGGAAGACGCAGCAGCTTTTGTGGCGTTGGCGCCGGCGAGTTTCTCGGCAGCTGAGGATTGAGAAATGTTGGTGGTTGTGGCACCGACGGAGGCGGCTGTGGCGCCGGCAGGGGACTCAGCGGCAACAGTAGCGGTCGCACCGGCGGTGGCAGGAGTAGAAGCTGGTACGGTGGTTGGCTCGATAGCCGCGGCGACGGAGGCTTCAGTGACATTTTTGCCTTTAGGCGCAGCAGCAGTGGTGGGCTGAGCGCCAGGGTTGGATGTGCCAGCGCCGGAGGAGGCTTTGACCAATCTTCTCCTCTTGGGAGCTTTGGTGCTCTCGGCTTGGTTCTCAGCACCGCCCCGTTTTTTCACGTCGCCCTCAGTGTTGAATTTTGGGGAAAAGCGAGCCATTCTCCTCTCGCGGGCCTTCAGGAGCTCGTCGTTCGTGAAATTCATATCTTCTGTAACAATAAAAAATACGATCAGTGACAACATAGGAGACGAGAAAGGAAATGTCAATAATAAAAGTGAGCTATGGGCAACCTAAGTATTTGGGAGTTCTTGAGAGGTCAGCGCCCTCAAGGACTGTTGTGCAGTCAAGGATGGGAAGTGGGGCAAGGAGATTAAGAAAGGCTTTGTCGTTGGCGGACAAAGATTCCTCTGAAGGATCGGTGATCCCATTGGGCTTCTCCGTCCAGTAAAGAGGAAAAAGGGCGGTCCCGTCTCTAAGGGTGAATGCCTCTGGGTAGGCGGGATGAACCGCCACACGGAAGTACTTCCGTGCGAAGGAGGACTTCGCGTTACTTTTGTGGGGATGCAAGCACTTCCGGCCGGCTCGGGCCTTCAAGGAAATCCATCCTTTGTTTTTGATGGACTTGGGGTCGACGTCGTAGAGGTAGAAGAAACTGGTGGGGGATGGGGCGATGCCGACAGCGGCGCTTAAGATTTCAAAACATCGAATGAAGGCCCAGGCGTTAGGGTGGAGTTGGCAGGGAGCCGCGTTGATGTCGCGGAGGACGGTTTGGACAAAGGGCGAGAAAGGAAGCCTGATTCCAAGCTCGCTAAACATGTATTCATACGCAAAGAAAAAATGGGATCTCTTTACGTCGCCGTCTGGCTTATGAAGCCAGGGGCGGTCCCCAGGACTGCAAATCCAGATCCTGAGTTTGGCGTTAAACTCATCGTCATTAGACAAACCACCCAGGGAGTTCACGAACTGCACGATGAGATCGCTATTCTGGAAAATAGAAGGTTGGTCTATAGCCTCGTGAGTGGGGGCTATTTGGACTGGAAAGGGCAGAGTGGCGTAGGTTTTTAGTCGGTAAGGTGGGATCTCCGGGACTTCTAAACGGAGGCTGCCGGCGGCGGTGGCATCAGGGTCGCTTCCGGAGGAAGAAGAGGAGTGGTTAGGGGAGGAAGGGCTTGAGGCCATTTTTAGAAGACAGTGAAGTGAAAGAAAGGAAAAGATGAGTATGTGTATGATGCAAAGATAAGGACAGTGGGACTCACCGGAGTAGGATGTGAAGAGTGGGTAGCGGAAAGGGTGATAAGCGACGGCTCCGGAGCGGAAGTGGGCAGAGGGAGTTTGGTAAGCGATTAGGGAGGTAAAGAGGGGTCTCGGAAAGGGATGACTGTGGGGAAGAAGGGTTTTTATAGGAGAAGGGGGGAAGCTGGAAGGGTGACGCGTGTTGGACGCGTGTGGAAGGTTGGAAGTCATGATGGTTTTGGGGAGGTGGGTCGCGTGCAATGGTGTAAGACCTGGATTTTCAGAACAAGTTAAGTTTCCGACTCACACGTAGAATCAGTGTAAGCGTGACAGGAGTTTGACATTTGAGAAAGATTAATGAAGAAGAAAGTTCAGGAATTGCTTGAGGAATGTTGCGTAGTTGTTTTCGGAGTTAGTGCGAGTCGTCTGCACACCTGCCTTATGGCGAGCGTGTCCAGAATAGGCTATTTCGCTCTTAAAGCAACGTTTTGAGTGAGATTTCGAACTCTCGGAAAATTTAAAGATTCTCTTTATTTTTCCATCGACCAGAGTTTCATTTCGGAACTCTGGACTGTACGCACGATATGTTTCACTTTTCGGATGTCCGCCGACGCTAATTTCTTTGCTTCGAAACCCTAGTTTTGAGCGATGGATGAAGACTTTTTCTATTCGAGACTTCTAACGAAGATTCCGTCCGCGTTGCCAGACTTGTTTCGACGTTTCTAATCTTTCTTCAGTAGGAAGTTTTGTCGTTTGAGCATCACAGCAAAAAGTAGTTTTTCGGGGCAGATTAACCGACACCGCTTTTGAGTTTTTCGATATCGTTTTTCCCAAATCCTAGATATTTGTTTTGAGTTCTGGAATTCCGACGCCAGAATCTCTCTTAGAATTTCTCGGTGATCGTGCTGCAAAAATCGGAATCGCGAAATTTTCATTTTTCCGCGATTTCACCCGCCTATAAATAGCGCGAAAAAGCAAATATCTTCTCCATTTCACCCATTTTGGCCGAGAATTGTAGAGAGAGAGGGAGAGGAGAGATTTTCGCGAAATCTTGACCAATCTTCGTGCAGTTCGTCCCTACTTCTAGGTATCGAGGTAATTAACACGATTCCTACCTCTGATTGTTGTTTCTGTTGCGTTTCTGAAGTCGTTTCTGTGCTCACAGTTTTGAGTTTTTTCTAAAATTGTCTGATTTCTTCGATTTCTCGCTTGGGCTATGTTCTCTAGGTTCCCATGAGCCTAAAACCTCTGTCAGTAAACGCTGATTGTGATCCAGTTGTCCAGGATCTGAAAAACTGTTTCAAAACCCTTTTTGTCTCACATTTCGAAACTTTATTGTCAAAAAGACTTAATCTGACTTCGTGCCTTTAGGATTTGTTGTCACGGATGTCATGAGGATCATTTCTGTCAAATTTGTTTTCAGAACTGATAACTTTGAAGTTTTGAGCCTTTATTTTGGACCAAAATGCCCCTGGATAGTCATATTTCGGCCCGATTGTCCGAAAATTGTTCTGACAGTTTCTTTGCCTTAGTTTTACCCTAAAACTACCTTGTAAACTGATTTGATCGAAGAAAAAGAGCCGAAGCTCTTTTCTCCTTATGGCCATGGGCTATTCCCTAAGGGGGGGGAGTTTTTCGTTTTCGAAAACTTGTCTTTTCGTACCTGATTGTCCTATTCTGAAGCTTTAATGCTTTGTCTATCGTTTATGTATTGTTTTGCGATCGAACTAATCGATTTTGTTTGGATTCTGCTTTGTTTTTCTCCGAGGTTCAGTTGAGGGAACTTTGGAAGACTCAGAGCAATTGTTTGAGGAGAACTTTGTTTGCGAAGCTGGAACAGCTCGAGGTTAGGGCAACTTACTATATATTAGCTATGAATCCATGATAGGCGTCGATCAATTCGACTTATGTTTTACTTTGATGTTGATTATGTTGATGAACTGATGTTGTGATGTTGTGCTTTGTTGGATTGTGCGTTTTGACGCGACTTCGGAGTGGAGATTCATTGATCTGGTGATCTTTGATGTTTCGGGTTGGATGAGCAACCCTAGGCAAGTTCAAACGAGGGGTTTGGGACTTAGCCATTTGTTGGGATTCGTTGGTTTACTTAGACTTTCCCCGGGAAACTTCTTTTGGGTGGTTGGTTTTCGGAAAACCTAGAATGAATAGAATTTTGTAAACTAAAGACTTGGGAAACCTAGATTTTGAGAAATAAACTCATAACCTGACTAATCTGAATTGAAATCATTTTTATTAATGTTTAAGTATAGGAAAACTGAAGGGGAAAATATTTACGAAAGACGGGGAAAAGTCGACCTTTGTTGTGAGTTATTGGAATTGGGGAAAGCCACTAAGGTGAGCTATGGTGATGATTGAAAGTCACCGAGTACTTTACGTACTCTTGTTGATGGGGTTGTGTTGTATTGACCGACATTAATCCCTTGGGTTCTCTTGTTGTTGGAGCGGTGTTGTATTGACCGACACTTAGCGCTCTTGTTGTTTGGGCTGTGTTGTATTGACCGACACTAGACCCTTGTGTATTCTTGTTGGTGGAGCTGTGTTGTATTGACCGACACTTACTCCGAGTTGTGTTGTATTGACCGACACTAACTCATGGGTTTGTTGAGATTGGGTTGTGAGCTAAACACTTTCGTGGTAAGGGCGATTCGTTGTTTGGCTAACCACGTTGCATTCAATCGGGTGAATAACGGGAATGGTTCACCTGTGCATATCATGGTGAATAACGGGAATGGTTCACCTTGCATAAATGATGAATAACGGGAATGGTTCATCATACGGTGAATAACGGGAATGGTTCACCAAGGATGAATAACGGGAATGGTTCATCCAGGATGGATAACGGGAATGGTCCATCCATAGTGAAGAACGGGAATGCTTCACTTGTGGCGAACGGGAACGCGTCACAAATCCGGATTCATATTGTGCATTTCACGCATACATGCATGCTGACTGAGACTGTGTGTTGTTTGTTTATTGAAGCAATGTTAGAGCCATAACATGCTAGGATTACTTATATGCTTATATAACAACTTATATATATACCCCGTCACATGTTGAGTGTATATGTACTTATTGCTGTGAGTTGACCCTAGCGCCTTGGCTTTGTTTGTATGTTTGTGTTTGGGCGGTCGGCCTGCTGCCAGATGTCGATGGTCGACTGGTTCTCGACGGTCTCTCCCTCGGGGGGGATCAGATATGAGCTGCTGGATCGGGATGCCCCCACCGCTTGGGTGATCGATGTAGCTGGTCACCGGGCGACATATCGGGGAAGGGGCATGGAGGACCGGACTGACGAGCGTGGACGTCTGACGAAAGGAGTTCTATGGCGCATAGAGTTGAGCTTCAACTTGCCGACTTCAGATCGTTGTGGGTTTGGCACTGGGAGGTTAGGTTTGGGCAGGCGTCATGTTTTGTGTAGAGCTCTGATTCGTTTTGCTTTTGGGATCGGGTAGGTTTCCGACGCATGACTTTTCGTGTGGTTCTCTTACTGAGGGATCACAGTGAGTCAGTTGGACCATAGGGGTCTTTGCTTAGGCCATATTGAGGCCGACTTTCTCCTAGTGGTTTGTAATTTTAATTTTCTCACTTACACTTCTGGGTCTGTAGATATTTGCCTACGGGCACACTGCTTTGGAGTCACTGCGAGTGCGCGTGACGTGGGAGTGCAGCTGAGGCTGTACATGTTTATATTTGATGTATGTTGGTTAGTTTAGTAGTTGGGTTTTGTCTTTACTTCCTTATCGTTTTGATTTAAAGGAAAGAAAACGAAAAAAAAAATTACCTGTTTTCCGCGTAAAGATTATTTTTGGTTACTAAAGTGACACCTGGAAATCGGGGTGTTACATTGTGGTATCAGAGCTTAGTCGAGTCTTTTGGGAGTCTTTGGGGAATAGGTCTTCTGTGCTAGGTTGTGTGACTCTGCAAAGAGTGAAACTTGATTGTCTGCAGAGCGATTTTCGCTCTAATGGTTTGCGTTACTACTTAGACTAAGATCTTATGATTATTATCCCTAGTAGGACCTTATTCAAAGTTGCTCGTGAATTAACTATAGAAGTTACACGAGGTCTAGAATAGCACGCTGAGCTAGGAAGTTGTTTTACCGACGCGTTGATAAGGAAGCTAGGATCTCAGGGAAATTCCTTATGGGTACGATACGTAGGATTTTAGGGCGTTTAGTTTTGAAGCGGAGTCGTTAGAGGATCTTTCGGCAAAGGGATTCATTCGACCAAGTGTTTCACCGTGGGGAGCGCCAGTGCTTTTAGTCAAGAAGAAAGACGGAAGGTCGAGATTGTGTGTGGACTATCGACAACTGAACAAGGTGACGATCAAGAACAGATACCCGTTGCCAAGGATAGATTACTTGATGGATCAATTACGAGGGGCTGCTGTATTTTCCAAGATAGACTTGAAGTCAGGCTATCATCAGATCAGAGTGAAGACTGAGGATATACCGAAGATTGCATTCAGAACACGTTACGGACACTACGAGTACTTAGTGATGCCGTTTGGAGTGACAAATGCACCTGTTGTTTTCATGGATTGCATGAACCGCATCTTTCATGAGTTCTTAGATCGGTTTGTGGTGGTGTTTATTGATGATATACTGATCTATTCGAAGGACGCGAAGGAACATGAAGGACATTTGCGCCAAGTTTTACAAGTGTTGAGAGAGAAAAAGCTGTATGCGAACCCTTCCAAGTGTGAATTCTGGCTGGAGGAAGTCAATTTCTTAGGCCATGCTATCTCGAAGGAGGGCATAGCTGTGGATCCGGCGAAAGTGGAGACTGTTTTGGCTTGGGAGCAACCGAAGATGGTGACAGAGATCAGAAGTTTTGTGGATTTAGCTGGATATTATAGACGCTTCATTGAGGGATTTGCCAAGATTGTTGGACCTTTGACTCAATTGACGAGGAAGGATTAATCTTTTACATGGATTGAGGGTGTGTGGTTCCATAGCGGAATCGTTAGGAACTTGATATCAGGATAATTGTGGTTACTGGATGTTAGGAACTCATTGTCTGTTCCAGTGGGTTTTTCTAAATTTCCACCTTCGATGGATTAGGCCTGATCAACCTAATATTGAGGGGGTGATATTCGGAATCACAGCTGGTTATGGACTTTGATAGAAGGACGGGTAAGATGAATTTGAATTGATTGAGGATTAGTCGAATTTGGGAGGAAAGTTCGTGTTAAGCATTTGATTGTAAAAGATTAAGATTTGAATCTGTGGAAGTCGATGAGTGTCGTATAGACATTGATTGGTTAGTTCGTGTGATTACTCCAAGTAGAGGTAGACCAAGTCAAGAGATTTAGTGCTGGAAAAGTATTAAGTAGTTTCTCGGAAGTTATGAAGTTATAGGTTATGTGATTGCTGAGTGGAATTGTTAGAGACTAAATAAGTTGGATTTAATCAGGTTTTAGATGATAGCTTGATGGTAGCAAGAGTGAGAAGAATTAACTCTGAACTAGATTGTTATAGTCGAGTTCGAGCAATAAGTTTCGCTAAGCGTTTGATTAATATGTGGAGACATTATAGTCTTAAGAGATGAATTTTCATTTGAAAAGTGTTGAATTAATGATTAAGTTGGAGAAAGAAAGTTTTAGCATAAGTTGAATACTTGAGGTTGGTGATATGGATTCCAAGGAAATATGCTGAGATTACTAAGTGAGATTTACTAAGTTGGATTGAAATCTTAGGGTTAAGATTGAATCTTGAGAGCCGAGAATCACGTACGAGTAGGAGATCTTATGGTTGTAGGTGTGACAATAGGAGTTGAATCTTAGAAGATTGAAGACCTGAAGGTGAGTTTCGGGTTAAGACCATTGAGGTGTAGTATAAGAGAGATCTTGAAGTAAAGGAATTCTGGGTTGTGTGGAGTGTTAAGGTCGGTGATCGATTGATGTTGATTATGAGATTGCGGACATAATGACCATGTGATAAGATTTGAATGATGTTAGCATAATAGGTTATGATTATGGATAGCAGGACCAAGTGGTGAGTGTGGAAGCATGACGACACTTATCAGGTCGTTTGGGTAAGTGAAGGAGTTATAGTTTTTAAGAAACGGATATTCATTTAAGAAGTATTGAAGGATTAAAGGTCATTAGAGGACCAAACTTGGTGAAGGTTTAGGTTTTAAATCTATGAATGTCTGTCTAAGGTGTGTAAGACTCGAAGGTTGTCAGAATTTGATTGAGAGATTAAGAAGTTGAGTGACGAGATGGTGATGGAGTGACAAAAAGGAAAGTGTTAGTATTAAGATGAATACTTGAAGTTGTTATGTTTGGACAAGTTCCTCAGAGCCTAAGAGGGAATGAAACTTTGTTATGGATTTTGATGGTGCACATTACGGGTAACAAGTGAATTTTGCTAAAGTTGAATAAGAATCCTAGGGCTAAGGTTGTCCTAGAGAGCTGAGATTCCTGTACACATAAGAGATTTGGTGGTGTTAGCGGTTACGGTAAGAGTTAAATCTCAGAATGTTGAAGGATCGGATGATAAGATGGCTAGTTAAGTCCCTTGAGGTATAGTTATGATTTAATCTTCTAGAGGATAAGTCTTGATTTGTGCGAAGTGTTAGGGATTTCAGTAAGTGTAAATAGGTTTGAGTGAGGGAAGTTCTAAGGAAGAAGACGATAATAATGGATTGTTAGATATTAAGAAGAGGATTATCTTATAAGTTGATGATAACTTGATGTTGAAGGGGATAAGATTAGTGAAGGACAAGAAATAAGGACATAAGTCGATTTTTAATTCGAATGGTGACTAAGTAGGAGATTGATTTCATTGTGCGAGTGATGATAGTTACGAAGTTGGATGTGACGTTAATGGACTATTAGATTCCAACGCAATATTTCGTCTAGGAGTTATCGAACGGACAAGTGGAGTTTTGGACTGTAGATGAAGATCACGAGGACGAGTTGAGTATTTACCTTAAGATGACAGAGAGGCACCGAGTTTAAGAAGAATTTCGGACGACCGAAAGTAAAGAAGTAAGTGGCTAAGATTGTGCGACTGCACGGAGTGCCAACCGGTATCATTTCAAGCAGAGGTCCGACGCAAGTAATCGAGCCAGACGATATGAGGTTGAATGATGTTTTGTCTTTTGAGACGCCGACCGTTAGCAGTGGGGATAGAAGAGTGAAACAATTAAGGGGAGAACAGATTGCTTAAGTAAAGGGTATGAGGAACAATGACACAGGCAATACTACATGAGAATTGGAAGATAAGATCGAGGAACTGTATTCCGGACTTTCTCAGAACTCTGAGTTTCGAGGACGAAACTTTCTTTTTGGAGGGGAGTATTGTAAGACCTAGATTTTCAGAACAAGTTAAGTTTCCGACTCACACGTAGAATCAGTGTAAGCGTGACAGGAGTTTGACATTTGAGAAAGATTAATGAAGAAGAAAGTTCAGGAATTGCTTGAGGAATGTTGCGTAGTTGTTTTCGGAGTTAGTGCGAGTCGTCTGCACACCTGCCTTATGGCGAGCGTGTCCAGAATAGGCTATTTCGCTCTTAAAGCAACGTTTTGAGTGAGATTTCGAACTCTCGGAAAATTTAAAGATTCTCTTTATTTTTCCATCGACCAGCGTTTCATTTCGGAACTCTGGACTGTACGCACGATAGGTTTCACTTTTCGGATGTCCGCCGACGCTAATTTCTTTGCTTCGAAACCCTAGTTTTGAGCGATGGATGAAGACTTTTTCTATTCGAGACTTCTAACGAAGATTCCGTCCGTGTTGCCAGACTTGTTTCGACGTTTCTAATCTTTCTTCAGTAGGAAGTTTTGTCGTTTGAGCATCACAGCAAAAAGTAGTTTTTCGGGGCAGATTAACCGACACCGCTTTTGAGTTTTTCGATATCGTTTTTCCCAAATCCTAGATATTTGTTTTGAGTTCTGGAATTCCGACGCCAGAATCTCTCTTAGAATTTCTCGGTGATCGTGCTGCAAAAATCGGAATCGCGAAATTTTCATTTTTCCGCGATTTCACCCGCCTATAAATAGCGCGAAAAAGCAAATATCTTCTCCATTTCACCCATTTTGGCCGAGAATTGTAGAGAGAGAGGGAGAGGAGAGATTTTCGCGAAATCTTGACCAATCTTCGTGCAGTTCGTCCCTACTTCTAGGTATCGAGGTAATTAACACGATTCCTACCTCTGATTGTTGTTTCTGTTGCGTTTCTGAAGTCGTTTCTGTGCTCACAGTTTTGAGCTTTTTCTAAAATTGTCTGATTTCTTCGATTTCTCGCTTGGGTTATGTTCTCTAGGTTCCCATGAGCCTAAAACCTCTGTCAGTAAACGCTGATTGTGATCCAGTTGTCCAGGATCTGAAAAACTGTTTCAAAACCCTTTTTGTCTCACATTTCGAAACTTTATTGTCAAAAAGACTTAATCTGACTTCGTGCCTTTAGGATTTGTTGTCACGGATGTCATGAGGATCATTGCTGTCAAATTTGTTTTCAGAACTGATAACTTTGAAGTTTTGAGCCTTTATTTTGGACCAAAATGCCCCTGGATAGTCATATTTCGGCCCGATTGTCCGAAAATTGTTCTGACAGTTTCTTTGCCTTAGTTTTACCCTAAAACTACCTTGTAAACTGATTTGATCGAAGAAAAAGAGCCGAAGCTCTTTTCTCCTTATGGCCATGGGCTATTCCCTAAGGGGGGGAGTTTTTCGTTTTCGAAAACTTGTCTTTTCGTACCTGATTGTCCTATTCTGAAGCTTTAATGCTTTGTCTATCGTTTATGTATTGTTTTGCGATCGAACTAATCGATTTTGTTTGGATTCTGCTTTGTTTTTCTCCGAGGTTCAGTTGAGGGAACTTTGGAAGACTCAGAGCAATTGTTTGAGAAGAACTTTGTTTGCGAAGCTGGAACAGCTCGAGGTTAGGGCAACTTACTATATATTAGCTATGAATGCATGATAGGCGTCGATCAATTCGACTTATGCTTTACTTTGATGTTGATTATGTTGATGAACTGATGTTGTGATGTTGTGCTTTGTTGGATTGTGCGTTTTGACGCGACTTCGGAGTGGAGATTCATTGATCTGGTGATCTTTGATGTTTCGGGTTGGATGAGCAACCCTAGGCAAGTTCAAACGAGGGGTTTGGGACTTAGCCATTTGTTGGGATTCGTTGGTTTACTTAGACTTTCCCCGGGAAACTTCTTTTGGGTGGTTGGTTTTCGGAAAACCTAGAATGAATAGAATTTTGTAAACTAAAGACTTGGGAAACCTAGATTTTGAGAAATAAACTCATAACCTGACTAATCTGAATTGAAATCATTTTTATTAATGTTTAAGTATAAGAAAACTGAAGGGGAAAATATTTACGAAAGACGGGGAAAAGTCGACCTTTGTTGTGAGTTATTGGAATTGGGGAAAGCCACTAAGGTGAGCTATGGTGATGATTGAAAGTCACCGAGTACTTTACGTACTCTTGTTGATGGGGTTGTGTTGTATTGACCGACATTAATCCCTTGGGTTCTCTTGTTGTTGGAGCGGTGTTGTATTGACCGACACTTAGCGCTCTTGTTGTTTGGGCTGTGTTGTATTGACCGACACTAGACCCTTGTGTATTCTTGTTGGTGGAGCTGTGTTGTATTGACCGACACTTACTCCGAGTTGTGTTGTATTGACCGACACTAACTCATGGGTTTGTTGAGATTGGGTTGTGAGCTAAACACTTTCGTGGTAAGGGCGATTCGTTGTTTGGCTAACCACGTTGCATTCAATCGGGTGAATAACGGGAATGGTTCACCTGTGCATATCATGGTGAATAACGGGAATGGTTCACCTTGCATAAATGATGAATAACGGGAATGGTTCATCATACGGTGAATAACGGGAATGGTTCACCAAGGATGAATAACGGGAATGGTTCATCCAGGATGGATAACGGGAATGGTCCATCCATAGTGAAGAACGGGAATGCTTCACTTGTGGCGAACGGGAACGCGTCACAAATCCGGATTCATATTGTGCATTTCACGCATACATGCATGCTGACTGAGACTGTGTGCTGTTTGTTTATTGAAGCAATGTTAGAGCCATAACATGCTAGGATTACTTATATGCTTATATAACAACTTATATATATACCCCGTCACATGTTGAGTGTATATGTACTTATTGCTGTGAGTTGACCCTAGCGCCTTGGCTTTGTTTGTATGTTTGTGTTTGGGCGGTCGGCCTGCTGCCAGATGTCGATGGTCGACTGGTTCTCGACGGTCTCTCCCTCGGGGGGGATCAGATATGAGCTGCTGGATCGGGATGCCCCCACCGCTTGGGTGATCGATGTAGCTGGTCACCGGGCGACGTATCGGGGAAGGGGCATGGGGGACCGGACTGACGAGCGTGGACGTCTGACGAAAGGAGTTCTATGGCGCATAGAGTTGAGCTTCAACTTGCCGACTTCAGATCGTTGTGGGTTTGGCACTGGGAGGTTAGGTTTGGGCAGGCGTCATGTTTTGTGTAGAGCTCTGATTCGTTTTGCTTTTGGGATCGGGTAGGTTTCCGACGCATGACTTTTCGTGTGGTTCTCTTACTGAGGGATCACAGTGAGTCAGTTGGACCATAGGGGTCTTTGCTTAGGCCATATTGAGGCCGACTTTCTCCTAGTGGTTTGTAATTTTAATTTTCTCACTTACACTTCTGGGTCTGTAGATATTTGCCTACGGGCACACTGCTTTGGAGTCACTGCGAGTGCGCGTGACGTGGGAGTGCAGCTGAGGCTGTACATGTTTATATTTGATGTATGTTGGTTAGTTTAGTAGTTGGGTTTTGTCTTTACTTCCTTATCGTTTTGATTTAAAGGAAAGAAAACGAAAAAAAAAATTACCTGTTTTCCGCGTAAAGATTATTTTTGGTTACTAAAGTGACACCTGGAAATCGGGGTGTTACAAATGGGGAGTTACTGCGCACGATGGGACGGTTATGAAAGGTGAAGTGACGGTTCCGGAGAAAGAGGGAAATTGATGTAACCGACACATCACGTGGGGCAGTCACGTGGGGCAGATAGGGATTTGAAAGGGTTTTAAAATAAGGGAAAGCGCGAAAAGCCTCGCCACTATAAAGATCAAACACCATCGCCTGACAGGTGACACCAACAACAAAGTTCAGTCGCTCGCCGGGGTTACCGCCAGTCAATGATTGAATGATCAGCACATGACCCATGCCTGCCACCTTTCCCGCCGGCGAACGATCATACACCTGCTCCAACTTATCGCCAATACGAAGTAATCGTTCTCGCCGCTTGTGGACTTGTGGACTTGCCAGCTCGGGTTGCTCGTCAAGTCAGTGGACTGGGTAACTGAAAATGCTAGTTTCCTTTTGCTCACGCCATGTTGGCGATATAGTTTACTTCTCTTTTCTCAAGCCATGTTGGCAGTGCAGATTCCGGTGTACTGTAAGACATATGTAAAAGCATTTAAAAGACACACTTAGCTCTCATACCTCGAGCTCGGTGTCTTGTGGACTAGTGGACTGGGCGAGCCCCTAGAGGGGCAACGCCCAGCATGTATCCCGCCCTGAGGCGGGGCCCTGGCCTTCAGATGGGCCTTGACCTCGGAGGCCCAATTGGCCCAATAGGTAGTACCCAAGCTCTATAAATAGGAGGTAGTTATCAAGTGTAAGGGGACTTTTTGCTCATTTGATGAAATAACACTCGAAATTCAGCACACTCTCTCTCACTCTCATTCTCTCTTAGCACAATCCCTCTACCTCTAGGTACTATACCTCTCTTCAATGTTCATTCCTAGAACAGAAAAAATATGGAATTTTAATTCTTAGAAATTAGGGAATTTTCATATTTCAAATTAGGGAATTTTTCAGATTTTGCTCAAAGTTCAAATTTCAAATTAGGGAATTTTAAAATTAGGTAGATTTAATTCTTAGAAATTAGGGAATTTCAATTTTAAAAAAATAAAAATAAAAAAGGGACGGTTTTCAGATTTCGCTCAAAGTTCAGATATGGATAAAAATTAAAAAAAGGCTCTTACTGGAGCTAAGGCGGCCGGAGGGACGGGTCAAATTAGTTTTCAATAGTTCAGGGACGATTTTCAGATAATTTTCCGGCGAGGGACGGTTTTCAAACGATGTCTAAAGTTCAAGGACGATTAAAGTATTTAACCCTTTTGATTTTATTTTTGGTCAAGCTATGTTATTTTAACATAAGCTTGCTTCTTTGGGTTTGTATTTTGAAGGCTTAATCCAGTTTTTGGTCCCCAACCTTTACCATAAATATGGCTTTAGTCCCTCGCCGGCGTAAAGGTGGGGATTGGTCCCTAGTTTTTGGTAAAATGATTGGTTTTGGTCCTTCCGACCGGTTGGGTCAACGTCGGAGCTCCGCCAGCTGATGTGGCCCTTGCCACGTCAATTAATGAGGTACAGGTGGCTTTTTTTTCAAAAAAAAACCTAATTAATTTAAAAAAAAATTATTTAAAATAAAAACCAAAAAATCTGGAAAAAGGAAATTTAACTTAATCTGGAAAGGAGGAAAAATCCCCAGATCTTTTGAGGAATTTTTCGGATCTGGAAGGAGTGTCAGTGCCATTTTGCTTCTTCTTCTACCTCACTTATTACCCCTTCCATTTAATTCCTCCCCTTTCTCTTTGTGTTTCTCTTCTCCTTTCTCTCTGTTTTCCCTTTTCTTTTCTCAGAACACAAACAAACAAAAAAGTCTGCAACAACAGAGAACAATCAAATCTGAACGCGCCGGAGGGAGAGGAGGGCGGCGCGGGGGCGTGCGAACAAGACGGAGGCCATCTAGCAGATCTCGAACCAAGCCCTCACCTGTTCTCTTCTAAACCGTTCTCACGCAGATCTGGCCATCTAGCTGGGATTGGGTTTGATGTGTCATGCGATTCTAGGTTTATAGTTTTCGGTGGTGATGTTGTTGGGTGAGAAGGGGGTTAGTGGCAGTGGCGCTGAATGTTGGGGTTTTTTTGGTGAAAAATTGTTGGATTCTCAAAAAAAAATTGGAACTCTAAGAATGAAAGATCATGTTGCAGTAGATATTGATTCTGTGGATGATGGTTACAAATGGTCACCGACAAATTCAACGTGAGAAAAAGGGTGGATGATGATTACAAATGGAAGAAATATGATGCGAAAAATGTGAAAAGAAGTGCTAGATCAAGCATTTGCCTGGGTTGAAGGAGATGAATAAGAAGATGAAGAAGAAGATGTTGATAAGATAATAGATGGTTTTTTTTTTGAATTAATTAAAAAGGAAGTTAATTAGTGAGGGTTAATAGTGTTTTAATTTTATTTTTTTAAATAAGAAAAAAAAAACACTTGGACTTCATTAAATGACGTGGCAAGGGCCACATCAGCTGGCGGAGCTCCGGCGTTGACCCAACCGGTCAGAAGGACTAAAACCAATCATTTTGCTAAAAATTGGGGACCAATCCCCACCTTTACTCCGACGAGGGACTAAAGTCATATTTATGACAAAGGTTAGGGACCAAAAACTGGATTAAGCCTATTTTCAATTAGATCTTTGGAACTTGTCTTTACTTCTAGTTGAGTTGTGGTCTGGTATGGGCGTACCAATATTATACAGCTTTGGGCTTACTGATACTATGTAAATAATGGGTCGGGCAACCCATGACCCAACGGATCAAAACCCAAGTATAAATAAAAGACACCGCCCAAGCGGTGGGGGATCCAACACTTTTACATTTTCCTGATATTGTTTCATTCTCTCTCACTCTTGAATTGTTTAGCCTGTGTTCTCGATCATTGGATTTGACACCCCACTCATTAGAAATGTCACCCCACTTACGAAAACTTAGTTTCCGAAATATTTCGGAAATAAGGTTTCCGAAGTATTTTTTGTTACATGTATTTTGCACTACAAATCAAGAATTAATTTCGAAATATAAGATTCCGAAATAATTCGGAACTTGAAAATCCGAAAATTAGGGGTGTGAAATCTAATAGTTGGGGTGGAAAATTCAGCTCTGTGTGTTCTCTAGTTCCATAGCGGAACAAGTTGAATCAACTTCTTCTTGTGGTGGATTCACGTTATTGTGTTAATAGTGTTTAATTTATTGTTTTCATGTCAATAGTTTCGTTTATTAAAAGAAAACTTTAGGATTTTGTTTTTTCAAGCTACATGCCTACATGAAAGGAATAAGGTTTTAAATAATTTTTTAAACAAAACAAAGATTTGATTTAATAAAAATATGAGATCATCACTCTCATGTGATAAAGTACAAAATCCTGATCCCATCCAAACCCATCTTTAAGGATATAACAATAGAGCACAACAAGAAATCCTGATCAGCCCCCATTTTCAAGGGTTTAAACCATTCAGCATAGTTGCGAGTTTTCAATAATTTAAAAACGAAACCTTGTAAACAAAAGTAGCTGAAATGTTTTTTTAGTTCATTTCAAAATTATTTTAATCTAGTTTTTAATATGCAAAAAATAATTGTATGATTATGGTATTTTAATTTTCAAGAACAAGTAAAATCTCCATCCCCTGCACAATTTCCTTGTTATCTTTTTTCCATATTCATAACAGACCTCCCCTTATTAACAGCAGGGGAGGATCTCCATTCCCATTCCTAATCACTACTAACTATTACTACCAAATAAAAATAAAAAAGCTTATTTAATTTATCCACATGAGAAAAAGTAAATATCATTGATGAAAGGCACATTAAGATTTAGCAGAAATCATTCAGTTTCATACTAAATGACTCGAGGTGAGAAAGCTATAGATAATTAGAACACATCTCCAATCTCATAATGCATTATGCCCCACAGAATCAAATATCATTGTCTATCATTATCCTTGTACCAAATGAAACAATTGAAACAATTAATAAGGACGAAAATCAACACCATTGCCGAGTTTTTCATGTGTCATCTCAAGATGTTGTCTGAGATCACGTATTTCCTTATCTGATCTCACTCAAGCTAAATTTCCATTCTCTTATGCCTCAAGTCTTGCAGCTTTCTCTTCTCACTACAAAAAATATGTCAATTAGCGGCAGTTGTTTTTTGCAATTAGTGGGGGTTTTCAACCCCCGCGAGTTACTTAGCGGGGTTTTGAAAAATCCTGAAGTTACACTCGCCACAAATTATTAACTGCGTTTTTCAGCAAATCCTGGTACATGCATTATGCATTTAAGGGGAGTTTTAAACCTCCCTTATCCGTAAGCTTTTTTTAACGGGAGTTTTCAACCTCCCTTAAATTCAAGAGATTATTTACAGCTTTATTTAAACCTCCCTTGGCTACCAGAGTTTATTCTAGGAACATTTTTAACCTAGAATAAGAGCCAATTGACACATTACAAATTGAAAATCATAGAATAAATAACAGCAGTTATTGGTCGAATGTGAAAACGAGCCTTCTGCTAAAACCCCTCTGCTAGGGTTTTCCTTTCCAAGCCTTCAACGGCGGCGCCGCCTCCCCTCCTTCACGGAAGTGGCGCCTCCCACTCCTGTTTCCCGGCGTTACTTTCTTCTTCTCGTGGCCTTTTTCTCCTTCTCCTGTTTTTGTTTTCAGCTTTGTTCTCTCTTCTCTTTCTCATGTTTCATGCTCTGGTTTCTTCCTGTGTGAAAATAATCGGATCCGGTTTCGTCCGCTCAGTCTGTGCGCGGCTCGTTCTTGCTTCCACTTTCCTCCTTGGTGCGCCGCCCCCTTCTGGCTCGCAGGGTATGGATGGGTGGTCGTGCGTTGCAACGCGTCTGGTTGATCGGGTTCTGGGCTTTGGTGTGCCGTCAGAGGTCGGCGATGGTGGTTCTGGGCTGGCTTTGCAGTTCCAGGTTCTCGACGGCGGATCTGGGATCCTCAGCCTTTTTCAGCTCCTGTTGGTGTAGGCGTTCTGACGCTTGCTTGGCCTCCCCCTCGCCGTAGGCGACATCGCTGCTCTTCTCCGTAGCGAGTGTCGCCGGTAAGTCTTTGGCTTGCCTGATCTGTGATTTCCTGCTGAGGCCAGATCTGGGAGCGTGGTGGCCTTGTATGCGGCGGCGTCCTCCTCCTTCCCCCTTGGTGACATTGCCACTGTTGTGTTCAATCAGAGGTCGTTTTGCTGCGTTGTGGTTTTGGTTCGGTTCGGAGCCTCGCCTTTGACACCTCCGTTGCTAGTGCGCCTTGCAATCATGTCGTAGTTGGTGAGCCTCGTTGCTTTCCTTGATATGTGCTAGCCTATTGAGGCCAGATACGAGTCTGTGGTGGCGGTGTAGTGCGTCGACGGCGCCCCTGTTTCGCTCGGAGTTCCACCCTGTTTTTCTGATCACTGCTCGTGGCTCCTCAAATCTGTCGAATTCGGCGTCCTTTCTCAGATTTGATCCTTTCAGAGTGTTTATTGATGTTCTATCCTTCACCGTTTTGCAACTTTGATGCCGGCGGCAGTTGAGGAGCTTCTTCTGTCCTGCTTTTGAGGTGTTGCGCGGTTGAGTTATTCTGAAGTCTCGATGCATACTAGGTTGGTGGTCATGATGCAGCTTGAGCCATCGGTGGTGATTTGATCTCTTGGGCTTAGTTCTGAGGTGCTATGGTCGATAGTTCGTGCGTTGTTGCTTTTCTAGTGCCGAGATGCGGCTTCGTTTTTATTGGGTTGTGTGACTTTTGTCACAATTTGGGTCCCCAACGGATGTCTGTCTCGTAGGTTTTTGATCTGAGTTTGTTCTCATGATCACTGGGTAGCAGTTTTAATTTCTGCTCTGTAGCACTAGATGACTATTTGTACTATCGACCTTATATATATATATATATATATATATATATTTAACTTTTGCTTTAAAAAAAAAAGAATAAATAACAGCAAAGAGAAGGGATAAGGAATCCATAACAATGAAGATGCATGATTTTGGTGACGATGTACAGGACCCTTTGTAAGGTTCCCTATGAGCAATACCTTGTAAGTAATGCATGTCATAGAAATCAAAGATGCAATAAGTTAACTTGCATTACCTCTCTACCAATATGGCAATCGAAGGGAGAGTCAGTAGCCAGGGTGCTTGTCCAAAAACATCAACAGCCAAAGGTCCAGTACATAATAAAACCAATGTCACAACAACCATAAGCTGCATTCAATAGAAAATCACTCACTTTCAGAAAATAACTAAAGCACGGTTTTGACATGTCACTTATAGTATGTTTGCAAATCATTCTACTATTTATCACAAAGCCAAAACCAGTTGTGGGAGAAACTTATGGGTGACAGAATTGATTCTAAGGAAAAATAAGCTGATCGAAACATGTTATTACTTAAAGAAACTTGTATGTAAGCATCAAGTAGGCCAAAGAGTAGTAATAGATACCTAATCGATCGACTGGGTGTTGATCGATTAGATATCTATTACTTAAAGAGTCTTGCAGCTTTCTCTTCTGCAATTTGTTGCTCAAGCCTTAGAGTTGTCTCCCTCAACTTTGATTCAAACCTACAAAATCATATAATAATATTCAAAAACAGAAAATCTTAACCTCATGTGTTAATGCTACATCTAGTATATGTTAAGCTCAAAACACTAGAAAGCATAATGCATCATCAGAATAATAACAGAGGCCCAGCCAAACCAGAAATCAAGAGATTGAAGAATAGTCAGAGGAATTCTAAATTACTAGTGTTTCTTTACCCGTGCGTTGCACGGGGAATATGTGTATTGTACGTATTTGATACATCAATTAATACCTTGATTATTAAAAATATATTAAACAACAGATGAAATAGAAGAGTCTGAAATCGTAAGCAAAGTGGACAAAAAGACTTCTCTTCTGAGCCTGATTGAGATCAACAGAAACTCGTTTGTTCTCGAGAAATGAATTTGGACTACACCTTAATCTAAATTCATTCCTCGGTTTCTGTGTTTTCTTTCCTCCCACTTTCCCCTCTCCAACCGAACAAACCCTTAGTGTACTCATCGTTGCTGAGGGCACCAACTTCACAAATAGAGTCTATTGGTGGACTATCGGGTTGTATATTTTTCATGTTCTGGTTTTCCCTATGCTTTCTGTTGCGCTTCAAAATCGGCTTACTATTCGCTCGAGCTTGTGCAAACTTTCTTTGTTTATCTGATGGTTGGCTCGACATATTTTTCAAGGGATTTTGGACATTTTCGTATTCTATTACAAACGGCCTAACATAAATATTAATTGAAGATTTGGCTGAAGATCTTTTCTGTTTCATAATAGATTTTCTTTTCAGCCGTGCTTCGGTCGAGCTATTTGGAGTACTATGATCTGAAGTGAGGTTAGATGGAGGACTTGTAAATAATTGGGAACCAACGGGACTATTTGGGAAGGTTGGTTGACTAATCTTAAATCTGGAAAATCCTAGATTGAGCACGACATCTTTTATTTTTATATTGTAGATCATGAGAAAGAATAAAATGAGAAATCAGGGGATTCCTGTAAATATGCAGTAAATTAGGCTTGAGACTTTTCTTAATTTGAAGAGATGATGAAAACGATTTCAAGATTTAAAAATATCAAATTAGTCAAGATTGTCTCTGGCTCTGCAATAAAAGTCGGGTCAATTTAGTAAGGAGTAATCTCGGTAAATCTTAGATAATTAGGGATAATCTTTTAAAATTTTAATGATAAAAGTTTCTCAGATTTAAAAATTTTAAATTTGTCAAGATTGTCTCTGCAATAAAAGTCAGGTCAATTTAGTAAGGAATAATCTAGGTAAATCTAAGATAATTAGGGATAATCTTTTAAAATTTTAATGTTAAAAGTTTCTCTAATTTAAAATTTTCAAATTAGCCAAGATTGCCTCTGCAATAAAAGTTTGGAAATTTTAGTAAAGAGTAATCTAGGTAAATCTTAGATAATTAGGGCAAAGGTTTTCCACAGGATTCGATGGTATTCTTAAATAAATAGAAAATCTTGTTGCTTACAACTTTATAAAAGAACATGTAAACTTATAAAGATCTAACCAAAATTTACATTCACATAACAGAAGTTTAATGAACCCATTGCAAATAATACTTGATAAACATCCATTGTTAATTGTCTCACAACATTTTTAATTAAAATTTGCATGATAGAATTAGAAATATAAATCATGATTTATCTAATAATATACCCAATAATAACAATGAAACTAATTGTCAAAAGAAAAAACAATGAAATCAAGAGTTTGTTAGCATCAAACCCTTTACTCCTTGAGAAACAAAAATATATCTTGCACACAAATAGGACTACCATTCTAGTATATTAACTAAATATGAATACAAAAATGGACCTAAGCAAAAGTAGAACGGAATAGTTGTTTTCATCAAGCCCTTTACACCTTGAGAAACAAACATATATTTGGCACACAAATAGGACGGATCCATTCTAGTATATTAACTAATTAACCTTGTCTTGACACGTGGAATAAAATGCATTAGGAGTTAATACGTCACCAATTTGCTATCATAACCCTTGTTCTTTTCTAATATATATTGATTGATATTGATGATGATATTGATGTTGATATATTGATATCGATTGATATGAAAAAAATAAGAAACGTAAAAAATTAATGAGTGAATTGATTGAAAAAGAAAAAATAAAATGTAGATGAAAAATAATATAAGTGATAATGAATCATAGTTCTATATATATGACAATGATAATACGTTGTCACAAAAGAAGCCCATCTTAGGCAATCTGTTACATGGAGATTAATATAAAATATATATATATATATATATATATTATTTTTAGTTAAAATATCATCATAATTAAATGTATAAAAAATTAAAAATATTCAGGATCTAGAAAATAATTCTGTAAGTACAATAGAGAAATTAAAGGTTCTAATAACTTTGGTGCAGCATACGGTAATAAATATTTGTTTATTCTTAAGAGTAATAAATCTATTTTTCTGGTCAAATGGTAATAAATATAAAAATCTCCAATTTGATTCTAACTTTTCCGGGCCTTAGAAAAATATAAAAGTAATGCATGGATAGAGAATAATGATATGGTTAGAGAATAATGATAAAAAATTATTATTTTTAATAAAAAGTAATATATGTAATTAATATTAGTAAGTAAGTAATATATGTAATTCCTGATTTGAATTTTTTTGGTTAATCATTCTTAACATATATGGTAGTCAAAATTCTTAAGATATTTAAGAATATTTTGAACTTGTGGATGATGCGTGATTTTGCAGGGTTGGAAAGAGTGGACTCTCGGGCCAGAAAAGAATGTGAGGTGGCCAGCATTGATGATCCTATGAATAGACATCTTTATGGGCCGATCCAAGGTTTGCACATTACTATTTTCTGTATGATAATTATAGTTCAGGTGGCATCTCCTTTTATGATTATCATCGTAATTTTTTGATTGAAGTATCCTCATTTCTGTTTCCTTGATGTGGCAGTGAGTTCCAAGGATTTTTTATGTAGATAAATTCATTGCCTTCTTGAGATATGAGGTTAGAATTTTGAAGCAAGTACCACCTAGGCTCAAGAGAAGAGTTGAATTAGGACTATCCTACTTGCCACCAATTAGCTGGTCTGATATTACATATATACTATGAAAAACAGGTCTTTATTCGGTTTACATGATATATATCTTTCACTTATTTGTTTTTTGTTTTTCTTGAGTAACTTCAACTAATTCACATTCTTGTTTATCACAGATCCTTCCTCTATTGCTTAAACACAAGGTCATGCACCTGAATAGAACTGATGCTCGCCTCGCGAAGATTGGACTACCTTTTGAGATTCAAAAGCTGAGATGTAAAGAAAATTTTGAAGCTTTGCGGTTTACTCCACAAATAGAGGAACTCGGTAGAAAGATAGTGAGGATTTTGGGGGAAAGGGAACCTTTCCTTGTTCTTCATCCTCAATATGAGATGGACATGTTGGCCTTCTCTAGCTGTGCTCATGGATGTGACACAAGGGAGGTGGATGAACTCACAAGAATGAGGTATTATTTTGCTTGAGTTTTTATAATATATTGACTTTTTTTAGTTAATTTTAATATGAAATTATTTACATATACAATTTATTCCTAATCAATTCTAAAATTTAAGAAGGTACTAATTAAAGATATATAAAAACTACCAAAATCTAGAAAATCACAATAAAAACTCATAAATCCTGAATTAATTAAAAAACCGAAAATTCAATAAAAATACCATAAAATTTAATTAATTCTCTAAAAATAAATAATAAGATAAATTACGATAAAAATCATGAAATAAACAACCTAAATCCTAATCAAATCTAAAATTTTAAAAGGTACTAAATAAATATAGATAAAAACTATCAAAATCTAGCAAATCACAATAAAAACACATAAAATTCTGAATTAATTAAAAATCCGAAAATTCAATAAAAATACCATAAAAATTAATTAATACTCTAAAAATAAATCAAAAATAAATTAAGATAAAATCAAGAAATAAACAACCTAAATCCTAATCAAATCTAAAATTTTACCTTCTAACAAATTGAAAATTATACCCTCTAACAAATTGACACGTGGAATAATTTTTATGAGAATTAATCTGGTGCTGACACGTCACTATGGAAGTTCTTCTTTTCTAATATATATTGATAATAAAAAAAACACGTAATATTTTTTTAAAATTAGGTTTCTAAATTATTTTTTTAAATGATTATTCTATTAAATTTAATTTTTTTATATTTTTATAAATAAGTCTATGTTTTAAATTAACTAAAATTTAATTAACTTTTATTAATTAGCATATTTTAATTTTTTTAATTAAAAGTAAAAACTATATATTTAACCAATTGGTTTTGACTTAGTAGTAGTGATAAGTAATAAAAATAAAAGTTAAATTAATTAAATTTAAAATATCTTATTAAGATTATTATTTTTCAAAATTACTGTATACTTAAACTATAAATTATTATATTAGAGAAATAGTTTTAAATAAGAGCAACTGATAATATAAAATAACCAAGTGGGTTGGTGTAGTGGTTCAGCACTTCATCCTTTAAGCAAGTGGTTGGGGGTTCGAATCTCAACTCTTGCGAATTGAAAAAACTCCTTGGTCAGCCCCCTACCGCTTAGTGCGCTGACCGTGGGGCGAGGGATACTAGTAAATCAATATTTATAAGTGAGTAGTTATTTCACTGCAAGTGAATAATAATTTTATTTATTTATATTATAATATTAATAAAAATAATGTTAACTAAGTAGCTATAACTAAATATTTTCACTATTATGAGTATGATCTTAATGTGTAATTTTTATTATAATGTGTAATTTTGCTTAGTTTGGATGAAAAATATGATGATAAGGACCTAAAAGAAATTAATTTTGGGAGGATGTTAAACAAAAAAATTATTTTCCGGGGACGAAAAACAAAAATGGTGTATTTTACAGGGACTAAAAGTTTATATAAACCTATCTTTTTATGTTCTTGTATTTTAATAACAGCATATTAATTTCAAAAAAGAATAAATAACAGCATATCAATTTTTAAATTATTTTTTATCTAATATAAATACATCACATTCAAACCAAATATTTAATTACTGATAAGGAATAAAATTAGGAGATTAAAGTATTAAAAGACTAAATAACCTATCATTAATTTAATTCTAATAATATAGTCCCGGAAGGCTTAAGTCATAAACCACCAAATAGTTTGGAGACCCGTTTTTTTTCTCTCTATGTCTTTCTTCCCGCCACATCACATTATATATCATACTTATCACTTATCTTTCATCTCTTTCTATCTCTCTCTAGTGGTCTACACCCTTTAGATGTGTACTAAACTTTATTCTAACTTAAGTGGGAAGAGTTGATGACATATGGGTTGGGAGGAGGAGGTCTATAGATCAATTCATGAAGAATGTAATTTATCTTTCCGATGTACCAAAAAAAAAATCATAGAAGAGGGAAAAAAACCAAACGGGGAGTTTGTTTAAAGGTTTGCAATTACATTCCAAGGACTATGATTAATAAGAATGTTATTCGCGGGTAAATATAATAAATATGTTGGATAAATTTTTAATATTCCCATAAATGTTGTTAAATTTTGTTTAATTTAAACAATTTAAAAATAGAAAAATATGATAAAATGTGGTGAAAGTGGGTAGTTATGTCTTAAAAATTTATTTTCCCCAACCTATTTGATGGGTTGAAATAATATGAAAGTTGACGGTAATTTCATCTCTGAGAATAATTAATACCCATAATCTAAAGTTTTAACCTTGTAACAAATGTGGAAATCTCCATTCCTAACCTTAACATTTCCAAAAATGTGCTTCTATACCCCAAACAAATGCCCCAAGAAAGTGAGATGCAAAACCACACCACACAAGTCTTTTTAATTTTTTTTTATGTCTACACCAAGTCATATTGGTTACACTTAGGTAATGATTGTGATTGTTAAGGAACCAAACATGACAAAATGGATAACATAACAAAATGAAATAGAAAAAAAAGGCTATAATGTGAAATGTGTTTTGATAACCCCAGCCAGACCAAAATAAATCATAAGTTTAATTATATATATTATCATGTTCAATATATAAATTTTACAAAAACGACTATGCAAGTGTATGGAAGAGCTTTATAACGTACCAATAAACTGTTTTCTCCTTATTTTCATAAATTATTCATATTAACTTATGAGTAAGAGCTTATACCTACCTATTACCTATTTTGAGCTTATTTCAATGAACTTTTCAAATTAGCTTATAAATAAGCGTTTATGCGATAAATACTAACTCGTTCACCTGAACGCATTATAGTTACTTACAAATGCAAGTTAACCTACGGATCCTAAACTCAAGAAATCAACCATGTTTGTAATAACTGTTAGAACACACACATACCAGTAGTTTAACTCTTGTTTTATAATATAGGTTATAGGGGAATCTGGTGGTTCAATGTTGGGGCGTGATTTCAGAGAGCCAGGGAAGAGTATGGGGATTCATTTGTGTCAGTTGAGCAATTGGTTCTTGGGTTTTCCCAAGATCAACGACTTGGGAAGCAGTTATTTAGAGAATTTCAAGTATCTCAGCAGACTCTAAAATCTGCAATAGAGTCCATTCGAGGACGCCAATCAGTTATTGACCAAGGCAGTGGCAATTTTCATGCATGTGTATTCTCTTCTTTTTAAATGTTTTAATATAATGATATAACTGTGTATTATAACGGTAAGATCAAAGAACACAATACACATTAGCAGGTTTTGGCAACCCAGTAGCCCTCTCAATTGTGGGACCAGTCTTAAGTAATCGACTTTTTCAGTCTCATATTCTGAAATGAGTAAAAGATCTGCATGCATCCGCTATTGCTTATAGATTTTCACTTTCCAAAATATTAAAAGCTTACTTCGTTAGATTGAATTTTAAAATTGATTTTGTTACTAAGCATCTAATCCAATTCATATACAAACAAGGGGCATAATATGCACAAGTCCAATTCATAACCTAAGAAAATACAATCCAATAATCTTCGTACAACACAACCAAGAACCTCAACTCCAATATCTTCGTACAAAGCAACCAAGAACCTCAACTCCAAATCCATAATTTCATACAACCCAAATACAAAACACTAAAACATGATATTACACTTATAACTAGTACTAAAACACGTTTTCATGTGTAAAAACAATAAAATTCATTGCCAGGTGAGACGGTATGCAATTTTGTAGCGGAGGAAAGCTGCAACGGTAACAAACTGAACCTGCTCCAGAGATAGGTTGTCCCCATCGAAGTGCCACTCCCGTCTGATGTAACTCTGCGGCCACTCAACATCGATATCCATAACACGCTGTGCTAGCCTCCTACAGTTGACGTGCCTCATTGTGTTGTCGCGGAGCACATCTGCCCCGAAGATGCGGAGGTCCACCGTGTTTGTCACCCGTAGGGAGTACCTGTTCAAGAGCGCTGTCACATCATCCTGTATGCCGATACCGACGAAGCTGATGTTGGGGTTGGAGAGGAAGGTGACGAGGGAGCTGGGGAGGTAGGGGGCACGGCTTATTTGGAAGATGAGACAGCTATGGCCGGCACAGAGCTGGAGGATGTCAACACGGTTGTTGGTGTTGCCGCTGGACTCGATGGCAAGGCCGACGAGAAGGCTGGGGTAGTGGTCGCGGTTGAGGTCGAGTGTATGGATGAGCCATGCGGCCACGAGTTGAGGCGAGGAGGTGAGAGTTGTTCGGATGGTGTGTACATCCAATGTTACATCAAATAACCTCCCCAAGTTGGCAAGGTTGTTGTTGAACTGCAGCTCCTCTATGGCCATTACTGCTGGTGGAGCGTTTCCGGGGTTATCCATAGTGAAAAGCCCGGCCGGAAGAAGTGAGGGGAATGATTTTGTGACGGGGAGCTGAAAAGTGAATAAGAATGGGAGGGGATGAGTGAATAAGAGCTATGAGTTGGTCTCTTTATCCCTCTCCATCACATCATACTCGATGGCACGTGTAGTTGTTCATGTTGAAAGAAAGACTGGTGTTTGAAAGCAGAAGATGAAGCAGGAGGAAGAAGAAGAAGCAGATCGAGAAGCTCAAACAGGGAGAAAGGTGTGGTTTGGGTTGGGTTTTTTTCTTTTGAAATGAGGTTGGGTAAAAGAGAGGTGGTGAATCCATTTTAACGACTTGGTTTTTAACCCTGGTTAATTATTCGCGGTTAAGTTATAGTTATTTACCCGGATAGTGGTTCCTTAGCACTGCTTTGTCCACATATGGTTAAAACATATACACCTAACCCGAGTAAAATGAGATAATTGTGTGAGTAAAACGTAGTACTAGTATTTTAAATTAAAAGTACAATGTTATTAGCTTTTCAGAAGTTGCAGGTCAGTCTGACTCAGAGTAAATACACCTTTCGATGATGATTTTCCATTTTTGGATTCTTACATTGGCTGCCCCTATTCCTGTTTTTGTTTGGCGTCGATATCAACTCGGCATGTGCCAGCCTTGATGTTCATTAATTTATCTGCATTGTGTCCTGGTTAATTATGAGGAAAAGTACTGTCAAAAAAAATTTAGGAGGAAAAGGAAAATGGAGTGGTTCCCCTTTGTGCTTGTGCCTCAAGAAAGTTGTGCCTTGTGTGCTTCTACGTACCTGCTCCCCTCACAGCGACCAATGTTGCATTTGCTTTCTTCTTTGAAAGAGGAAAAATATATCTTCATATCAATCACTACTAGAAAAAGGACTTTTCACATCAGGGTTTTCACAACGGTGGAAGAAATACCTGATGTGAAAGATAACGCGGTGGCAATATTGAAATTATAGTGAACTTTTTTGATAGTTTTCACATCAGTTGGGAATATGTCTGATGTGGAAAATAATTAGTAAAGACTTTTTTACAACGGTGAATATAATAACCGATGTGAAAGCTAAACACGGTGGCATTTTTGAAATTTTGATGAAATATATTTAACATCAGTGGTAGTATAACCGTTGGGAAAAGTCTTTCAAGATATCACAAATTCACAAACAAACACTGAATCCCTAATTTGCTTTCACGACCTAAACACCAATTCTCTGAAGCTCTCCTTCCTTCCTTCCACGGCCTCACTTTCAGACCACCGATTCTCTGAAGCTCTCCATCGCCGTCGTCCTCGCCTTCCCATGAATCCTCCTCTAATCCTCGCCTAATCCGCCCGAGTGGCCCGCGATCGTTGGCCACACCGGCACCGATGACGCGAACGAGTTCTGATTCAGAGGGTTGCTGCCCTAATCCAAACCCCTCTTCTCCCTCCTCTCCGCCGTCGACCGCCTCTCCCTCGCTCAACAATTTCAAAGGTTTGTCAAGAGCTCACTGACCGCGTCGAGGATCTGGGGCTATAGAAGCTAGGGCATCTTGTTCACAGTGGTGGTGGAAGCGAGCGAAAGAGAAGAAGAATGGAGGGAGCAGAAGAAGGAGTGGAGATGATGCTGGATTCCAAGGACATGCAACAACAGAGCAAAGCCTTCGACAAGCTCACTGAGGGCGTCGAGGATCGCCAGGTCGATTCCACTCGCGTTCAAAAGGTACCTTTCATTCAATCCAACAATACCCTTTTCCCATTCACCTCGCAAAATCGATTCCCTTTTGTTGTTTATGTGTGTTGCGTGTAATGGGTATGCGGTGATTTTGCAGGCCATGGCTTCCATTGCTACACCTGCTGAAGTTGATTGGAACGATTCAGTGTTTTAATGTCCATGTGATTGCAATACATAGTAATATAATCATTATTCGACAACTTAGTGTAGGGTAAAACTGCTGAGTCATAATAGTTCAATTTGTACCTGTGCTGTTTCATTTTGGCCTTATGTTTGAAATCCTTTCATCAGAGAATGAAGAAGATCTTTTCATCAGAGACCATGGACATCCCCGACGGCGTGAGCATCAAGGTTGAAGGCCCTCGTGGGGATTTCCAGCTCATCACCGATGAGAACGGCAAGAAGAAGCTCAAGATCGAGGCCTGGTTCGGTACCCACAAGATGAGGCTCATCTATGCCCATTTTCCCATCAATGCTAGCATCACTAATCACAACAAGGGCATCAAGATCCATAGCTTTCTACTTTTCGTTCACCCTAAACCCTATGTTCAACTCCTTTGATGATTTCCGTTAAGATTGGTATATGGGTCAGATAACAATGTTCATTTTCAGTCATCTTAGTTTCTCATTTGCTTGCTTGTTTAACTGGTTAAGTGCTGATCATTTTTTATTTTTTATTAACTTTGAACTGTGCATTTGTGTCAATAATGTGCTTTTTTTCAAGTAATTTAATTTTGCATTCGTTTGTTCGTTTAGTTGGGTAATTCAAGTCTGATTTTTCTTGTTGATTAATTGAACTATGGATTTTGTCATTGTGCGATTAGGTGAGGAAAGTGGATATGCTTGATGGAGTTTCCATTGTGCAATCTGAGAAGGTGAAGGATGAGTTGGTTTTCGATGGAAATGACATTGAGCTTGTTTCTAGGTCATGTGCCCTTATCAATCAGGTACAGTTTTTTTTCATTCTATGGATACATGCTAATGCCTGACTTTGTTGTTGTCTAATTTTTGTCTTACTTGGATTTTAATTTTGGTTATTTTGTTGTTTTTGTTACATAAATGCCATGTTAAGAACAAGGATATCAGGAAGTTTCTTGATGGTATTTATGTTAGTGAGAAGGGGACCGCATTAATAAAGAAGGTACTTTTTTATCACCTTTTAAGTTCATTGATGATTTATGTAAAGATTGTAATATATGATAGATAGTAATATTCATTTTCAGTGATCTTAATTTCTAATTTGCTTGTTTGTTTAACTGCTCATTTTGAATTCCTTGCTTTTTTCCTAGCTAGAGAATGATTTTTTGAAGAGAGATAAAAGTGGTGGTTATTTGAAAAGAGTTGTGTGTGAGAGTTATTTCTAGAACTGTTAAGAATCATGGCTAGTTTCATTTAGCTGGAAAACATGTGTATGATCTGAACAAATTCTGGATTTGTTGCTGGAAGGGTAGGCTGGTGTAAAGGCATCCCTATGCTTTTCTGAGACATGTATCTGTATATTTGATTCTATATAGTACTTGATACTTGTTGATAAAGTTAAGAAGAGTAATGTGTATGTTGTGCTTGCCTGTTAGGAAGCCTGAAAGATACTCAAGCGTTTATGTGATATACTCACCCGTTGGCTTAAAAAGAAACCTTTGGAGAACCCATTGATGTGGAGATTATAGGAAGCCTGAGAGATGCTCAAGCTTTTTCTCGTAATCATGCTCACAAAGACACTGGTAATTGAGAGTTGATACATGAATTTTAGCATTCTTTGTATAGAAATTATGTTATCAGTACTATTGCAGCTGGACTTGATGGAATTCGTTTAGCTATTTCTACTGCCACTCGTTTAGCTATATTGATATTGATTCCTCTCCCACATCGGTGACTGTCTCTGGCCAGATTATTTTATGAGGTCTCACATTTACCCAAATCTTTTCTCTTTTTTTTTTATTTGTAAAAACAAGCACTCCTTCATGCTGCTAATTCTGATTACCAAAGTTTCATAATCATCGTTTGCTCATAAAATTCACAGAGCCTCATCCATGTCCATAAAAGCATGATCTGAGTTTTTTTATTGTTGCAGGCCTCAATTGTCATTTTAGAAATTCACATCCCTCACTCCTTAACTGTTTACCTACATCATTTTGTATTTGGCTTTTCATTTTTCTGTCATTTAACAATTTCAGTGTTAGCTGCTTCTTGCTTTTCAATTTTTTATTCTCTTTTAGCCATCCTGATTTAACTCCTGTTTTTAATTTTCAATTGTTTAACCTGCATCTATGTAGAAAAGTTAAGTTTGCAATGGATCAATGTAAATAAATGAGAAAGCTGAAGTTTGTTGATTTAGTTCTCTATTTCTCCCTCATCTTTATTCTTATATTCTTCCATATGTAGGTGGTGAAAAAGATCGTTATGGGGAAAAAGATTGGAGCATGTATTTAGTAGAAAGTCTAAATTAAGGGTATGTGTTTATCTAATATCTATACTTGCAGTTTTTGTGCATCAGATTCATTATGTAATGAATGAGCTAGTTATACTGGTTGAGAGATAGTTAGTGCAATGTACTAATGAAGGGTTAGCTAATGAAAATAATATTCATCCACTTTCTCTCATTTCCTTCTATGTTAGGTTAACAGTGTGTGCTACTTCACTTTCTGTAACTGGAACTTTGGAAAGTTAAATTAGTTATGACCTAATTATATGAGCTATTTCTGAATGGAAAATGTGCTAGGTATGACTTTTTAATTGATTCCAAACATAACTGGTTTTGTTTTTTTTTTTTTTTAAAAAAAAAGACTTTTCACATCGGTTTTGGAATAAACCGATGTGAAATGTGTAGTTTTCACATCGGGTATTTGATTCCACCGATGTGAAATACACGTACAGATTTAAAAAAGAAATTACTAAACAGACTTTTCACATCGGTTGCGGCATAAACCGATGTGAAATGTGTAGTTTTCACATCGGGTATTTGATTCCACCGATGTGAAATACACGTGCAGATTTGAAAAAGAAATTACTAAACATACTTTTAACATCGGTTGCGGCATAAACCGATGTGAAATGTGTAGTTTTCACATCGGCTGTGTACCCGATGTGAAAAGGTGTGGACATACCACATCACCTTTGCTTACATCGGTTGTATACCCGATGTGAAAAGTACTTTTCGCCCGATGTGAAAAGTACTTTTTGTAGTAGTGAATTCTACCCATACTCAATATCACCCATCAGGTCTAACTTGCTTGGACCACCTTCTGACCACCAACCACATGTTGAGATTTTTAAGTGTGAGAAATAAGAAAAATAAAAAATAAAAATGTGTTACATTGAATAAAGAGGAGAGTGAAAAATATATAATAAGTAAAAAGACTCATACACCTATTTAGGATTTTTGGCTAAAGATGTGGTCTCCTTCACTAATGTGACTAATTCCTTATCCAATGTGTTATAAAAAATATATACATGATCATACCCCTCACACCATAACAACACCACAGTCAACCTAGAGAGTAAGGAGGCACAACCGAGAGCTCAAGACAGAGATTTCAGCCCGACGAGTAATTAATCTATTAGGTTTTCTCATCAGAAGGCAAGTGGGTACGTAGGAAAGGAAGAACCAATATCAGAAGAAAAAAACGATTTTAGATCTAAAGAGAAACTGTTTGGAAGGAAGTAGAGAAAACAAAAGAGCGAGATTGGAAAAAGGTAAAGGAAGAGTGATTTATCTTGCAGAACTCGAACTCTCTTTTCTTGTTTCCGTTTGCTGTGTTCTCAGATTATAAAGAAGGTACATTAGTATATATCTTCTTCAACTACTTACCAATATGTGAATTGAAAGCTTCGATTGTTCCGTGTTCCTCCAAAACATGAGAACTACGAAGATGACAATGGGACCACTACGACAGCAGTGGCTCCGCTGTGAGGGACAAAAACCAAGAGAAAGATGTCTAGAATGTAGAGGAAGAAGAAACTCTATGGTAGTGGCGGCATGGCCTCAGATGCATGGCAATGGCAGTAGTATAGTGCGGTGGTTCCCGCGCGATGAAAGAAATTGAGGGATGTAGTTTGAGTTGAAGCAAGGGATGATTAGGGATGATTTAGTAAATTTGTGTTTTTAGGTGGTCCGTCATGATCCTAAATTTTACAAAACTATCAAATTCACATAGTGGTCCGTGGCAGACATTAATTTTAGCCGTCCACCTTAAACATGCAAAAAATATATCTTCATATCAATTATTCTAAATAATGAGAGATGAAAATAGAACAATGAGAATTGAAAGATATTAAGGTAGGTGAAACCTACTATAGATCCGAGTCCTAAGTGATTAGGGTTAGTAATGGGTCTCGAACCCATTAGGTACTCGCTAAAATTACCCACAATGAGTAGGGTAGAAACCCCTTAAATGGGTATGAGATTTGATATGAATAAATTAATACCTACAAAAATTAGTGAGTACCCGTACAGGTGTGGGTACTATAGTGATCAATCCGCCCATACTCACATACACTCTATTAATTAGTTTTTGTTATATATATGCACACTTGTAGTATTTTAACGAACTTAATCAAAGTTATAAATTTTTCAACTTCCTTTTTCTTAAAAATAAGTCCATAAGTGATGTCTTTACATTATATACCATTATCAAAATAAATTATATTCACTGTTGTTAATTTACTCCACTTATTTTGAAATAAGTAAATTATTAACATACAACCATATGACTATATCAACATAACTAAATTATAAATTTAAATTTATAACTTTCTCATCAATATCAATATCAATATATATTAGAAAAGAAGAACTTTCTATCAGACTGATTTGGTGACGTGTCATTCTCACGTTAATTCTTAGTGACGTGTCATTCTCACGTTAATTCTCATAAAAAAGATTCACGTGTCATTCTCAAGTTAATTCTCATAAAAAAATACATTTTAAAATTTTAGATTTGATTAGGATTTAGGTTGTTTATTTCTTGATTTTATCTTAATTTATTTTTGATTTATTTTTAGAGTATTAATTAATTTTTATGGTATTTTTATTGAATTTTCGGATTTTAATTAATTCCGGATTTTATGAGTTTTTATTGTGATTATCTAGATTTTGATAGTATTTATTTCCATAACAAATCTTGAAACCGATTTTTTAAAGGTAATTTTAAATCTGATAAATTTTTTCATAAAATTTTACAATTTTAAAAGATTTGCCTTAATTATTTAATATTACAATTTTACTCATTCATCTCCTCCCCTATATGCCTCTACAGTGAACCGGTTGACATGGAGGAAAAATGAGGAAGATTACTTAAGTATGCAACTGCTTCATGTGGTGCTGATAATTGTGTAATGTGATAGTTGTGTAAGTGTTTGACATAAATGTTGTTGAGTAATTAGATTATTTTCCTCATCCTCTTTTGATATATTTGTTCATCATCTCGCGTTTCAAGGTATTCAGTTCTCTACTCTTTCTTTTCTTGCTTTGGATTATCAATATTTATTTGGGTTCTTATTTTCTGTTTTCATTCTATTTCTTTGTTCTTTTCTGAGTAGGATGAAGAGAATCCTAAGGAGAAGAAACTATAGGAACCCAATAATTGACAAGAGAAGAAAGAAGAATCTAAGTTCGTGTGAGTGGTGAGTTTCTGATTCAGGTTCGATGTGAGAATGTTTTATAAGCTTTTCCCCTCTAGATTATGATTACATCATTGGTGAGATTCATGCTAGATTGTGGAGACCCCAAGTTACAGGTGCTCGGAGCTGCTTGCTGATTTTCCCTATGGCTTCAACTCAGATATTTGGTATCAAAGATCTCTTTTATGTTTAATCATTCATTATATTTCTTTTCAAGTTGGTTATGATGCATGAAGGCTAATTAATTGATGTTCCTTCTCTTTTGAGTTAATTTGCTAGCCGAGATAAGATGAGAACGCTTAAATGATGAAATTCAAATCCTTTCTTCACTAGATTTCAGTTTCATTGACAGGTTGAACTTACCTGTCATTGTTTATGCTTATTTTCTTATAAGTTTTTCTTTTCATTTGTGTATCAGGTTTTTATTTATTGTTATGAGATAATTATGCTTCATTCTATGAGGTTGTCTCCTCAATTGCGGTTGATTTGCATTAAGGAAGTTGAGTCTGGTCAAGTATTGTGATAATTTTTAAATGCTATCATCATCATTGTCCTTGGGTTGGATCTTTGGTCTGCAAACTTTATTTTTCTGGTGCAAGAAAGTTTTGGGAGATGAGGGATTGATCCCATCTCAAAGTCCAAAGAAAATTTGTTATGGTATTTGTAGTGAGTAGTTTCTTTTAGTTGTAGAATATAGAAGGTTTAGTATCATATTTTATATTTAATCCAGGCTTTTTGATTAAAAGACAAATTTTAAGTGAACTGTGTTTTTGTGTCAGAATAACTTTGCTCTCTTCTTCCAAATTTATTAGTCAGTGATGTATCATAATAATAGGACAATCTAACTATTAAATGGTAGCTTAGTGGTATATATTATTTGACTTGAAAGCAGGGGCAGAGACATGAATTTTAGAAAGGGGGGACTAAGATATAAAGGAACATAATTTGTAAGAAAATTTCAATTTTTATCAACTAAAGAATGTGAAAAAAAAAAACAAGAATGAAGTAGCAGCCCAACCTAAGAAAAAACTCATTTGTTGAAGGCCAAAACTTAAAGGGGACATTTTACTAACAGTTGATGTGCATAATTTTTATAACTTTTTTTTACAAGCAAAACACAAAAACCACAAATTTAATCTCATATAATCAAACCGATTAACAAGGTTATTAAAACTGGACCGTTGATCAAATCGGTAAGGGAATTGGTTCACCGTTCATTGGATCAATCGTAGTTGAATTGTGGTCTGACCGGTATAGCCGCTATAAATTAAATATATCATTTAAAAAAATTATATAGTAGATTACAAAAATTGATATTAAATAATTACCAAATTTTAACTGAGAAATTAAATTTATATTTACCTTAAATATCACAGATTCAAATTGATTTCAAATAGTTTTAGAGAATTGTTTAAAAATTAACACAAAAAAATGCTATCATATGCTTCATATAAGTTAAAACTATTCTTTTATATTTTTTATTACTATGTTGAAAAAAAGTGCAACTATAATGTCAAAAAAAGTGCAGCTCAATAGCTTTCACGTCTAATAAAAAAGGCCCATATGTAACAAAATCCTAATATCTATTTCTAATTTCAATTGTTAGTGGATAACACAGAAGTTCAAAAGAATGTCTACTGAATCTGAAAGAGAAACGCAAACAACATAGAGATCACCTCTTCCTCTCAGCTCAACCTTCCCCTCCTTCCTCTCCTTCTCAAGTCTCACACTGCTTCAAATTTTTTTCTTGAGACATTCCAAAAATTCAGGGGTGACTAAGCATGGACAAGTCACCCCTGTGACTCCGCCACTACTTGAAAGTGAATTATGTCATGAAAAATCTCTCTTCACTTCCATGTATGTAATTTATGGCTTATGCTCCATAAACTAATCTCAGTGTAACATTTAAAATTATGTGTCATACAACGACTAGAGAACTATTAATCTATTCGCATACAAATAATTCCATGTTAAAACTAACATAAAAATTAATTTTAATATCATTTCAGTATTTTTTTATTTTTTAAAACCAACTTTAGATGTAAATATAATTAACTATTTGATAATTTGATGATAAAAATATTTGTGCGGAGATTAGAAAATATTAGTACAGATATAATTTATATTTATTATGTTTAAAGAATTAAAAGTTCATACAAGGGGAACAAGCATGAAAAATTTAATAGAGAAATAAGTTTTGATATAATATTTATATTATACAACACAATATCATGTTTTTATTTTTGGGCAACTCTCAATTTGATGATAAAAAAAATTTGCGGAGATTTGAAAACATTAGTACATATATAATTTATATTTATTTATGTTTAAAGAATTAAAAGTTCATACGAGGGGAACGAGCATAGAGAAATAAGTTTTGATATAATTTCTATGCAAAATCTGGAAGCCAAAATAAGTCTTAATGATAGTTTATCTTTTTGGCCACTTTATATTAGTTAATTCAGTATATGCTTACAGAGCAGTAGAATTGAGTGTCTGAATTTATGCTCTTTAAATATCTACATCTTTATTATGATTGTTCTTACATTTTTAGTATATCTTAAATTTTTTATAATTTAAAATATTGATTGATGTTTCAAATACAATAGACAAATTCCCCGTGCAACGCGCGGGTAAAAAACACTAGTTTACTCTTTAAAAAAAACTAGTGTTTTTACCCGTGCGTTGCACGACGAGTTATTTTTTCTATAGATACATCAGTGAGAATAACTATAGAACAGGAAATATGTTCAATATATTAATTATGGAAAAAATGAAAGAGTTCAAAAAATAAAAAATTCAAATGAAAGGTGCAAGATTCAAACTCGGCCCTAGAGAGTTATATGGGTGGACTGTTACCACTGCACCAACCGTTATGTCATTCCCGATTGACATTGAACTTTATATCCTTTAATATCTGCGATATATTTCAAATTATATTAGGGTAGATTTGTTAATATCCATGGGCGGAGACAAGGGCTATGTTTGGCATGTCATTTCAGCTAGCTTATAGCTTATTTGACTAGCTTAAAGCTTATTTGACTAGCTTAAAAGCTCTATAAAAATGTTTGGTGAAGGAGCTTATTTCAGTAGCTTAAAGCTTTAAGCTATAAGCTATCTCAGGTAGCTTAAAGCTTAAAGCTTATAGCTTATTAAATATATTCTCATTTTTATCCTTACTATTTTATCAAAATTTCACCTTTAGCCTTATATGTTTTCTACTAAACCTATTTACCTACTCATTTTCCGATGTACCAAAAAAAAAATTACTTATTTATCAGTTATCACACTTGTCTCATATGTACATCGTTCCCGCACAGAAATAATTACTACTTCAGAATAAAATAAATAATTTTATATTACAAATTACAAATTATTTGTTTTATTCTATTTAATTTAATAAAAATATAGAAAAGTAAATAAGTAAAAATTAATATTATATTTTTAAGATGATAAATAATTTGAGTGAAATTAAAAAAATTATAATAATTTTAATATTAATATCATATAGGTATTAATGTGAAAATAAAGTAATGTTAAATATAAAAAGAAATTATACAAGTATGTCCTTTTATGTCATTTGACAATTTCAGCTTGTTCAACAACTAGTTTTACCAAACACTTTTGTTCAAATTACGTAGCTTTTCAGCTATCAGCTATCAGCTTTCAGCTAGCTTATCAGCTTTCAGCTTTCAGCTAGCTTTTCAGCTATCAGCTAGCTTTTCAGCTTTCAGCTAGCTTATCAGCTAAACGTGCCAAACATAGCCAAGATTAAATCCATGGGCGTAGCCAAGATTTTGACTTAAAGGTGGCCAAATATCAAATAAAAAATTAATTTTACTTTCTTTTATTTTAACAAAATTCATTTTTTTATCTTACTTTTATATAATTTCTATGTATATATTCAATCTTTTATCTTTCATTTTATCAAACTTCATTATATCAAACATAATTTTATCGTACCTTAAAAAAACATGATTTTACTGTACACTAATCCCCAAATGACTTTACATGTGTAAATCAATTAATGTAATTAATACTTTTTATAAGCATAATATATATTAGTTCGAGTTTAAGTATAAGATATACTAACCAACTCATAAGTTTGTCAAAAAACAAAAAATTAGAATAAACAAAATCCAAAATATGTTTGCCTTCTTAAAAAGAACTCTCTTCGGTCATTTTTAAGTGTCGTTTTAGAAGAAATTTTTTGTTCCTATTTAACTGTCATTTTGATGTTTTAAGGTTACAATTTGTCAATTATACCCTTGCTTTTTCAATAACTTCACTTCACATTTTCCATAAAATTCTCCTTTCTAAATAACTATGAAGAGCTTTATGACTTTATGATTGAGTGAGAGTGGAAAATAATTTAATGATATGAGAGAGTGGAAAAAAACTAACAATCAACTATCTTGATTGAGAGCTTTATGACTTTATGATTAGGATGTGAGAGGGTAGAATAGGAAAAAAAACTTTAACAATCCACTATCTTGGTTGGATAGCTTTATGACTTTATGATTGGGATGTGAGAGGGTAGAATAGGAAAAAAAAACTCTAACAATTCATTATCTTGATTGGAAAACTTTATGTTAAAACGACACTTAAAATAAATCGTCAATGATATCAAATACCTGTGACCTGGCTTAGTGGTAAGTTATTATGAAGATATCTCTAGTGGAGTAGGTTCGACTCCTCTGTTAATGAGTTTTGAACATGGAAACTTTTCCAAATGCTGACCACTACACCACCATGTGACAAATGATATGATTTGCCTGATAATATATATGTAGTTTATCATCGGGGCTATAAGAAAAATGTACATAGTATGGGGAAGAAAATCAGAAAGATGCGGGGCGCTGTGGCACCGGTGAGTCACCGCGGTGGCTCCGACCCTGATTAAATCTATATAATTGTTTGATTCCAAATTGTATGATTATATTTCATTTAAAATGTTTTTTTTGGAATTATAATAGTATGGTAGATTTGTTAACCACCAAAGTGGTCAAATTTCTATGTTTTTTTTTGGTAATTGAAAGCCTAAAGAAACAAGCAAAAAACAGAAGCAAGGAAGCTAGCTTCTCAAGAACACAAAGCCCCTAATCATCAGAGACCAGAGGACCAAGACCAGGCAAAGGGAAATCATGAACCACCAATCGGCTAACCACATGAGCACCCTCCTTCGCTAGAAAATCCGTCACACGATTTCCTTCCCGCAAAGTATGGCCCAATGTCACCGTCGACTCCTGCTGAATACACTTTCGAGTCAAGGAGATGATGGACTATGTTTGTTTAATTACAAATTGTATGATTACATTTTATTAAAGTATTTATATTTTGGCGTAATAGTATGACTGATTTGTTAATCACAAAAGTAGTCAAATCTTTATGTTTAATTAACTCCAAATTGTATGATTGTTGTTTATTTACTCATTGATGCTATAAATGATATGAAAATTATTGATTTATGAGTAAAATGAAGTTCATTATTATAGTATGATATACATTAATTTATCTGCACTGCGTGTCCTGGTTAATTATGAGGAAAAGTAAATGAAGTGGTCCCTCTCCTTGCTTGTGCCTGTGAAGAAAGTTGTGCCTTGGGTGCTTCTTCCTGCTCCTCTCACAACGGCCAATGTTGTAGTTGCTTTCTTCTTTGAAAGTTGTGCCTTGGGCGCTTCTGCATGCTCCTCAATATATTTTCATATCAATTGGATAAACTTGTGAAAATAAACTAAAATTTTTAGGTGGTCATTAGCTTTCAAAAAGCTTAACGAAACACTTTTTTTTTACAGGAGGAAATTCTTAACGAAACATTTTACTAGAGTACATGAAATATAGGATAAATTCAAAAATAAAATATTTATTTATATAGAACCGCGACCAGACAGCTCGTTTAAATTAAAATTTCTATTCATGGGAAGCAGAGAATTGCACCCTCCATGGCCATTTGCAAACAAAGGAAAAGGTAATTGGCGACTGCCACCCCTAAAAGAAGTCCTTCTTCCTCCACTTGCCAACCTCCTTTTCTTGCATGGTTCTTTTTCTCTTCTTCTCATTCTGAATTAGATAACAACAAAATTAAATACAAATCATGATTAAAGGCATGCCCATATGATAACAACAAAATTAAATACCTCTGCAACCGTGTCACTAAAGCGCTGACTACGCAACTTCTCTTCTGGCCTTGGCTTTTCATACCTGTATAGTTCCAGCAGATGTAACTTGGATAAGAATTATTGCCCAAAATGGCACAACTCACAACTCACAACACAACTCAGGAACTATTAAAAATTATTAGAAAAGCTAAATGAATCATACTTCGCAGGCAAAACATTTTCCATTGCTTCCATTTTTAAACTGAGAAATTTTATGAAACATGCACTTTAAGCCTCCACATTACATCAATAGGAAAATAAAATGCTGAAATAACACTACCTTGAGAGATTAAAAACATAAGTACCAGCTTCAAGTTCCTCTTCTTCGTCCTTCTCCTCCAGATCACCCCAGTGTTTGGTATTAAAAACTGGCTCCTCCTGCATTATGAGAATATTAATCAAAATCTGAAAAGGAATACCACCATGAAATTAGTAACCATGTTTTAGATGATATGGTAAGGGGATCCTAAGTATAATTACTTATTTTTATTTCTTATTCAAAGAATTTTTTTCTTTCACTCCATGAAAGGAATTTTTGTTTAGGATTAAATATATTTTTGGTTCCTACAAAATAGGGGTCCTTTGGTATTAGTCTTTACATTTCAAAACATGCCGATTCGATCCCCTACTTCATAAAATAGGTGACTTTAGTCCCTGCCGTCAGTTCTCGTATCCCAAAATCCGAGACTTTTTGCTTCCAAGATTTAAAATCCTGGAAATTTTTACTTCCAAGATTTAAATTCTGGAATATTAACGGGGTGCGAAATCGGGTGATGGGGGTGCCAAATCTAACTCCCACGTTTTGAAATTTATGGACTAATACCAAAGAACCCCTATTTTGTAGGGACAAAAAACATTTAAGCATTTTTGTTTATTATTACTCATTAAACATGATCCATGATAGGACATTATGGCGAGATTTGACCAATGAAGCTGACGCAGCCTAGCAGCAAAAAGCTTTGGTTTGTTATTGAATCAATGACAGGACAGCCTCTTAGGAGGAATGAAGAAAAAAGAAGGAAAAAAAAAGAAAAGGAATATACTTTTTATCACGAGGAAGAGTGGTGATAAGCCATATATTTGTGGTTTTGGATATGCAAGATGACCTAATATAATGCTAATTTCACTCATACCTTTCCATTACTCTCATTTTCTTCACAAAAATGTATGCCATATTAAAGCACAGTGAACAAGACAACAAAAACAAAGCTACAGACATGCACAGAAACAAGAGAGTTTCATAAGCTTCAAAACATGTTAAGATTGAAGTCAGACACTCAAGTTGGAAAAAGGCAGCTTTGTAAAGTGATATTAAAAAAGAATTTACGATTCTAATCACATAGAACTTCTAATTAAACCAAACCTCATAGTTAGAAGGGGCACCCTCAGGCATACCAGGAGCTTCTTTCAATTCATGTGATAACATGTCAGGTTTCATCTCCCTCAACTTTACCTGCATACCGACCAATGTATTAAATACAATAAGATCCTTCTATGTCTCTCTATCCATCTAATCTATCAATAAATCAATATATACAATCTAAGAACCAAATTAAAACTTGTGAAGCTCACAGGAACTCTGGCTCTCAACCAGATCAAAGAACCCACCACAAGGATATATAACACAATTCTTAAATCAATAATCTAAAGAGAAATACTCAAACTCTGCCACTGGAACTTTAAACTAAAACCCTATAGAAGTTCAAAATCAACGAGTAAAAAATCCAACAATGCAAGGACAAAATACTGCAAATGAAATACCACCACCACCAAAGCCTTTTCCCCACTCAGCAAGGGAACAAAATACCACTAACAAGGTGAAAAATAAATTTACGATATAAACCAATTTCACAGACATATGCCACTTAATGATTTTATTTTAGCTTACCAGATCCAGTAATGAGAAACATTCTACACTTTCACCTAAGAGAGAGGAGAGATTTTACATGGATATCTCTGTCCTAATTAATTACATACTCTAAATGCCAGTCAAATCAATTATTTAGTCTATTGCTCCATATTAAAGACTCACCTCCTACTGAAATGACAAGAACAAGGTTCTTATACTGTCCTAAAACATAACCTCATACTGCAATAAAAATAAAAATGTCACAACAGAAAAATAAGCACCATATAAGTAGGTTGCAGAATTTAAAATCATCTGACAATACTATATAGCAAGGGTAATACCTCAAATTCTTTTCCTTCATGATACAGCTCCCCAAGAGAAGTCAGCTTTGGCTTTGTCTGGTACTTGAAAAATGCATCATGAAGAATCTAGCAACCAAGAACCATGGCTATTAGGAATTATGACAGTAGTCCTCACTCCTCACATCTGAATAAACGGAAAATAGCAAGCAATCAAATGGTGTAAAGAACAAATAAAACCTGATAGTCTATGTCCATTTTCCCCATTTTTGGTTGCAAGTGTTCCCTTTGTTTTTGTTTCAGCCTTTTACCATCCTCTTTCTCAATATAAGCCTGCATCAGACAACATAAGAATAAGATAAATAAAAGACAACAGTTAGGTCAACTGATTTAAGGATAGTAGGACACACAAACACACACGTAAGAAACACTCACATGAACATAAGAAAAAGAAAATTCAACAACGAATATGAATGGAGATGCATATATAATATCAAACACATTGTGATTCCATGAACAATCCCAAGACTACAGATCAATACTTGAATGAGTCAATACGCAATAATAAATTGATTTGATGACAGGCCACCAACACTTTTATTGTGTACAGCTCATTAAAACCGACAATGCATCCATCTAAAATGCAGTTCCAAGTTACACGTAGCAAATAAAATTTTTAAATCACTGAATATTTAACTTTTTCAACGAGTCATAACAGATGAGTTTTTTATTTTAAAACTTAAGAGAACAGATAAGATCACATACCTGTCTGATTTTCTCAATTCCAGTGGCAGCAATGAAATCAGGAAGCTGAAAGGGTTGTTTCTCGACACCTCGTTCCCCCTGCCAAAACAATAACACAACTTTTAATGAGATATAAGTAGTTTAGGAGGACATAGACTATGTATTTGGGATAAGTCCGCTAAGTAACATCAACATTAAAAAATTTGAAGATAAGAGGAATTTAGCCCGAGCATTAAGCACTATGGAAAGGCGAATGAAAATTCAAAGCAGAACTATTAGCACCTTTGTCATAAATCAATGCGCATTAATAATATGCAAAAATATCACTTGATTACAAATCCTTATTATATAACATAATATGCTTGTTCAATATAACAGATAACAAAAGACAAATAACTAAAGGATGCCCATTGCTAAACACCTACAGTCCAGGCTTGGTGATTGCCACAGCCGCTCCCTTGGAAGCACCACATACATATTAATAAGAGAAGCCTTATCGACATTATCGTCCACACTCTATCCCAATGTTGTTAATGGCGGATGGTGGAGAGCCAAAAATCCGCCATATTTGACAAATAATAATGGCAAATTATGGCAGGATATCGGCCAGTCCGCCATGACAGATATTTGATTACACTGTTCTGTCCCTACATCCCTCCCTCATGCAACACACAACCATCAGACATGCTTGCAACATTAACCCATAATTATCATGCTTGCGGTCCAGAGTTCGATCCTTGCTCCCCTCACTTTCTAATTAAAAAGTGGAATTTAAGCACATGGTAGGTGGACCTGTGCATTTATCCACGCTTCAAGCCCAAAGGGTTATTGTGTAAGGGGCGTGTTAGAATATAATATATAACCATTCACGTGGCCTTTACCCAATAGCTTAAACTTTTCGGATAATCGGTTGTTTGACATGGTATCAGAGTATCTATGACTTAGATGTCTAGAGTTCGATCCTTGCTCCCCTCACTTTCTAATTAAAAAAAAAGTGGAATTTAAGCACATGGTAGGTGGGCTTGTGCATTTATGCACGCTTCAAGCCCAAAGGGCTCTTGCATGAGGGGCGTGTTAGAATATAATATAAAACCATTCACTTAGCCCTTACCCAATAGCTTAAGTTTTTGGGATAATTGGTTGCTAGATAAGAATGATGACTAACCTGCAAAAACTTTCTCTTCTGACTCCAATGTCTAGGCACAGGTACAGTATTCCTATAAGATTTCAAAAACACCAGCAACTTTGGGTCTGATGCAGTAGCATCCCACGCCTGGAAAATGAAAAAGAAATTACCTCATTTTCAAAATGGCCATGACACCAAACTAATAGAAAGAAGGGGAAGGCTAAATATATAAAACCAAGTATGCTACACAAAATATTCATACCTCAACAACATAAGGCCTTGAGCAAATATGTTTCAGTTCAGCAATTTTCATCCTCTGTTGAAGCTAAAAACAAATTAAACTTTTTCAGTACAGTTCTCAAAATGAAGACAACAGTAAAAATTGGATAAGCAGCAAAAATAAAATAAGCATGCTACATATCACTACACCTTTTTCTTCTTGTTTGAGGTTCCTTTCTTTTTTAGCTCATCATCATTTTCTTCTTCATCTTCGGAATCAGAATCACCCTTCATATTAGTAGAAGCATTAAATAATAGCAAACCTTTAGTCAAACAATAAAGAAAGAATATGCAATGAGAAATAGAAAATCAAGACCTGCTCATTACCTCAGAACAAGCTACATATTTTTCAAACATTCTTCTACAGTCTTCATACATGCCTTCATCTAGCTTACATCTAGTGTGTGTAATATGAAGGAATGAACATCCGTTGGTGACCATATACGAGTGGTCTTAGTTAACCCAAAATTGTTTTCTCATATATAAAGACTATCTCTGTCATATCTCTAATTAATGTGAACTTCTCATAAACTATACACGGTTTATTCCAAATAGATACATCTTAACTTTAACAAACTATGCCCTAGAGCTTCTCTCACTTACTAACACGTCCTCTACAGAAAGGCCTATTGAAGGTTCAGAATCGAATTCCATGGACAAAAAGCTATTATTGTCGATTGCAAAAAAAGTAAGATATGAATGAATGAAGGAAGAGAATTACCTGCTTTGGATCAGTGTTATCCTTAGCGTCGTCATTATCTTTGTTCTGATGAGGGAGCGTCTCCGCCACCATTGTTGAAGGATTTTGTGAAATTTGAGGGATTCACACTCACAGTAGGGATTCGTTTCGTGCTTGGGTTTAGGATCCCAACTATATTCAATTAAGAAACGTAGTTAGCGAGCAATAAATATTAGGGTAGGAAAAAAAACTTGATTTAAATATATATATATATATATATATATGAGGCTGTTAATTTACACTCACTTGGATTTTAGAAGGAGTAAGTTAACAAGCTACACCTTTTTTCTATGACTAAAAAACCAAATTGTTTAATTTTAAAATAACAAACGTACGGGGTATAATTGTAAATTGGTTTTCACTTTTTTTCTGCAACCTCCCCTAACTGCTTGCATCTGTTCGTTCCCTATTCCGTTTCACTATCTTCAACCAGTATCAAAGTGGTACCCTCTCGCCTATGCCTAATTTTCTGGAGAATCACATGAAAAGGATAGAAATATGTGAATTCCTCTTGCTGATTGGTCTTTTTTTCATCATATAATTGTTTATAACATTATACAATTTGTACGTGTGTTTATCATTTTTCGTTTGTAGTTATACTTTTGCTCATGAATAAATCAACTTTGAACTATGATCAAGATGACATCTCAAGAAAGTGATCACGTAACATATTGGCCTAGAGAACTTTCTGCGAGAAATTTTAAGGTTTTTTTTTTTTTTTAAATAGTTGCAGAGATGAAAAACGGAGGAGAGAAAAAAGAGGAAAAAGAAGATATTTAATTTGAAATTAATGAGGAGAGAGAAATTGTTATTTTTAAAATTTAATAAAATTGAATTACATAAATAGCCCTGAAGTTAGTTATCTTTAAGAATAAATTGGTGGAGTTTATTGTCCATCAGAAAATGTGTTGAATGTTAACTTACTCCTTCTAAAAAACAAGTGGGAGTAAGTTAACAAACTCATATATATATATATATATATATATATATATATATATATATATATATATATATACTCATGAACTAATAACAGCACTTTAATATGCACGTCCTGTGTTGTTTTGACCCCACTAGTGAGGACTTGCTTGTGTGGTCGCACTCCGTTGACGGGGGTTTATTCGGTGCGCAGTTGCTATGGTTGGTTGTTGGAGCGTAAGGTTGAGATGTCTTAGGTGGTTTCCTAGGCTTGGGTGTGGCGTATCAATGTGCCAGAGAAGGTGAGGGTCTTTGCATGGCAGAAGCTCCATCTCCCCCCACAACTACTATTCAACATCGTCAGGGTGTCCCTTTGCGGGTTGACTGTCACTTTTGTGATGCTGGTGATGAGACGTAGCTCCATTGTTTGCGGGATTGTGCTTCATCCTCCCAGGTGTGGCATAACCTTGGGTTGTCTTTGTCACCAGGCTTCTTTACCACCTAGTCGTTCTCTAGTTGGCTAGAGTCTGCCCCGCGGACAACAACGAGTAGTTTCTTAATTCATGCTTGGTTCTTGTGGCGTCAGCGTTGTAGTCTTGTGTTTCAGGGTACCCGCTAGTCGTGGCAACTTGTTTTGCATCATGATGGGGGAGGTTGTGCGAGTGATTTCTGGTGAAGGGTCAGCAGGGCGTCAGCTTGCCAAGCCGTGTTGGGTTGTTTGGCGTTTGCCATCGTCAGGGTGGATAACTTTGAACACTGAGGGCTCGTTTGGTGGCCAGGGCATGATAGGATAGGACAAGATAGTAATCATATCCTGTAATAATATGTTGTTTGTTGCACCAGCAGGATAGGATAACGTTATCATGTCTCCTATCCTATCCTGCCCATCATGTGTAAAAGTTATCCTGAGGGGGGAGTTAGGATAGAACATGATAGGATATCAGTTATATATTTTCTTTCTATATCCTAACTTCAAATTAAATTAATTTAATATTATATAATTTTAAATAATATTCATTAATAAATATAAAAATATTAATTTAAATAAAATAAAATAAATTATTATTCATAAATAGTAAAATAGACTACAAATATTGATGTATTAATAGTAATAGACTAATTTAATATTTTTCATCTCCTATTATTTAAAAATTATTAATAATATAAATATAAAGTATTTTTTAAATAATAATATTTTTTATCTAGTTAATTTTTATTATTTATCACGTGTCACAACTAAGTGAAAACCAATTAATTATAAATATTATTTTTTAATAGTAATGGACTAATTTTCTATTTTCATCTCCTATTATTTAAATTTTTTTTATCTACTTATATAATAATTTATAATTTAAATATAAATTACTTTTTAAATAATAATATTTTTAATTTAGTTAACTTTTATTGTTAATTGTCACATGTCACAACTAAGTGAAAATCAATTGGTTAGTAGCATAATTTTATTTAAAATATAGGCTATCTTCAAAACAATAAAATAGACTAATTAATAAAATTTAAATTAATTTTAGTTATTTTAAAATATAGACTCATACATGAAAATGTAAAAAAATTAAATTTAGTAGAATGATCAATTTTTAAATGTATTTTTGAATTCAAATATAACATTTTTCCTTATCATATCATGTCATTATCATTTGCACCTCAAACACATGATAAGATAAGAGTCTATCCTGCTCTTATCCTATCATGTTGCTATCTTGCTCACATATCATATCCTATCGTATCTTATCTTGACCACCAAACGGGCCCTGATGGTTCTTCTCTTGGGAATTCGGGGCCAGCAGGGGTTGGGGTGTTCTTCGAGATGATAAAGGGTGGTGGATGTTTGGGTTTTCATAGCATGTTGGAGTGTCTTGGATTCTGAAGGCTAAGCTTCTGGCTATTCTGTTTGGTCTTCAATTTTGCTTGGATACAAAAATGCATCATAAATTAAAATACCCATATAGCAAAATCCCTAAATTATGTCATGATAAACAAAATCCCTAAATCAAGTCTTCATACCTGGGTGTCTATGATTGCTCTGAGAAGATGACGACCCTGGCCATGCTGAAAGAACAGGATGAAGAAGAAATCGGGATGAAGCCCTATGATATGGATTGCATAGCAGCGATTGACGATGACGAAATAGGAACTGAACGTTGCTACTCTCGTTTCCCATGTCGCTAAGATCTAGCCGCAAAAGGAGTTGAGAGAGAAATCATAGTGTGAAGAAATCCTGAAACGTGAAACTTAAAAATTGAAGAGAGAAAACGAAAAAAGAAAATGGAAAATGGAAAATGGAAAATGGAAAATGCTCTGAAAAGATGCCACATGGATTATGATTTAGAGTAGGTATTGAAATGCCACCTGGATTAGTGGCATCTTGAACAATTCATATTTCTTATATTATGGATATATTATGGATTATGGATATATCAACCAATCAAATACTTAACAATGAAGTAAATCAAAGTCGGCTATCTTACATGCACCAAAGTAAGGAGCTATAAGGCCGAGAGAAACATGCAATAAACCATGAGGTGTGAATCACGCAACAACCATGAGGTGCAATGTGAGAAACATATTTTTTTATAGGTAAATATTAGTTGTTAGTAAATTAGTTATTATCGGGGTTCGAACCATAGACCATTTACCCTTCATCAGGGCCGGTCCCGACATTTTGGAGGCCCTGGACAAATAATAAAAATTAACCTCTAATAATTTTAACGTTCAAAATTTCATCAAAATCATTATGTTGGTTCGTTGGCAACTAGCCTCTTGCAACCCCCAGGGGTCGCGTGTTCGAATCCAAGCAATGCAACCATTTGCTTTAATTTTTGAATTTTTTCAATTCAAATTAATTAACAAATAACATGTCAAAAGTCAAAAGGTGGGATTCGAACCCAATACATAAAGGTAACATACACAGTTACTAAACACTAAACCAACTCAAGTCATTATTAACATCTTGAACATTAATTATTATAACTAAATTTTATTTTAGGGGAAAGTTTAATGTGAATTTTTTTTATGAGGCCCCTTCTTTTTGGAGACCCTGGGCTGTGGGCCTGCTTGCACAGGCCCAGGGCCGGCCCTGCCCTTCATCCCACCTAACCCTTATGTCCCTAGCTCTTACCACTTGAGCTATCCTTCGGGGACATGTGAAAAACATGTAATCAAGGAGGTGGAAAACATGCACAAGTTGGACGTGTAATACTTAGATGCATTTTTATATATATCTCTTGGTAAAAGTTTGTAGACATACAAACTTAGCTCATCAGCAAAAAATATAGGCCAAGAGATTGATGCTTATAGATGAAACAAGAGAATTAGAGCCAGATGATCTAACAAAAACAACCTTGGGGAAAGAATGGAAAATAAACTTTGAGGAAATGATATCAGCCATACTGTTTAGAATGCACTCAATAAGTATGAATAACTTTCAAAATGCACAAAACTAGAACAATAGCACATGAAAAATGGTTTCTGACCTTGCGATTGAGCATTTTGTTTCCAAGTGAAAAGGAGAAGCAATCCGCCAAAAGTGCACAAACCTCACGTAACCATATACATCTATATTTGCATTTTCAAAAGGCCAAAGGCCAAAACCAATAATAAACATTGTTTTTTTGTTACAAGAGGGCTAAAAGCCCAAAACTAACTAACAAAACCCTTAGGAAAAAGAGTCCCACATATATCATAGAGATGACTAATACATTTCAATATTTCATAGGTGGATAATCCAACAACTGCACTTCATTCGCATTAGAATGAGCAAGGTTAGCTAAAGAGTCTGCGACTCGATTCTCCTCTCTCCACGTATGGGAGATTTTGACACGTAAATCCTTACTCATAAGGTTTTGGATCATATTGATTATGGCAGCACAGAAATTTTGTGGGGGCAAGGCTGGGCTGGAGGGTTGCTGAAACTGCCACTATCTTCACCCATACTGTGTTAATATTTTTCTCCCAAGCTGTTTCAAACGCAATGAAGATTGCCCATAATTCTGCCGCCATAAGACTAGAGACCTTTCACAAATTCTTGGTAAAGCCAAGGGTGCCAAGTGCCAACGTTCCATACTACAGGTCAAAGAAACCTTGGTATGACATGAATATGACTATATCACAGTAAAGCATATAGAAAAGGGTTTCGATTGGAGTTGGTCCACAATTTTTATTCATGAGAGTAGTTCGGAGGTATTGATAGTGATACATCTTAGAAAATGATGAGAAGCCATCCAATCCCAATCGCGTCCCTTTTCTAAATAGTTATTTAATTAAAAGTTCATTTCAGTATTCTTAATTTCTTCAATATTGTTGAAAACCAGGGAGGAGTTAGTGAAGACTGAACTTAAAATCATGAATCGCAAACAAGGAAAAGGTAGTCACTCGATTTGCTTAAACAACCAAGAAACTAAAATCTATTTGATTTTCTTTTCATATTTTCCTATTCATAACTTTAAAACAGAAAACAAAGTGAAGGTACTATGAAGTATTGAAGTATCACAAAAACTAGTACTGGTGGTTATGAAAAATTAAAAACTAACAATTTGTATGTTCTTATCGCTCTCGTGAACCAAAAGATTTTATCCTACGGTACAAAAAAATAGACAGTCATTTAAATAGAAAATAGAAAAGGACAAATATTCGAGAGCACTAGTGAGAATAACTTCACTTATCTGATTTTCATTAAATTTTATTTAATAAATAATTCATTATTTATATACAAATTGTTAATAATATAGGTAAAATCAACCGCGACCCACCGACAGCAACTGGTGCAATTGCATGGATATCTTACATTCTTACTAGTTCCCACCTGCGTTCAATCAAATTTTCTATTCATGGGAAGTAGAGAATTGCACGAGGGGGGCAAAGGTTATCAAGTGAATGAATGTGAAAGTTGTATTAATCTTCAACAGAATACAATATTAATATTACGTGTATTGAGAGCTAATTAAATAACTGAATCTCAATAAGTCATCTCCTTTAACTAATTCCAACTAATATCAATAAAGGTTAGCACGCTCCATGGCCATTTGCAAGCAAAGGAAAAGGTAAATGGCGCCCGCCTGCCCCCCTAAAAGAAGTCCTTCTTCCTCCTCTTGCCCTCCTTTTCTTGCATCTTTCTTTTTCTCTTCTTCTCATTCTGAACCAGATAACAACAAAATTAAATACAAATCATGATATGATAGTACGATAGAAAATCTTAAAGCATATGATTTTACGGGTGAATTTACTTACCTCTGCAACCATTTGACTAAAATCTTCATGATGACTACGCGAATTCTCTTCCTCCCTTGCCTCTACATATCTGTATAGTTCCACCATATGTAACTTGGATTAGAAATTAAGAAATTATTGCCCAACAATGTCACAACACAACTCAGGAACTATTAAAAATTATTAGAAAAGCTAAATAAATCATACTTGGCATGCAAAGCATCATTATCCATTGTTTCCAACTCTTCCGGCTGTATTGTAACGTCCACTTTATCTGACTTCTGTCCTTTAAGCAAATCAACCTGCAAGTGCCAAAGCCAGAAGCCATGGTACGCTTTTAAAAGAAATATCATCATGAAGTAACCCCCACCCACCAAATACAAAAGGGAGAAAACCATTACCCTTTTAGCACCTGACTTGTCCTGGGTGCCGCCAGTGCCAACCGCATAACTGCAGAAAGGAGAAAAAGGAACATCAGAACTTGTGAAGGAAAAAAAAATGCAACACAAACACAATAAGAAAAAATAAAGTTGAGCAAGTATTGCATACGTGTGAGTGGTTCCAAGGAAAGTTCCTGGAGCAATTTTTTCTTCCTTCTCTTCAAGCACCTGCAATGAAAATGACAAAAAAAATATTGGTATAACTAGTGAAAACAGAAGTCAAAGCTGATGGAAAAACAGCAACAGAAAAGACTCACCAGATAAAGAGGTCTCTCAGGCTCCTTAGGCTCCTTCCTCTGTTGCTTCCGTAGGTCAATAACATCAGGTGTCTCTACCCCAGTGGGTGCGCTGAAATGAATAACACAAAGCAAACGAGGTCAAAGAACGGTATGGTAAGAAATCTAAATACAACCAACCTTAAAAAAATGCACTATAAGCCTCCACATTACATAAACACGAAAATAAAATGCTGAAATAACAATACCTTGAGATACTATCAACAGACTGAATACCAGCTTCAAGTTCCTCCCCCTGCATTTCTTCTTCTTCCTCCTCCTCCTCCTCTTCCTCTTCTTCTTCTTCTTCTTCCTCCACCTCCTCCAAATCACCCCAGTGTTTGGTCTTATCAACTGGCTCTTCCTGCATTATTACGAGAACATTAATCAAAATCCTAAAAACGAATACCACTATGAAATTATTAACCATTTTTTAGTTGATATGGTAAGGGGATCCTAAGTAAAATTACTTATTTTTATTTCTGACCCAAAGAAATTTTTGCTTTCAATCAATGGAAGGAATTATTTTTGTTTTATGATTACTCATTAAACATGATCTATGATAGGACATTATGGCAAGATTTGATCTACGAAGCTGACACGACCTAGTAAGAAAAAGCTTTGGTTTGTTATTGAATAAATGACAGGACTGATAGGAGGAATGAGAACAAAAGGAGGAACAAAAAGAGAAGGAATATACTTTTTATCATGAGGAAGAGTAGTGATAAGCCATATATTTGTGGTTTTAATGCTAATTTCACTTTTACCTTTTCATTTCTCTCATTTTCATTGCTAAAATGTTTGCTACATCAAAAGCACAATGGATAAGAAAACAAGAACAAAACTACAGGCATGCACAGACACTAGAGATTCATAAGCTTCAAAACAAGTTAAGATTAAAGTCTGGCACTGAAGTTGAAAAAAGGCAGCTTTGTTGAAAAGAATTTACAATTTTAATCACATAAAACTTCTAATTAAATCAAACCTCATAGTTAGGATGCTCTTGTTGTTGAACACCAAAAACATCTCCATATAATGCACGCCCATACTGCTTTAGATGAATAGAAGTAAACTGGTCAATGAGACAAAAAGGGGAATTCAAAAGAACAAATGATAAAACAAAAAGTGGATACATAAAAAAATATACCTCATCAACTGGAGGCTTGCCCCATCCACCAGCATGATAACCAAAGCTAGCCCCAGGGGGGATGGGAGAATTCAGTCCAGGAATCTTCAGGGAAGGGTATGATGGTGGAGGGCCATATCTCTGAAAAAACAAAACGCATTTAATGTCATCAAGGAGCCAATAATAGAATCATATTAAAATTGGTCAAACAGGACTTTCATATTACCTGCATATTAATAAGCCATGGAGAAGGGGCACCCTCAGGCATACCAAGAGCTTCTTTCAATTCATGTGATAACATGCCAGGTTTCATCTCCCTCAACTTTACCTGCACAAAAACAAATGTATTAGATACAATAAGACCCTTCTAAGAACCAAATTAAAACCTAAAGGATAAATAACATGATTCTTAGATCAATAATCTAAAAAGAAGCACACAAACACTGCCACTGGAACTTTAAATTAAAACCCTATAAAAGTTCAATATGAAAGTAGTGAGAATTCCAACAACTCAAGGACAAAATACTGCAAATGAAATACCACCACCACCAAAGCCTTTTCCCCACTCAGCAGGGAAACAAAATACTACTAACAAGGTGGAAAATTCATTTACGATATAAATCAATTTCATCCAAAAACGCCACTTAATGATTTTATAGCTTTTAAGTTCCAATAATGAGAAACATTCTATACTTTTATCTACGACGGAGGAGAGATTTTACATGGATATCTCTGTCCTAAATAATTACAAACTCAAAATGTCAGCCAACTCAATTATTTAGTCTATTGCTCCATATTAAAGATCCACTAACTAGTGAAATGCCAAGAACAGGGTTTTTATACTGTCCTGAGACATAACTTGATAACAGAAAAATAAGCTATCATATAAGTAGAAGTTTGCAGAATATGAAATCATCTGAAATACTATAGCATGGGTAATACCTCAAATTCTCTTCCTTCATGATACAGCTCCCCGAGAGAAGTCAGTTTTGGCTTTGTCTGGTACTTGAAAAATGCATCATGAAGAACCCAATAGTCTATGTCCATTTTCCCCATTTTTGGTTGCATGCGTTCCCTCTGTTTTTGTTTGAGCTTTTTACCGTCCTCTTTGTCAATATAAGCCTGTCTGATTTTCTCAATTCCAGTGGCAGCAATGAAATGAGGAAGCTGAAAGGGTTGTTTCTGAATACCTCGTTTCCCTTGCAAAAAATTTCTCTTCTGACTCCAATGCCTAGGCACTGGTACAGTATTCCTATAAGATTTGAAAAACACAAGCAACTTTGGGTCTAATGCAGTAGCATCCCACACCTCAACAACATCAGGTCTTGAGCAAATTTGTTTCAGTTGAGCAATTTTCATCCTCTGTTGAAGCTTTTTCTTCTTGTTTGAGATGCCTTTCTTTTTTATTAGCTCTTTATCATTTTCTTCTTCAGAATCATCAGTAGCAGCCGCAGCCGAAGCCGACGTATCGTTCTTATAAGTATCCTCAGAACCTGCGATGAAACTGAATTTCTCAATGATTCTTCTAAATTGTTCATCCATGCCTTCATCTAACTCGGACTTCTCCCATACATACTCAACTTGTTCAGCAACCTACAATTCAAGACATCAATTTGCGTTCTAATGGCAAAATAATCACAAAAACACTCAACAATGACGCAGCTATAGACATTCAGAATCAATCTCCGTTAATGAATGAAGGAAGAGAATTACCTGCTTTGGATCAGTGTTCTCATTATTATCTTTAGCGGTTTTAGGTCTCGCCTCTTGAGATGCTTTGTTGATCTTCTTCTGCTTACGGCGGCGTTGCTCACTCTTCACGGTGGCGGTGGAAGAATTAGAGTTCTGGTGGGGGAGCGTCTCCGTCATCATCGTTGAAGGATTTTGTGAAATCTCAGGGTTTTCGAATAAACAGCAGCGAGTGGGATAAGAATCCTAATCCCGACTGTCAAGAAAAAAAAAGAATCATAATCCCAAATATATATATATATAACTAGGGCTATTAAGCTAAATATGAAACATATCACATGATTTCTGTAATCAGATCATATCTTTCATGATAATAACTTGGAAAGGAAGGAAGAAAGACAGATTAGTATCTTTATTTTATTTTTAAATATGTATCGGTACTATATCTTTTATTGTTTTTTTAGGCTTACTATATCTTTTATTGTAGATAGCTATTTTAGGAACATATATAGGAGCGATCTTAGAAAGCAATTTATTATACTTTTATTCTCATAATAAATACTAGTACTAGTAGGTGTTAAATAGCAGTTTTTTAATTAATAAGTTTTTAATAGCATGTTTTAATATGTTGTAATTATGTGAAAATTTATTCACGTTATTTTTAGGCTCAATTAAATTGATTAAAAATCTCATTAACTCAAAAAAATAATCAATTTAATGCAAAATTAGTCAACTAGACAGGTTCGGAAGACGGTTGTGGGTTCAAAGGAAGAGATTCCACAATTGTAGGTTCAGAGAAGGAATCAGCGGTGGTTGAGGCTTTTGAGAAGGGTATTTGAAGGTGTTGGTTCATAGGAGAGAATCAGTAGTGGTGGCTAATGAAGGTATGGTGATGACGATGATGGAAACGATGAAGGGAAGGAATAGAGAAATGGATTTTTTTTCCTTTTAAATGAGTATTGTTTTCTAGGTTAAGATGATGAAAATGATAGAGGAAGAAGATGAAGATCATAAGTTTTTTTTTGAAAAGATGAATATTTCTAGGTAGTGATGAAGAAGAGGGGGCATGTGCACATCAAATGGGTGAGCCTAATGAGGTCCCCTCTCTTGTAATGGGTGTCCACATCATTAAAAAAAATCAACGTCGGCAAAAAAACATTAGTTTTTTAATGGAAAATTGGCGATAGACTAAAACTGTTGAAAGATACTAATGTGGGGAGGCTAAATGTTAGGGGTGTAAGCGGGTATGGTCTGATCCGTGAATCCGATTAAACCAATTTGAACCGAACACATTATGGTGGGTTGGATTAGATCATTGGTTCGGTTCGGATTTTTTTTATTGTATCTGATCACCATTGGTTCGGGTATCGAATTTAGGGATTGAAAAACCGATCAATCTAAACCAACCCAATGAATTGAGAATTTTTTTACATTCAGCTCAAACAATTTCACCCCGTTACATTACATATTGATATTTGTTTTAGAGATGTTAGTTTTATTTAGATTATATGGATTATATCATTATCAAATGTTTCGTTCTTTAAAAATGTTGAATTTTTATATATTATTTATAATTTTTCACATTTTTAGAATAATTTTCGTGCATATTTCCAAATAATATGTTTTTATTTCAAATCCGACCATCCGAACCGAACCAATCCGATTTAGAAGTAAAAATCATGAAATCCGAACCAACCCAAACCGAACATGTTTGATTGATTCAGACATTTTATCACCCTAAATTCGGACCAATCCGGTCCGATTATACCCCTACTAAATGTTATTTTCATATTTGTTAATCCTAAGGACCAAAAGTGCTAATAATCCTTATTTATAATAATATATAAATCATGAAATTTAGAGACAAATTATGGGTGCAAGTGCTTTCTCATAAATACTTGTATCAGTCTAATATTTTTTCGGGTCCACACTTCTCCAAGAGCATCACCTAGGTGGAAATTAAAGGGTTCTTGAAGGCGATATATATGCTTCAAGATAGCTTTATGTTTAAGCTGGGAGATAGTGAGACCACGTTTTGGTTCTCATATTGGAGTGGCCAGGGAGTTGTGGGTCAGGTTGTTCCTTATGTTCACATTAGTGATACTGGGATTTGCTTGAAGGACTTATTTGTGCTTGGAAGTTGGAGCTTCTCCTCTTTGTATACTAACGTCCCTATTACCTAGGGATGACAATGGGTAGGGTCTGGGTAGGGTACTATAGTACCCATCTCCGTACTCACGTTTTCAAAAGATACTCATACTCGTCCCTATACTCGCGTGGATAGCAATTTAAATGCACGTCCCCGTACCCTCTGGGTACCTATTTGCCCGTACCCGTGCCCATTACCCATAATTTAGTTAATGAAAAATATAATTTTCATTCTCCAAGAGAAAATAATATATAACTACTATTATAAAATAAAGAGCATTAATTAAAAATACAAAAGACTATCCAAATATTTAATATGTAAAACCATTCATTTTTAAAAGAGTAACTTAGAAACTTATAACTTTAATTTAGCTTGTTGATATATATATTTCAAAGTGTGTATATATAATAAAAATAGTTAATAAAGTGTGTGCGGGTATGGGGCGGTTGGGTACTATACTACCCATACCCGCACCCGTACCCACTAATTTTTGTGGGTAATTACCCATACCCGTCTAGCGGGTTTTTACCCTACCCATTGTGGGTATTTTGAGCGGGTACCCAATGGGTCCGAGACCCATTGCCATCCCTAGTATTACCAGAGTCGATCCCGACATTTTGGAGGCCTTGGGTAAATATTAAAAATTGACCCCTAAATTGTTTTTGGAGAAAGTTTAATGGGTACACTATGCAAAAAAAAAAAAAACTTTTACAACAGTTAAATTTTGCCTTTTAAAGCGGTTCGGACCCGCTGTAGAGCTCGCCATTGTAAAAGACTATACAACGGTTTTTTAAGGACAACTGCTGTAAAAAAATTGAATTTTTTTAGGGCCCTTTCTTTTTGGAGGTCTTGGGCTGTGGACCTGCTTGCACAGGCCCAGGGCCGCCCCTACCTATTACTTATATTATGTGGACGCGTTGGTTGCTATTCCTGTTATTATTGACGCCAGGTTATCAGATGTTTGGGCTTGGAGTTGGAGGCATCACAATTCTGATATCTACACTACAACCTCTGCTTATGACTATTTGAATAGTGTGAGCCTAGCTTCCTGTAGTGAAAATTTTCTCCTTTTCTTTTTGTGATGCTCACAGCCCTATCTTAATTTTTGCCCCAGCTAGCTCACTACAAAGTGGGTGGGTGGGGGAGGTGAACAGAAAACCTTATAAGGCTATGGTGCTTGCGTGGGGCTAACTCACCGATTTTATGATCTAATATTTCCATTTGTCAAAGTAAAAAAAATTTTGCAAGGTTAACTTTTTGCATTGATACTTTTTATTTCTTATCAAAGATGCTAACATTAATATTCAAAGATTGCCCAGCAATACTTACATAAGTGAGATTCAAATTTCTAGAAGTGATGCTACAACGCATAACTAGATAAGAAATTAAGTTTAAAGCATGCTTTTTTTTTGAATGAAAGTTTAAAGCATGCTTATCTAAATAACTTGACAAACTAAGAACCCGAAATTCTAAATTTTTGAAGAGAAGTATTTTTTTTTGAGAGATTATTGAAGAGAACTAAAGATGAATATGCAAAAAACTAGTGTAATTTTACACTAGCAAATTCCTGCCGTCAGATTTAAATTAAAAATGGGTAAATGACAGTATTGGCTATTTTTATATCTATATTCTATAGGATTCAATCCTTAAAAGTTCAAACAGAATCCATTTCCATTTGATCGCATTTTTTAATCTCAGAACCCATTCGAACTCTATTTCTTTATTTTCCTTGTTTTGTTGTTTCTCTGTGATGCTACTGCAACTTAATCCTAAAGAAAACGCCCTACCGCTACCTCAATACACAACTGCACTGCGTATTCTCAATTCTGAATCCCTACCGCTACCGCTACCGCTACCGCTACCTCTTCTTCCTTCCGACGGCCAACCCTGACCGGAGACATGCAGCTTCCAAAGCTTCCCGTTCCCCGTTTCGATTTTGTCCACTCCAAGCCGCCATCGAAAAAGAGAACGATTGCAAGCGAGGTTTGTCCTTGGTACAAGGAGGAGAAGCTTATTCAGAGTTTTTTGCCTAAGGTTAAGGATAAGGATAAGGATGAGGGTGAAGATGAGGAGGGGGATGAGGATCATCCTTTCTTTGAGAAGGCTCCTGGGGCAAAACGCCCTAAGTTGGAGACTATTGTTGAGAAGACAAATCCTCAACATGCTCTCAGTTGGGTTGCTGCTGCTAAGCAGGCGAAGTTGGATGGCAAGCTTGGTGAAGCAAGGGAACTGATCAAAAAGGGCTGTGAAAAGTGTCCAAGAAATGATCATGTGTGGCTGCTTGCTGCGAAATTAGCACCTGATAAAAAGGAAAAACGTAGGTTGTTGAGCAAAGGGTTGCAATACGTGCGTGATTCTTTCAGGCTGTGGAAGTCTGCTGTGGAGGTTGCTGATAAATATAATGCTAGATGTTTACTCCATTCAGCTGTGGATGATTGTCCTTTGGAGGTAGAACTGTGGCTTGCGCTCGCTAAGTTAGAAACCTATGCAGGTGCTAAAGCGGTTCTTATCCGGGCAAGGGAGAGGCTGCCGCATGAACGGGCCTTATGGATATTAGATGCTGAATTGGAAGAAGCTAATGGAGATAGTTCAAAAATTGGTGTCATAATACAATTTGCTTTGAGGTGTGAAGGTCTGGTCAGTGATACAGAATATTGGATGCTGCGTGGTATAGAATATAGAGAAGCTTGGGTGAAGAGGGAACGTGAGATGTTTGATAGAGAAGCTTGGATGCGGGAAGCAGAGGCAGCAGAACGTGGTGGATACGTTGAAACTTGCAAGGAAATAATCCGTCATACTATTGGAATTGGGGTTGAAGAAGCCGACAGGAAGAGGACATGGGTTTCCGAGGCAGAAGAATGCAAGAAGCGTGGTTCAGTTAACACTGCCAGAGCCATATATGCTCATGCTCTAACATTCTTGATGAGTAAGAAGAGTGTATGGGTCAAAGCCGCGTATCTTGAAAAGAGTCATGGCACCACAGAATCTCTTGAAGTTTTACTACGTAAAGCAGTTTTGTATAGACCAAGGGCTGAAGTTCCTTGGCTTATGGGAGGTAAAGAGAAGTGGCTTGCTGGAGATGTACCTTCAGCTCGTGCTATTATCGGACTAGCTCGGGCTGCCATTCCTGATTCTGAGGATATATGGCTTGCTGCTGCAAAGCTTGAATTTGAAAATAATGAACACGAGGCAGCTAGATTGTTGTTGTCTCAAGCTAGAACTGAAGTAAATACAGAAAGAGTGTGGATGAAATCAGCCATTGTTGAGAGAGAATTGGGAAACATTGAAAGCGAGAACACATTGTTAAAGGAAGGATTGGTGCAATTCCCTTCATTCTTTAAATTGTGGCTGATGCTTGGCCAACTTGAGGAACGGCTTGCTGCTGCTCAGCCTGAGAAGTATTTTGATCACTTGAAGGAAGCCAGAAACGCATATGATTCTGGACTGAAAGAATGTGTTAATTGTGTACCACTTTGGCTCTCTCGTGCTAATCTTGAAGAGGAGACAAAGGCCCGTGAAGTTCTCAAAATGGCTCAAGAAAAGAACCCTAAAAATCCTGAACTATTGCTGGCTGCTGTTAGATTAGAATCCAAGCATGGACATCAGGAAGAAGCTGATATTTTGATGGCAAAAGCATTGCAGGAGTGTCCCAACAGTGGTATTCTGTGGGCAGCTTCTATTGAGATGGTTCCTCATCCCCTTCGTAAAACCAAGAGTATGGATGCCCTTAAGAAATGTGATGATGATCCCCATGTTATCGCTGCTGTGGCCAAATTGTTTTGCCATGATGGGAAAGTGGACATAGCCAGGACTTGGCTGAATAGGCTTGTAACACTAGCTCCTGATATTGGGGATTTCTGGGCGTTGTGCTACCAATTTGAAATGCATCATGGAACTGAGGAGAACCGGGAGGATGTATTGAAGAGATGTGTTGCTGCTAAACCAAAATATGGAGAGATATGGCAGGCAATCTCAAAGGCAGTTGAGAACGCTCACCAACCGACAGAATTCATCTTGAAGAAAGTGGAGGATGCACTTGGGAAGAAGGAGAATGCAGCTAAGAATAGAACATAACATCTTTTTTCTTTTTGCGCATGATTAGTTAGTCTTGAAGAAAGAATCGGATAGTTATGACTAATGGAATGGTTATATTTGACATGTTGATGTTGAGTTTTGAAGAAACTTTTATAGTATGCAGCTGAGAATAGTAAACATTGATTTACCAAGAATATAGCATCTTTTCTATTTTTGTGCTGCATTATGTTTAGTCAGTTTGGATAATTGAATGAGTATATCTGACATGCAGTGTTTTGAAGGAACTTATATACTTGTATGTTCTCCTTTCCTTTAGCCCGAATAGCTTATGTATTTTGTTAATTAGGCTTCTGTCATCTAATCGTTTTCTTGATTTTGACTTTACTGCCTATGATTTCACCAATATTAATCCTGAGCACACAAACAATTAAATGCCACTTAGCAATTTTTTTGCCACATATAGTTCACCTCACCAAAAATCCAACGTGTACAACCTCATGTTATTCCAATGCTCTAATTTCACAAGTCGTGGTGCGTAGGACCCCAAATTTCACAGCGACGTTTCAGTTGAGAGTTTATTTTGCTTGCTTTACATTTTCTAACCCACAGCTACCATGGAGATCACGCCAGGCCTTGTGCTGCATAGACCAAGTATTTTCTCTCCTGGTCACCTGATTATGAAAGATGACAACTTGGATTTTCACCCCAAAAGTAAGCCTTATGTTTTGATACTGTTTGAGTGTTTATAAACTGGCATTGTTATTATCACCGAACTAATGATAAAAAAAGGATTTTGTAATATTTTCAAATGTAATTTAGCTTTTCCTTTTTCTTTTGCGCCTCATTTTTATTTGGTTTTGTTTTATAAATTTTGCTCCTAAATTCTACTGATTGCTTTTGCTTTGTTTATTTGATTTAAGAAAAATCAGTCTCTGATCATAGAAGCACGTGGTAGCTTACATGTCTTTGCAAGCTTTGTTTATAGATGCTGTTGCTATAAATTGTGTGACTGATATTATGGAACCTGAAGTCCATGATTGCTTGATGCTTTCCTTCTTGGGGCCTTCCATGGCTGTTCTGAACAAGTTTGGCATCCTTTTGTCAGAAGAGAATGCAGTGATAGTCCTGTGATTGATGGTTCCATGGCTAAGTGACTAGCATCTTTGAGCTCTTTGTGCTTTGCCTGACATGCTCGTCATGAAAATGCTTTTGGAACACAAACATACAATGTTGGAAGGCGGCATAGCAATCATGACAATGGCCACCATTAAGTCATGCTATGTTTTGGCCATTAAGGCATTGCTAATGTTTTGTCACTCTATGCAGATTTAATATGGCAAAAGGAGAAGAAATCAGAAATGCTATTTTGATCAAGCTGTTAAAAGTGCCCCAGGTTTTTGGTAAGATAAATGGTTTATGGCTTTTCTGTTTTGCATACTTTCTCCTCGTTAATTGTAGGACCCACCAGGTTCATTTATTCAATGTGTCGTTCGGTTCTTTTGTAGTAGAATTTTAGGTGACTTGGGTTTAAATAGACATCACATGAAGTTGCTTGCTTTTACATTTTTCCAACTATATGTCATATGATTAGTGAAATCTAATGTACAAACCTTAATCAATGTCATGTCAGCTATGTCCTGGCTTCTTATGCATAATTCCTTTGGGATGTTGAAGAAGATGAAGATAAAGATAAAGACTGCCAACATAATACTGATCAAAGCTACACTACCATCTGATCCTGTCAAGGTAAGGAAATGTCATATATCCATTTCCCTTTAACATTGAGCTCCATTTCCCTGTTACACTGAGCTTTTATGGATTCCATGAGAAACACATTAATGGATTTGTGAGTTCTGTTCTAGTTGTGCATAATAGACCTAATGGTAAATAATGTAACTTCAAAACAAAACAAAAAAATTTCTTGATCCCCTTCAATGTTTTTTCTTTTACCATCATGTGTCTATGTACTAGGTCATAGCAAGAATTGATGATTTAAAACAATAGCTAATCTATGTCCTGACTTGTACTGGTGTTCCGGCTAAAATAGTTTCTACTAGGATTGGAGGAAGAAAGAGAAAGCTCTTGCCGGATCATCATGGATGATGCCAGTGTAACACGTGGTTGTCGTCTGGTGGAGCATCATATGATCAGAGGTGATTGTGATGATGCAGACCTTGTGATAGAGAGCAAATTTATCACATAGAATTGTGGTATTTTTGGAATCTTTGATGCACTGATTGTACATAGAAAGCTAATCTACTTATTACTTTTTTTTTAAATTTAATTTCAGAAAATTGGTCACTGAACTATCAATGAAGCACGTGACACATTGAACTTAGAGTGGATGGTCCTGTATGCATCACTACTTTATTCTTAATTATTAATCGATTGTTGTCTTTTAATTTATTAATTGCTGCATTCCAATGGCAACAACTGGTATGCACAGTTTATTAGTGTTTATTAGTGTATCTCCTTTGTCAATAAACCTCACATTTACTCCTTTATATGTGATGTGTATGTGAATTTTGAAGACCAATGACTGTGAATAAGAAAATAGAGATAAGCTGTATGTAAAGAAGTAAAACTGAACATGATTAGACAATATTCTGAGAAAATCTATAAGATAGAAAAGCCAATCTGCAGCGAGGAATGACCCATTTGCAAAACCTTGATTGCCTTGGCTACTCAAAGTGAGACCAAGATTTAGCAGGGTCCCTCCAAATACCGTATATATTGTAGCCATTTGTAAAGCTGTTGCTTTCCGATTAGCAAATCAAGTTACAGTTTCAAATGAGAAATATAAGTTGCAGAGTGACTACTATATGAATTCACTTAAATGTAGACATATTTGTTGGGGATTCAGATCTGAAAGGCGTCTATTTATCTATTTATACTATATTAGTCCTGATTCCTGAGACACAAGTTGTAGCGATGCCAACTCATTCAGGGCTTTCATGGCAGGGGTGAGTTTCGCCCATACGAGCAGAGGTGGAAGGGAGATGGCTATTTCATGGTTCTTTTGCTTAACTTCCGTTTCATCAATCAGCGATGCCTGCAATTATGAATGTTGTTCGGGCTGTTTCCCTCTCGATGAAGCTTATCCCTCATCGTCTGCAGGATCAACAACAATAGCTGCACGGAGTACGGTAGAATTCCTTGGTACGGTCATTCGGGAAGTCCCTCCGAGGACGACTCCTGTTAGGAAACAATTTGCCCAACAATGAAACAGCTCAGAAATTAAGGTAAATAAGCAGAGACTCGATTTGATTGTTTATTATTGAACTTTGGAGAATTACAGAGAAGAGGAAAGGGTCTCTTTCTGACCAGAGCGTGGCTCCTTATAGGAAGCTATTGCTCCCTATCCATTATAGAATACAGCTATCAAAATAAGATACCCCTCAACCCTCCTCTAACTACCTTCTTATACCCAATCTAAATACAATCCTTGGCCCCCTTTCTCTCTCTCTGCCTATTGCTAATTCTGTTAGTAAGAAAGTTAGTTATCAGTAGATTCCTTTTGTCCCCTTCTAGAATACACCTTCCATACCCTGGGCCCTGCGTCATCTTGTGCCAAAAGCCCATTCTGATTAACCTTCCTAACAACTCCTATACAATTCTTGCGAGAGGAGAAGCGTCTACGGGCAAAGCACCGTATCCATTGTTGTAGGTCCATCAATTTCATTACATCGATGTGGATTGCCCCATGAAATAGCAATTCGAAAACACTTTGCTTCGAACCTAGGAGTTGCTAAGAGTAAAATTCGGGAAAAAGAACCGATTGTATGGGAAATACTTCAAGAAGTTATAAAAGATTTCATTGAAATTGTTCGTTTGGAAATTTCCCAAAAAGCTAATCATAGGTTCTTCTCTCCATCAGTCCCATAGCAATGACACATTTTGGTTCGGGCATTTGTTCATATAATCGAACTAAAGAAGGAGCCATTTTCATGGCTATGGTGCCCGCTGTTAAAATTAGGTCTGCTTGCCTGGGACTAGATCGTGGTACCAATCCATAACGATTAATGTCAAATCGTGTTCTAACGTTTTATGTGGAGTTGCTATCCAATTAATTTTGATGTTGTCTCTACTGACTTTTATTAGTTGTATAATTTATCTTCTGAGTGGTTTGAGTATTTTAGATGCTTGGAACATAGCATGACTCTGACCCTGAAATTGTCCTATTTTGAAATGAGATCATCTGCAAGAGATCTTTGCATAAATTTGATGAATTCTGTATGCACAGTCGGTGGTTAAATATTCTTGCATTTGTGTTATACTTAACAATTAGTATGTTACAATTTTGCAGACAAATTTTACCTACTATAGAGGTATCTGGCATGCTTTACAAACAATTAGCAAGAAAGAATGCATACAAGGCTTTTAAAAGGGACTTGGAACTACACTCTTGGGATGTTGTGAATCTAACATTACCTTAAATTTATATTTCTTTCATGTGTAATTGTCTGCATCTCTGGTGCTAATGCCGACTGTAGGGCCTAATATAGAAATCAGCTTCTCATAGCTATTTTATTATTGTTGATTATATGTGTGCATATGATCTAATGATTAAACTGTTGTTGTTAGTCTGGCCTGTGGCAGTTTTCAGGCATTGCTTCATCTAACATGTCTCTGATCAAAAGGAAAAATAATGACTTGCACCTTTGCTTTTCCTTCCTATAGATATTCTTGATTAGTTGAGCTTTTGATTTTCTTTGGCTGATAAGTATTCTTGATAGTTTCTTTTTTTGATGTTTCTTGCAATTGAGGTTTTTGAATATCTCTTATTAAGATTGAGTCTGTTCTTAGTCTTATCTCATAGAAATAGAGATAAGATTTGTTTCTCTATTGTAGATGTATAGAGTTTGATCCTCATTTGCAACGTATCGTTCCTTAATTTTCCTCCAGAAGTATGCTAAGGATGGAGATCTTTCTTTCTCCATGATTTAATTGGTGGTCACCCCACCCCACCCAATGGTTTTCTTCTTCGTTCGTGTATGTACATCATAAAAGTAAAGATGGATGTTCTTTGAGTTCATTTGACACTTTTTGAATATTTTCCATGTCAAACCAGAAAAGTTAATGAAGGTCATGACCCTGAGCTTTAGCTCATGGTCTACAGTTCAAAGTACAGGACAAAGCAAAAGTAGGAGGAGTGCTCTAAAAGTGATGCCACCTTCAAAGGCAACCACCATGACGTTAGGAATGAAGGTGTGTGCCATCAACATAACTCTGAATTTCACGAATATGTTGTTTTGACCCTGTACCCTTCAAGTCACATTAGATGACAGATAGCCAAAATTGAAACCAAAATTTTCATTTTTATTTCAGCTATATAATAACATGATTTAGCCAGCAGGTGGTGCAGATATGTGCTTTTGACCCTTTACCCTCTTTAACATTGCAGTAAGGAATGAAGGCGTGAGACCTCAACCGAAATCTATGAATGTCACAATATAACAGAACTCTATGAATGTCACATGTGTTTCAGAGCCTCTACCCTCCAAGTCAGATATGGTAATACTAGGGAAGAGGAAGGTTGTTGTGGACTTGTGTACACACACACACATATATAGGGAGGGAGCGTATCAAGTGAGAGGAGTGGTTTATTGTGAGAGATGAGAGGATTTAATCATAACCATTGAATTAACATTAGCGGCTCGGATTTAATTTTAATCAGAATAGTCACGCTTCATTATCTCCTGCTCCTCATTTCGTATCCCCATTCGCGTTCTTTTCAGTCATCGTTTTCGTTTCTGATTTCCCTGAGTCCACCATGCTAAACACTCATGCTGCAGAACCAAAGGAGCCATATATAACCACATTGTCGCATATTGAAGAAATAAAGGTGAAAGGGGAAAAGAGTCTGAGATGGCCATAACCTAGAAGCAATAATCAAGATCTTTAATTAAAATTTACAATAATTGAAATTGTAACTCAAATCACGATGAAGCCTTCACGGCGAGCCTGCAGGAGTTTCTTTTGGTGCTTGACAACCTGCTCGATGTAGTCGAAGCGGCGAGCCGGGAAACGGTGTCGTCGAAGGCGAAGCGATTCTCAATGAGGAGGCGGTTGGTGGCATTGGCTTTGAAGAGGAGGAAGAGCTTGTGTGGATCCCGCTCTGCTTTGAGCTTATCGAGAGCAGGTGGTTCTAAGGGCTTTTTGGCGGTGGTGGTTACGGCGGTTGTGGCGGCGGAGGAGAAGTTGTAGAGCCTGCGAGTGGATCTCAGGGAGAGCATGATCAAGGAGAGAGCGAGAGTGGATGAAGATCGTGCTCCTCGAGATTAACGGTGGAGGAGAAGGCGATGGTTGTGGCGGAAGAGGACATGGGGTTTAGGGGAAGCGCCACCATTGGATGAGAGCTGCTGGTGGAAGCTGTGTTTTGTTCCTAGATTGGGTGTGAGTGAGTTCAAGGGAACTCTTTAAATTAAAATTAAATCTGGACCGTTAATCTTCATCCAATCGTTATTAATTAATGCTTTCATCTCTCACAATAAACCACTCCTCTCACTTGATACGCTCCCTATATATATATATGGCTTTGTTAGCTTTTAACCTTCTGATGAATTTTTAATATTGCTGCATGTTATGTGTTACTCCATCTGCTTGTAATAACAATCTGTTGAGACAATTACGCTTAAGTAATGTATTAATCAATGTATTGTTTTAAAAAAGTTTATTTAAGTAGTGTATTAAATAGCGTTGAAGAGGATTAATTACCAGTGATAGTCTAAATTTTGGAATTAATAAATGCAAGGATAATATGGTAATGAATAATAAATTTTTCTAAAATTTAGTAGGGGTCTTATATAAAGGAATATTAAAATGTCCCAAATTGCACGCAACGAGATATGCATTGAGATATATGCATCTTTTTTTCTTCTGCATTTATTGAACATCTCCAATGTTAGGTTTTTAGAGCATCTCCAATGTGGGTTGCTTAATCCAGTTGAAGTACTTAAGCAATGTTGCTTATTTTGGAGCAACATGACGTGACAGTTCTGGTTGCTTAAAGTTTAGCAACGTTACTTAGAGCATCTCCAATGGTAGTATCTAATGTTAAATACATACTCATATGAGTATCTATAACCATTGAAGTACATATTCAATTCCAACATGGCAAAGAAGAGTATGTGAGAATATATACTCTACACTAGACTTGAAAAGTGAGCTTGTATTTGTTACAAACATTTACAATTAATATAATTATATTAAAATTGATATTAATAATAAAATATACAAATGTGATGTTGATAGTGGGATCCACTATAGAAACTTTTAAGAGTTGTTGGGTTGGAGTAAAAAGTTAGTAAAGTGGTGTAGATGATGTTGCATTATGAGAAATTGTAAAAAATGAAGTGTAGATATTTTAGTAAGTATGATGGATGTAGATGCTTTTATTCTCTCTTCTTGTTTTTTTTTTTGACTAAAATCATATTTTTTCTTTTTCTTTTTTTGGTACATAGCTGCTTAAAGAAAACAAAAAGACAAAAGAGCTGCCCTAAGGCCTCAGAAAGCGAGTGCCTCGATAGTCTTCTGTCAGCAAGGGGATAGCATCCGCCGGGGGGGTCTCCAAAAAGCTAAACCGAGAAGATCCTGAAGCACCCGCCTTAGCAAGCACATCCGCTACCGCATTCCCTTCTCGGAGAATATGCTCAAACTTAATCTGCCAAGCGCTATCCAAGAGCTCCTGAATCGAATCACACACTGCCGCATACACATGACATTGCCCACAACCCCGCTGGAGGAAGGTGAGCGCATGATGCGAGTCGGAATACACAACAACCTGCCGGACACCCCGTTCCCAACAGAGGCGCAATCCAAAGAAAATAGCCAGGAGCTCAGCTTGTAAAATCTCTGATATCCCCACAAACGCCGAAAAACCAAACTACCACTTACCCGTAGCATCCCGCACCACACCGCCTGCCCCTGCGCGCCCTGGATTCCCAAGAGAAGATCTGTCTACATTTAACGCTGCCCACCCATCCGGTGGCGCGCGCCACCCAACCCAGCGAGGACCAACCCGGGGAGGTAACGACGCCAAGCTATCCTGCAACACCCGAGCAATAGATGCAGCATGGTGAAGGACCAGCTGCCAAGGCTCAAGAACCCCCTCAAAGATAAACTTGCAGCCCCTCCGCCATATGAACCACGCATGGAGAAGCAAACACGGAGCAGCTGATCGCGGAACCGACGCAATCCAATCAGCCATGGAGGTCACAACAAAGAAATCAAGAGCAAGTGACAAAGCTAAATTGCTCCACACCCTCCTTGACCCGTTACAGTCCCGGAGACAATGAAGCTGGGACTCCGACCAAGCGTTGCAAATCCGACAACGAACTGGGATGTTAATTCCACGGTGAGCTAGCACCTCCGCTGTAGGGAGGGAATTGTGCAGCGCTTGCCAAGCAAAGACACACACCTTTTCCGTGACCGATATTTTCCAGATCCAACTCCACGTAACAGTAGGCACCTCCCCTAGCATGCGCGAGAGCAACCATCTGTAGCAACTCGACACGGTGAAGGCACCATCCGTGGACTCCTTCCAAACCACTCGATCATCATGGCCAATGTGCGTATAGACAAACGCATCCCTCAGCCATTGCGAAATAGGAGCTGTAAGGGGCGTCGCGAGGCACTGGAGATTGCACTCACCATCCCTGAACACATTTCTGATACGCAAGCTGGTGTCTGATATGTGAACATATGGAACTTGCAATCCAAGAGGCCCTGACCCAGTCCAGTTATCAAACCAGAATGAGAGGTTACCTGCACCAATACGCCAAGCAAACCCGTCATGTATCATCGGCCTTATCTTCATCAGAGCATTCCAGAGCAAAGAGCCTCTTTTAGCAGCGACATGAAGAAAGCTAGCCTGCTGACAATAGACGCCATGTAAAAGTTGAACCCAAAGTTTGTCTGTTGAATGAATTAAATCCCAAGCAAGCTTCCCTAGCATAGCTACATTAGATAGGCGAGATTGTCGAACACCCAGCCCCCCATGTTTCTTGTGCATCACCATCTTCCGCCAAGAGACCATGTGCATACCTCGTTGGTCACCATGAGCCCAAATAAAATTACGCGCCATTCCATCAAGGCGGTCACAGACAGATTGAGGGAACCAAAGAAGTTGCATGGGATACACAGGGATGCTATTAAGGACAGACTTAACCAAAGTAATTTTTTCGGCTTTGTTCAAGAGCTTACCTTTCCAAGAAGCCAACTTCCGGGCCACCCGATCCACCACAAAGTCAAAATCAGCCGCTTTCGGACGTCCTCGAAGGATAGGGAATCCCAAGTACTTATCCAGATGGAGCGCAAAAGGGATAGAGGTGACACTAAGAATTCTCACCTTCCTAGGTCTATCCACCCCGCCACCCGCAAACGCCCTAGACTTCACAACATTGACCCTCAAGCCCGAAGCTAAGCAAAAATCACTAAGAATCTTGTGGATCAGCTGCATCTGTGAGACCTTAGCCTTTGCGAACAAAAGGACGTCATCTGCAAAGAAAAGATGTGAAATAGTCGGGCCCCCATTAGAGATCGATATCGGGCGCCACCTCCCTTGCTCTACGGCATCCTGAATAACAATAGACAATCTTTCCATGCAAAGAACAAACAAATAAGGAGAAAGTGGATCCCCTTGCCTCAAGCCACGGGAGGGAGCGAAGGGATCCAACTTCATCCCATTCCAAAGCAAAGTGAGAGATGAGGAGGTAACACAGAACATAATGAGATCAACTGAGGCGGCAGGAAACCCAAAAAATTGGAGAGTATCTCGCAAGAACTCCCAACTAACACGATCGTACGCCTTCTCCAAATCCAACTTAAAGATAATATTCTGGTTCTTCTTTCCACTCATGTGGTGGACGATCTCCTGAAGAATGATAGCATTATCCACGGTTCCCCGTCCTGGAATAAAACTATTATGCAGCGGGCCAATGATCTCCTGAAGATAAGGGCGCAGCCGGTTGACCATCACCTTGGTAATGAGCTTATAGATCACATTACACAAGCTAATCGGCTTGAACTCCTTAAAAGAAGTGGGTACATCAACCTTGGCAATCAGCACAACTAGAATCTGGGCCAAGGCAGGGTCAAAAGATCCATGCAAGAAGGCATTCCTAACAATATGCCACACGTCATCTCCAACAATATGCCAGTACTGTTTGAAGAAAATAGCTTGGAACCCATCCGGTCATGGGGCTTTTAGAGAGCCCATGTGAGATAGCGCGGACCAAACCTCCTCTTTAGTAACCGGGTCACAAAGCTCCTGTCTCGCCACCTCAGGGAGGCCAGTGACTGAGGAAGAATGAATAGCATCCACCCGAGTGGGCTCAGAGGAGGAAAAGAGCGACTGAAAGAAGCTTCGAGCTTCTCTCTTTAGAACCTCCTCATCATCACACCACTCGCCACATGGCAAGGATAAAGCATACACCTTGCTCCTTTTCCTTCGAACCATTGTTTGTAAATGAAAAACCTTGTATTGTGATCTCCAAACTTGATCACCTGCTCCCTAGCCTTTTGGTACCAGAGGAGTTCCTCCTGTCGCAAGGTGGTATCCAACTCTTGTTGAATCTGGTTCATGGGCCGCAATAAAGATGCAGAATCCACTCGTTCGAGCTCACGTTGAACACCTTGAAGGCGGTACTCAAGATCCTTCTTTCGCTGAAACACATTCCCGAAGGTTTGCTTGTTGAACTCCATGGATTTATGGCGGACTTGCTCAAGGTTCAAATGAATCAGGGTAGAATCTCTCCATGCCGTAGCCACAACGGATTCGTATGAGGGATGTGAAATCCACATTGCCTCAAAACGAAACGGGCGTGGGCCCCTGGCCCTATGCAAAATAGCACACCGCATAAGCAAAGGATGGTGGTCCGAGTAGTGGCGAGGCAACACCGTAGCTCCACCCTCCTTGAAGAAGGTCCTCCATTGAATATCCACGAAACACCAATCTAGTTTTTTCAATAAGAGAGGCTCACCATCTCTTTTCCTGGCCCAAGTGTACCGATACCCAGTTGGGTGTATATCCATCAGCTCACAGTCATCAATCAAAGAAGCAAACTTCTCTGCTCTCGATGCACAAAAAACACCCCGATTCTGATCCGAAGGGAGTAGTGTCTCATTAAAATCACCAGCTAAGAGCCAAGGCTCCAAAATGCGACGCCTAAGTCCCTTCAAATACTCCCAGGTTCGTGGCCTATCCACCGGAGAGGGACTCGCGTACACATCGGTACAACACCACGAGGATGCAAGCGTCGCAATCCTGATAGTAATTGTACGAGAATTCGCCTCCACAACAGAGAAGGAGAACGGTGTTGAGTCTTGTTTAAGGCACCATATTCCTCCCGATCGACTCGTAGCCTCTTCTAAATGGACGGGGACATACCCCTCCGCTTTCCAAAAGCTCATGAGGACGTTAAACTGTACCTTCGTCTCGAACAGGAAGATGAGAGTTGGGTGATTAGTTCTTAGCAACTCCCGAACGTGCCGTTTCGCCGACGCATTCGCTGCTCCCCGTATGTTCCAAGCCATTACAGAAAAATCATTGTACTCTATCATGGCAACGTAAGAAACATACATAGGGGGGAGGGCCAGCGTCATCACTGACCTCCACCGGCCATAGGTTCATCTGGTGGCTTTTCTTTCTCATTCATACCCACCACTGTTGCACACTGCATGGCTTGGGGAGAGGAGCTCTCTTGGTGGACTCTCGGCGCGTCGTTCAGTTGCTTCACGCCGCTATCTTCACACGCTCCAGTCTTGGCCTGGAAAAGCTTCCTCACCGTCGCGCTCGGAGGTGCCCTCTTGGTCGCCGGTGAGCCGCTAGCCTTTTCATTAATGAACTTAAATAGTGTCATAACCTTAAAATAATATAAATATATGAGATATATTGAGACTCAACTAAAAATAAAATAAGCAATCATGGCTGGAGCGAATTCTGCATGAGGTGCTTAAATCATATGTGGCAATTAGGATCCACCATAATAGTGTTTAAGCAAACCAACTAGCAACTTTGCATTGGAGATGCTTTTAGCATAAAAAAATATTTTTTCTCTCTCATCCAAATTGTTTTATTACTTCATGAGTTTTGTTTTATAACTTTATGAAAATAAAAAAGTATAAATAATGTGGTTGGTGAGACCAAATGAATAGTGCTAAGAACTAAGAACTCATGGTTGAGTAAAATTGATTGAGAGTTGCTTAAACACATGTGATAGTACGAGCCCACAACAACATACGGATATGATTACTGAAGCAATAAATTGAGCATTGACTCTTTCTTTATTCTATATCCAATTTTTTGTGAACAAATGCTGTTAAAAATAAACTTCTCTGCACTTTGGTATGAAAAATGAAGCTTAAAGTTATTGTTCTATCTCTGACAACTTTTGACATCTTATCAGGTGGTGTAGTGTAGTTCACGAAGAGTCCTGCAATATTGAAAGCTACCCAATTTGAGCTGCAGTATTGGAGAATGACTCTATGTATTGTTTGGGATTCTGTGAATATGAAACTAGAAATGTACTCTTTGAGCTTTTGAAACTTTTAACATAGAATTTTAAGTCTTTATGGTTTGCCTTGGTGCAGTTCTGAATACTGTATTGTTTGGGATTCTGTGAATATGAAACTAGAAATGTACTCTTTGAGCTTTTGAAACTTTTAACATAGAATTTTAAGTCTTTATGGTTTGCCTTGGTGCAGTTCTGAATACATTGTTAGCAATGACTTAAAAAATTAAATTAACACTAGATATAAATTATATGCAAATGAAAAATACTAGTATCAATAAATTAGTAGAAATTACCTGGTGATTAGCTTTAAATTGCAACAATTTGTTTACCACTATTTTTCAGCCAATTGGCTAGGAAATAGCTCCCACATTTGCTAGTTAAAGAGCGTGGAAAATGAATTTTGTTATATTTTGCTACTTAGTCCTTTAGTAGCTAGGAAGATTTTAAAATTTGCTAGAAATTTGTGGGCAAAATGTTTAGACGGCAATCAGCCACTCAAATCAAGCTACCAACATTTTAAGGCTAAATGACTGTTTTTTTGGCAGCCCAACACATTTTGCTATGAGTTTGCTAGAATGATTTTGGAGGCTAAACTTCAAAATTCTTGTAGTGGGTGACAATAAAATTTGTATTGTATTACTAACATAAAATGTTAAGAAATTAATTTCAAATGTGAAATAGATATAAGCCATTGCAAAACTAATAGTCTTCAATCATTCCTACAATGCCAATGGATCATACTATTTAAAAAAAAAGGGGTAGCAACTTTTTTATGGACAAGCGGCTCTGCTAACTTGGTATTAACAGAAGAAGTTCACACCATTTATTTCCATGAGTGATGTGCAAAAACCATCATCAAAATAACTCACTAGTGTTAGAAATACCCCTTCGAATTGCACCAAACGAGTGAAGTGTTATCTATAGAATAACATCCTAATTACTATAAAAAAAATAGATGCAAAATTATGTGATCATAAGCTTTTCCTGTTCGAAAGAAACAATATGAATTAAAACAACTAACTATAAAATGACCTTGAGACATTTACCAAAGACAAAGCCACAAAGGAAATGAAGCTTTCAAAATAGGAACAGGGACCCCAGTGTCACTAGTGAAATGGAACAGATACAAAATTATGTGATCATAAACTTTTTCTTATGATCATTTGCAAGCAAAGGAAACGGTAATGGCGCTCGCCACCCCTAAAAGATGTCCTTTTACCTCCACTTGCCATCCTCCCTTTCTTGCATTGTTCTTATTCTTTTCTTCTCATTCTGAATTAGATAACAACAACATTAAATACAAATCATGATTAAAGGCATGTCCATCTTATAACAACGAAATTAAATACCTCTGCAACTGTGTTACTAAAACTCTAACTACGCAGCTTCTCTTCCGGCCTTGGCTTTTCATATCTGTACCCAGCAGATATAACTTGGATAAGAAATTATTGCCCAACAATGTAACAACACAACTCAGGAACTAATAAAATTATTAGAAAATCTGAATAAATTCATTACTACGCAGGCAAAACATTTTCCATTTCTTCCATTTTTAAACTGAGAAATTATAAGAAAAACATGGACTTTAAGCCTCCACATTTCGTAAACAGGAAAATAAAATGCTGAAATAACACTACCTTAAGAGATTAAAAACATAAGTACCAGCTTCAAGTTCCTCTTCTTCCTTCTTCTCCCCCAAATCACCCCAGTGTTTGGTATTAAAAACTGACTCCTGCATTATGAGAACATTAATCAAAATCCAAAAAGTAATACCATGAAATTATTAACCACGTTTTAGATGAAATGGTATGGGGATCCTACGTAAAATTATTTATTTTTATTTCTTACCCAAAGAAATTTTTGCTTTCAATCAACAGGTCATTATGGCGAGATTTGACCTATGAAGCTGACACAGCCTAGTAGCAAAAAACTTTGGTTTGTCATTCAAATGACAGGACAGCCTCTTGGGAGGAATGAAAATAAAAGGAGGAACGAAAAGAGAAAGAATATACTTTTTATCATGAGGAAGAGTGGTGATAACTATAAGCCATATATTGTGGTTTTGAATATGCAACATGACCTGATACAATGCTAATTTCACTTTTACCATTCCATTTCTCTCGTTTTCATCACTAAAATGTGTGCCATGTTGTCATAAGCTACAGACATTCACAGAAACAAGAGAGTTTCATAAGCTTCAAAACATGTTAAGATTGAAGTCAGACACTCTAGTTGGAAAAAGGAAGCTTTGTAAAGAGATATTGAAAAGAATTTACGATTCTAATCACATGGAACTTCTAATTAAACCAAACCTCATAGTTAGGAGGGGCACCCTCAGGCATGCCAGGAGCTTCTTTCAATTCATGTGATAACATGTCAGGTTTCATCTCCCTCAACTTTACCTGCACAACAACCAATCTATTAAATACAATAAGATCCTTCTATGTCTCTCTATCCATCTAATCTATGAATCAATCTATATATATAATCTAAGAACCAAATTAAAACTTGTGAAGCTCACATGAACTCTGGCTCTTAACCAGATCAAAGAACCCACCACAAGGATAGATAACACAATTTTTAAATCAATAATCTAAAGAGAAATACTCGATGATAGAAACCAGAAAATCAGCAGTAGTTTATTGATAGAACCCTAATTCCCAATTGGGGATTAGGGGAAAGATACATGAGAGAGATGCCAAACACCCTCTCTAACCCTAGAAAGAGAACCACTTCTCTCTCATTGATAGGAACTCACGGTTAGTTAGTTACTTGGGGAGGGAGTTAGTGTGTGAGACTATAAATAAGAATGTTAAAGTCATTTGGGATTATCTTTGTATTCCGTTAAGAATTGGGTTTAGAGAGAGAAGTGGTTCTCTTTCTAGGGTTAGAGAGGGTGTTTGGCATCTCTCTCATGTATCTTTCCCCTAATCCCCAATTGGGAATTAGGGTTCTATCAATAAACTACTGCTGATTTTCTGGTTTCTATCACTCGAACACTGCCACTTAAATTAGAACCCTATAGAAGTTCAAAATCAGCGTAGTAAAAAAATTCAACAATGCAAGGACAAAATACTGCAAATGAAATACCACCACCAGCAAAGCCTTTTTCCCACTCAGCAAGGGAACAAAATACTGCTAACAAGGTGAAAAATGCATTTACGATATAAATCAATTTCATAGAGAAATGCCACTTAAGGATTATATTTAGCTTCCCAGTTGCAATAATGAGAAACATTCTACACTTTAATCTACGATAGAGGATTGATTTTACATGGATATCTCTTTCCTAAAGAATTACAAACTCTAAATGTCAGTCAACTCAATTATTTAATCTATTAGTCCATATTAAAGACCCACTTCCTGCTGAAATGACAAGAACAAGGGAATTAGATTTCCCACCCCCTGTTTTAGAATTGCCACCCTAGCCTTTTTAAAAAAATGTCGGGACTACCCTCCGGGACTTAAACCTCCATACCAGTCCAGAGGTTGATGTTCTGGACTAGTCCGAGAGTTAAAAGTTCGGATTCTTTAGTTACAGTTAAAATAACATGATCGGTGTCGTGGCCGTCTTGGAGGACTTGCCTAACGAATTGTTGGGTTGAAATGTTTGGTTTGTAATTGTGGTGGTGGTTGAGATTGTAATTGATGAATATGCCTTTTGATTTGGTTTTAACTTACTGCATTCTGCTGCTTGGTAAGAGTTATCCAGGACTTTAAGTTTCGAATCTATCCAGGACTTTAAGTTTCGGATCAATCCAGGACTTTAAGTTTCGGATCAATCCAGGACTATAAGTTTCGGACTGCTTCATAATTAAATTTACCACCCCCCTTTTTTAGACGTCCGAGAGTTGAAAAACCGGATTAATATGAAACTTCAAGATTCGGATCTTTCAAACCAGATACTGTCACAAAGACAGAAACGTGAAAATGCAGTGACAATAATATGGGACAAACAGACCTCGTTACAATACTGAAGGAAAATATTCTTGCTAATAATATGGTTACAGACATGGTTACAACATTACAAACATGAATCATATTATCAATCTTCTGTTATGTCTGTTAAATCAAAGTTGGTAATAACACGAGGACCCATCCAAACAGTGTGTTCAGCCATAAATGGGGGGTGGTTGGGTGGTTGAGGAGTTTATGCAGGTCATAATGGTGGTGAGGTAGGTGAAGCTATGGAGTAATGGTGCTGAAAAAGGTGGTAGAATCTGTCAGAGGTGTCCAGAAGTTGAAGTTTCATACTAATCCGAAGGATGAAGTTTCGTACTGATCCGAAGGTTGAAGTTTCGGACTAAAACACGGAGGGACAATATTGGTTTTTCCCCACTTTTAAATGGGGTGGGAAATCTAAAACAGGGGGTGGGAAATCTAATTCTCCAAGAACAAGGTTCTTATACTGTCCTAAGAGTATTGAAGGGTGGGGTGGGTAGCTCACTTGGTGAGCTAAGGGAATGAAGGGTATTGAAGGGTGAAGGGCCAGGGTTCAAACCCTGGTGAAGGAACTAATTTACTAACATCACTAACAACTAACATTTGCCTATCAAAAAAACTAAAAAAAACTGTCCTAAAGACATAACCTCATACTGCAATAAAATAAAAATGTTGCAAAAGAAAAATAAGCACCATAGAAGTAGGAAGTTAGCAGAATTTAAAATCATCTGACAATACTATATAGTATGGGTAATACCTCAAATTCTTTTCCTTCATGATACAGCTCCCCTAGAGAAGTCAGTTTTGGCTTTGTCTGGTACTTGAAAAATGCATCATGAAGAACCTAGCAACCAATAATCATAACTATTAGGAAGTATGACAATAGTTCTACTCCTCACATCTGAATAAACAGAAAATCATCCAAGCAATCAAATAGTGTAAAGCACAAACAAACCTGATAGTCTATGACCATTTTTGGTTGCATGTGATGTGTTCCCTTTGGTTTTGTTTCAACTTGTTATCGTCCTCTTTCTCAATATAAGCCTGCATGAGACAACATAAGAATAAGATAAATAAAAGACAGCAGTTAGGTAAATTGAGTTAAGGATAGTAGGACACACCAACACACTTACACACACACATGTTGACATGAACATAAGAAACAGAAAAAACAGAGAATACGAATGGAGATGCATTTATAATACCAAACACAGTGTAATTCCATGATCAATACTATGAATGAGTCAATACTCAGTAGTAATTTGATTTTATGACAGGCCACCAACACTTTGAATAATTAAACGCAGTTCATAAAAATCAACAATGTATCCATTTAACAAGTGCAAATAAGAAATAACAAAATTCTACACGGTTTTCTACTCAGTTAACGATCTTAAACCTATTTAAAGGATATTTACAAACAAATCATAAGTTAATAATCTGTGGTTCACATAAAAACCTCAAGCATAGGAGTATCTGATAGTACAGAAAAATGCAGTTTCAAGTTATAGTAGTCAATAGCGCGTTATAGCAGCGTGGCGGAGAGGAGCGGATCCCTGCCGCTATTGAGAAGAAATAGCGGCGCACTTCACAATAGTGGTCGTAGCGGCGCGAATTGCGGCCAAAATAGTAGCAGATCGCGACCAATAGCAGGAAATAGCGGCGCTATATGAACGAAGCGAAAAATGACTCAAGCCCCTCAATTTTAAATCGTTGGAGAACCTTTTTAGGGGCCTTTTAGGACTTCTCAGGGCCATTATAGGTCAAACTTGAAAGAATTAAGCTTCATTCTTCATTCAGATTTGCAAATTCGACTTCTTTACCTTGCTTTTGAGTGGATTTTAGTTGTGTGTTATTGTTCAAGACTTCTGATTTTTATTTCTATTAAGAATGTTATGAATTTTAAGCAATATTTGACATTGTTTGCTATTTATATGTATATAGTATTAAACTATTAATTATATATAAAAAATCTGAATAGCGGCTATCCCGCTATCCCACTTTTGGGGCCGGTCGCTACGCGCCGCTATCCGGGATTGACTACTATAAGTTACACAGCAAATAAAAATTTTAAACCACAGAATATTCAACTTTTTCAACAATTCATAATCATAAAAGATGAGCACGATGAGTTTTCTATTTTAAAATGTATGAGAACAGATAAGATCACATACCTGTCTGATTTTCTCAATTCCAATGGCAGCAATGAAATAAGGAAGCTGAAAGGGTTGTTTCTCAGTACCTTGTTTCCCCTGTCAAAACAAAAACACACCTTTTAATGAGATATAAGTAGTTTATGAGGACATAGACTATGTATTTGGGATGAGTCCGTTAAGTAACATCAACATTAAACAAATTTCACATAAGAGGACTTCAGCCCGAGAGGACTTCAGCCCGAGCATTAAGCACTATGGAAAGGCAAATCAAAATTCAAAGCAGAACTATTAGCACCTTTATCATAAATGAATGCCCAATAATATTATGCAAAAATATCACATGATTATATATCCCCATTATATCACATAATATGCCAGTTCAATACAACAGATAATAAAAGACAAATGACTCAAGGATGCCCATTGCCAAACACCTACAGGTCCAGGCTTGGTAATTGCCACAGCCGCTCCCCTGGAAGCACAACAAACATATATATAAGAGAAAGCACACAGCTATAAGGCATGCTTGCATAATTAACCCCTAACTATCGGTTTAGAATGATGACTAACCTGCAAAAACTTTCTCTTCTGACTCCAATGCCTAGGCACAGGTACGGTATTGCTATAAGATTTCAAAAACCCCAGCAACTTTGGGTCTGATGCAGTAGCATCCCACACCTGGAAAATGAAAAAGAAACTACCAAGCATTTCCAAAATGGCCATGATGCCAAACTAATAGAAAGAAGCTGAAACCAAATTAAACCTTTCAGTACATTTCTCAAAAGGAAGATGACAGTAAAAAAATGGATAAGCAGCAAAAATAAAATAAGCATGTTACATATTATCACAACTTTTTCTTGTTTGAGATGCCTTTCTTTTTTTAGCTCATTATCATTTTCTTCATCTTTGGAATCAGAATCAGCCTTCTTATTAGTAGAAGCATTATATAATGGCAAAAGTAATACTTTCAAGCTTAATTGAGCGATGCTTCCATTCACAAAGGGACATGAAAAGGCAATTGTAATTCTTCCATTCAATCAATCAAACAATCAAAATATCGGATAATAAAGCAATGTAGTCCAACAAATATCGGACTTGCATAGATCTTGATCCCCAGAAAACACCAATATATTTTGCCAAAAGACACATTTTCCGAAAAAGAAAGGCACTCACACACACAAACAAAACTGCAGAAAGCCCCTTAAACATGAATTCACAATGCCAAAGACCATCTTTTCTTCAATGAAAGCTATAAATTGTCAACTGCAGTAAGAAGCCAAACAATGGGTAAAATAAACCTCACCTCGCTAAAACTTTGACCCAAAGCCAAGTAGAAAATAATAATCCTTCACTATGTTTAGCAATCTGTTTGCAATAGTAAGACCTGTACTCAACACCCAGCGTATGAAGTACCCAAAACAATATCAATCTTGGAAAAGAGGAAAAATCATTCACTTAGACTTTAAACCCCACTCCCAAATACAGCTTCCTCAATTTTGCCCCAACCATGACAGCTTGAAAGTTGAAACTTTGTGGAAGCACCTTAACTCACAATTTTAAATCTTCAACCTTAATTTCAATGGAGCTCCTCAAACACAACAATCCATTAACATCACCTTTCGCAAATAATACATTAAAAACTGGAAGCAATGTCCATCAATTTTCTTCCTTGGGCTCCATATAGACTTTTATAGCATGTTTTGATCAACTTCTTTTTCTCCAGAATCAATTCTGGCACAAGGAGAAGCTGCTCACTAAGCTTCTTCCTCAATGTTTTCTCCAGAATCAATTTCAGAAGAATTTCCAAACACGCTCAAAATACTACTAAAAAAAAGGGGTACCAACTTTTTTTATGGGCAAGCAGCTCTGCTAACTTGGTATTAACAGAAGAAGTCCACACCATTTATTTCCATGAGTAATGTGCAAAAACCATCATCAAAATAACTCACTAGTGATAGAAATTCCCCTTCAAGTTGTACCAAAAGAGTGAAGTGTTATCTATAGAATAACATGCTAATTACTATAAAAAAAACAGATACAAAATTATGTGATCATAAGCTTTTCCTGTTCGAAAGAAACAATTTGAATAAACCTCACACACATCACTGTCCCACACCCACGGAACCGGCCACCCATCATTGCTGTTCTGAGGTATGCGAGATGCTAAGAAGTTAACATTCCCCTTTAGATGAACACCAAATCTACTGTGATTGATACGCTGGGGTGCAGAGAATGTAGTTTCTCTCCAACTAGAATTACCCATGCTAAAGACCTTAATCCTCATGCTTATCCTCTTATGATCCGGGAGCAAAACGACCTTGTAGGTTGAAGACAAGGAATCAAAGCCAAACCCAAAATTGTCCACATAAGGGCAGGCCCCAAGATTCACAGAAGCAACCACCTTGGGAGACTTAGGAGTCATTGCTCTGGTGGCAGGGTTCAAGAAACGAACCCAGGTGCAGTCTTGATAAGAAGAGAAAGAAGAACTTGCCATCAAGCACACCACCCCATTGCAAGAACCTACAACACTATGCCTAGTTTCCAGAGTGCAAATTACATGTGGTTCATCAACATTGGTGGGAGCTTTGAGAAAGTACCTGATCGACAAAGATGAAACGTTAAACGGTGCAACCCCTGACACAGCAAGAACGCGAGGGTTGGAGCCTCGTCGAACGTAGGAAAGGGTGTCGGAAATGGGAGAGTCCCATAACGCATACAGAGACCTAAAACGTATCACTGACTTCAACGGGAGGCATGCCAAGATCTCCATGGCGTTCTTTTCGGTAAAAAGCGGTGGTTGGTAGCGTGATAAGAAGTCACTGGAGTCCTCTTCGGTAGCAAGCGGTGGTGGCACTGGAGGCGGTGGCAGTGGAATTCTTTGGTTATTCTCTTCTTCCATTGCTGTCACAGAGAGTTTCGTTTTTTTGTGAACAGGTATCACCCAAGTGGTAAGAGTTTGAGGCATAAGGGTTGAGGTGAGAAAGGTCCAGGGATCAAACCTTGAAAAGTATAATTTATCTTTCTGATATACCTAAAAAATAATACTTTAGATAAATTCAATTAAATAATTAAAGGGGAAAATGTATTCTCCTCCCTTAGATTCATCAATACAACCCAGATAAGATGTATACCGAATCTAATCTCTAACACTACAAAAATGCATTGCTTTAGCGGCGGTTAGTTCACTAGTTTAGCGGCGGCTACAAACTAACACTAAATTTGGCACCACAAAGCGGTTAGCGGCGGAAAAAGCCAAACGCGCGCACAATCACTGCTACATTCGTCTGAAACACTAGTGTCGGCTGAAACCGCCACGAAACCAATTTTTTGTAATGACTGTTTTGACAGTGGACTAACGTCGGCTCTATCCGTCACCAGTTCAATCTATTTTACTAACGGCGGTTTGAACCGCCGCTAGTTGGTTTTTTTTCTAGGTCCCCTTATCACTCCTAAATTAATTACCTAAAACCTAACACAAGTTAGAAGAAATAAATTAGCTTATATATACATCTATACAACTAAGGATGACAACGGGTCGGACTCGGGTTTTGCCTATCCCAACCCCAAACTCAAACTCTCATATTAAACCCAAACTCAAATCTGTCGGGTTTCGGGTTTACCCAAACCCGTTGTAGTCTCAAATTCACGTCCAAACCTAACTTGATGTATAGATTTTTTTAGCAAAACAAAATGCAACTTGTATTATTTTGTTGTGAAAAAACCTTTTATATCTTTTTTGCCAAAAAAATGATACCTTAATGTTCAAATATGATCAAATTGTCAACAAATTAAGTTGTTAACATGATATGTAAGAGTAGTTTTGTAATTATATATATATATATATATATATATATATATTGTTCGGGTTCAGTGCAGGTTTCACCAATATAACACCCAATATATCAGATTTTACTCGTAAAATTGGGCTCGGGCGGGCCCCACGGGTTCGGGTTCCGTTGCCATCCCTATATACAACGAGAAAAACAAAATGGATAAAACTTAGATCAAGTTGATTACCTCTATTCCATCAAGTTTATGTGTAGTTTTTCAAATTTTGACAATAAATTTTTAATGACATTTATTTTTAGAAATAGTTGTACATGCACCTGATTGGTAAACTTGATGAAATAGATTTAAGGAACTTGATCCAAGTTTCTCTTAAATATGTCAAACAACTCTTACTTTATTTTTACAACTAATTTTGAATTTCAACTTTAAAGTAACTTTTAGCGTAGAGAAAATTTTTGAGCCAAACACATCTTTAGTCAATTAAAATGTTGTTGACTTACATTGGTTGAAGTCGTTATTTGGCCTTGTTTGATTGAATATTTTTCCAAAACTGCCACCATACATTTCTTTAATCACTGTGTTTGAGAAAATGTCATATTAAAATCTTGATATTTTTCAAAAGAGTTAAAGAGGCTATATAGATTCTATCAAGTGCCCTCCTTATCAGTACACCTTTAGTCATTAAAAATGTTGTTGACTCACGTTGGTTGAAGTCATTATTGACCTTGCTTGATTGAATATTTTTCCAAAACTGCCACCACACATTTCTTTAATCACTGTGTTTGAGAAAATGTCATGTTAAAATCTTGATATTTCTCAAGAGTTGAAGAGACTATATAGATACTATCAAGTGCCCTCCTTATAAGCACAACTGTGAAATGGTATTCTTGCTTTTCTATTATTAATTTTAATAAGTATTTAAACAAAAACTCACATTACGAACCAGGACAAAAAGTCCACCGATAAGATTAGCAATACCTAGAGGAACAATATTCACTGCAAATTGCAATTGATGAAATGATGTTAGCCAAACAATTTGTTAGCATTTGTCCAAGTGAGACAAACTGTCAATTATTGAAGCTGGTTGCTTTACTCATGTCATATATATATATATATATATATATATATATAAGACCCAATATTAATTACATGTTGAGATTATAATGTAATTAAATGAAATAGATAGAAAACATGGAGAGAAAATTGAAGTACACGTGGTAGCATCAACACTTGCTGCCTGGAATGCCCCTCCTTGTCAAGTAGATAACTATTTTTCCATGAGTTCTATGATCAATTAAGTTCAATAACTTGGAAACTACTTAGAGCTTGAACTTGAAAATTGCACTCTACTACTTAAGGCTCAATTCCAAGCTACAAAACAGATGAGCAAGAGGGACTGGGGAACAAGAAAGACATGTTTAGGAGCAAGGCTATGCCCAATGGCTACCCTGCTTTGCAAAACTTTCAAACTACATAGCACATTCCAACAAACTCCACTCCCACTCTAAGAAAGGTGTCTGTGAATACTACCCACAAGAAAACAGAAACAAAACAAACATGCAGTAAATTAACCGTTCCAAAAGCAGTGCCCATATCATAGTTTTTTTTTAACTAAATATTTTCTTAGAACATTTTTTTTACAAAAGGAAAGCTAATAGTCTTAGAGCATAACACTAATAATCAAGTAAAAGAACAATTTCTTTTTTTCAATGCAATTTCCCCATATTTATATTACATGTATTGAGAGCTAACTGAATTTCTCTCCAAAACAATAACTGAATAAGTAAGTCCATTCCTCTAACTAATTCCAGCTAATATCTAAACTAATCTCAATAAAGTTTAGCACCCTCCATGGTCATTTGCAAGCAAAGGAAAAGGTAATGGCGCTCGCCACCCCTAAAAGATGTCCTTCTACCTCCACTTGCCATCCTCCCTTTCTTGCATTGTTCTTATTCTTTTCTTCTCATTCTGAATTAGATAACAACAAAATTAAATACTGGACTGGGCGGGCTAGCACAAGCCCATAGGCCCGTCCGGTAAGGTTGATACCCCTTTGGCGAGTACCTAAGGTTGCAAATGGGTCAAAAAGCAAGGTTTTTGAAATGTATTCGTACAGAAAGGCTGACATAGATGTTATGGGTCATTTTATTGTTCATGTATTTTTTTTTTCTCTTTAATTAATTCCGTAAAGGAGCTGAGTAGGCGATATCATTGTTCGTATTTATGGTCTTGATGAAGTAATGGCTGGTGAATTGGTGGAATTTGAAGACCTAATCACCAAACGAAATTCAAGAAATATGGGCTGGTTGTAGCATTAGCACTTTTATTTGCAAATCCCTTTGTTAATCTAAAAATAATATAAAAAGAAAAATACATATTCTTTTTCCCGTAGGATTCTCGCTCCAATCCAATTATTGTATTGAAATAGATTTTTTGTCGAACAATGGGGGTCTCTACTATTGGTGAAGCAGTCATACTCCATTCACCTAACTGAGAACTTAATTTAGGGGCGTAGGTCCCAGTGCACAGATGTGGACCCAAGTCCATTTTGTCTTATTCATATTTATGGTATATGTATTTGTCTTATTTACATTGGGATTTGGGTCTTGCATGTAAGGCCCAAATCCAAGGATATTCTAGATAAAGAATACTCCCACTATAAAAGGGGATGTCCTCACCTTGTACTAAGGACATTTTTTATCATTAATGAGATTATTCCCTTATTCTTACATCATTCATATTCTCTTAGCTCTGTTGGGGTTTATTTAATGCATGTGCTTGTTATCCCTTGATAGACCTTAGACAAAAACATTGGCGCCGTCTGTGGCTCTAACTCAACGATTTCTTTTCCACTGACGTTTGAGAGGCAGATTCAGTTTCATGGAGACACGTTCCTGTGGTGGGCGACCACCACGTCGTATAATCATTGAGAACTATCCTGGGCTTCTCCTTCCTCTATGTTCACCTCTTTGTTTGCTTGACCACTAGTGACATTTGAATCCCTCTTCTGCATCGCCACCAAGCGATTTATCATATCCTTATCCTTTCCGCTGAACGAGACTGATAACCCGGGAATATAAGGGTATTTTTATGGGTCTTTTATTTTATTTTAAATTTATTTTTTTGGGTTTTAATTAATTTTTAGGATATTTTTATATAATTTTCGTATTTTTAATTAATTTAGGATTTTATGAGTTTTTATTTTGATTTGCTAAATTTCGTTAGTTTTTATCTATCTTTAATTAGGACTTTTTGAATTTTACATTTGATTAGGATTTAGGTTGTTAATTTCTGGATTTTTATCTTATTTTTATTTACTTAATATTAATTTCAGGAAAATCATAAAATGGGGGAGGTTGATGTGGCTGAGCGTCCACTGAAATTACCATGCACGTGCGCAGATCTGATGGCTACATCTTCTTTCTTTGCCATGTGGCGTGATCGTGCCAGAGGTCCACCGCAAGATAATGAGCTGTGAAGCGCTGGATTACTCCTTTATAATGTCTGCACCATTAGGGCAGCGACACGTGGCAGGTGTTAACTAAAAACAAAATCAGCCAGAAAAGATAGAAATCACGTGACCAAAAGAAGAGAAGCAGGTGACGGCAGCAACATAGGATAGGAAAAAGGGATATATATTAGGGATAATATATATTGATTGAAAAGAAAATTTTTTGATATTATGAGAGCACCTTGAGCCTTCTCTCCTAGAGTTAATCCTAGCATCACTTTGAGCTTTTTGAAGAACTCTTTTTATTTTAATAATTTATTTGATGATGGAAGCCATGCTTAGCTAAACCTTCGTAGGTACTGGGGTGTCTGGTTTGACTCATTTGATCTTATGTTTTGATATACTTTTTAGACTCATGAATCCTATTTTTATTTATGAATTTCTCATCTTTTATCTATGAATCTTTATGCATGAAGATTAACTTTGCTATTTTGTATGCGATTGAGAAATCGGTAGAAAATAGGGATCCGGTGAGGAATTGATTAGGAACGCCTACGCCTTAAAGATAATTACAACTTCTAATTGTGTTGGCTAGTAACTAAGTACTTTAATTCTCCAATTGAATTCGTCTAGTAACTAAGAGATTAGTGTTAGCAGTTTAATTGGAAGTTCTGCGTAGTTAAGAGATTATCACGTAGAAACTTAAGCAAGCACCATAAATAAGTTAGATAATTCAAGAGTTAATTAGTCTATTAAGAACATAAGTGAGATTGATAAAATCCTACCCCAGGTACTTCCCCTTTTGATTGTTTTCAATACCGTGTACTTGCTTTTCATTTTACTTTGCAATTAATTAAGTTCTTTTTCAACAATTATTCACCCCCAAAACTTTTTTACTTAGTCTTTTTAGTTATTTAATAGGTTAAATTGATTTAGACAACCGCAATCCTTAAGTTCGATATTTTATTACTACTTAACGAATATGTACACTTGCCTAAGAGTTATCAGAGACTCCCAATAATTTTCCAAAATCCCAAATATTTTTGGCTTCCTCCTCAGTGTTCCTCAACCAAAATCTTATGTTGCTAGCCTCAAATCTTGAGTCCGAGATAGAAGAGCATTCATAAATTGAACTACGGCATACCTGCCTTCTGTGTCGGAGCCAACTAAAACTTGAGCCAAGACTGGACGGATTGTCACCGTGAGAAGCATCTCCAACTCGGGCTTGCAAAGGGATGAATGGGACCAAGGGCATACATTTGACCACCGCCAAGCCAGCATCATTAACTTGCATCACTAAATCTTCACCTTCAGACTCGCCCAGATCCAATTGTACCACTTTTGCTTCAAATTGTGACCAATCTGAGTCTTCTTCATCATCAACCACCTCCTGTTGGTGGAGGCACTGTCCCAATTCTTAAGTTAAGTGTACCTCAAGTAGTTTACCCTACTCTTACTTTGGTGTTGGTCACAATAGGGTCCTGCACACAGAGACAGATCTAGAAAATTTTAGTCGTGGGGGCAACATATACATATAAATGTATAGCATTGAAAAGATAAAATATTACTATTAAAAGTTAACATATACGCCATAAATGAGACGTCATTTTAAAATAGAAGATATTGAGGTTTGATTATCTGCAAGTCATATATAGAAGCATGTGAAATCATTATTACACAAACTTTTCCTATATTTTGTAAAATACATTAACCTCCCCTTCTTTATGTACCCTTTAAAATAGTTGAAGGATGTCTAGTGCTATAATAATAAATTTAAAGAGATGTCATTACAATATTCATAAACCTTATAGGAGGTCAGTTTAATGTTCCAGAAATTTCAATTCAATAATGTTGGACTGATGGTAAGTTAGTACAATTTTTTTTCGTTTTTAACACGCCTATATATTATTTCACAAGCTCACACTCTAGTTAAAGATTGAAATAGCTTACGGGAAATGAGAACCAAGTGACATATAGGAGTCTAAAAGCTCTAAACTCTAAAGCACGGGGGCAGTTATATATATTTACTACTAAATAATATTACATGGGGGCAATTTTATATACTTACTATTAAATTTAATACTAGTGTTATAGTGTTTTAGAAAAAAACTGTGGGGTCAAATGCCCCCATGGTGTTACATGTACATCCGTCATTGCATGCACATAAGTTTTTATTCTCAGTCTAGCATAATTAAGCATGGAAAAGGATAATGTATCATCAATTCATCATCCACCGCCAAGAGAGAGCCTGTGGGGGAAACCAGTTTCTCGAAGCAATTTGAATTCCATAATTGCAGTGGTAATCCCTCACATCTAATCCAGGGAATTCTAAAATGTGGGCAGGTTGATGGGGACCAGGGATGGACCTCCTCGAAAATTTCCTTCCAACCATCGCCAGATTGGGTGAGGACACTGCCAATGTCAACACCGACTTCTCCTGTGAGTAACACTGACAGGCCTCCTAAGTGTCTCACCCGAACCGCATGTAAACCAGCCATAACAAGAGTATCCTGGGCTCCTTCCAAGAGGTCCGGTGATCTGAGCTTTCCTACAAGGCTTCTCTCCATTCACCCTTCAATCGAACCTTCCAACGTTATTTCACTGTCAGGATACTCATTTTGTTTTACGTGGTCAGAGAGCAATTTCTATTTGTATGATCCGCCATCATTTGTTTGTACACGATTTGAGAACCTTCCTTGTCTCAATGGAAAACCGCCATCCTCATGTCGGATAGTTTTGTCCCTTGGAGCCACTTTTCCGGTTTTTGATTTCTCAGCATTCACCGAAACATTTGGGCCCCCTCCTCTCATATTCCTATTCACAAATCTTGGATCTTGCTCAAATCTTGGCACGTTTACGTACAGCTTCATGTCGCCAATAAACATCTGATCTATACGTCGGGCCAACCGTGAGGGGTCCTCAATCCCAGCCATCCTAACGAAGCCAAAGCGTCAACCCACCTTGTTCCTTTTGTTAGGGATAAAAATATCCACCACCTTCCCCCCACCTTGCAAAAACACCCCACATACTTCTTTCATTAAAGTTCTCCGGAAAATGGGTGAAGAAGAAAGTGGAGATGGACTCTCTAGAGAGCCTGCTCTTTCTTCTCATCCCTTGGACTTGAGTCCATTCTCCTTCTCTCTGCACCTCCCCTCTCCCACTCTCTCTCTCTCTCTCTCTCTCTAGGTCTGTCTCTCATTCTCTCATATGGTATATAACAATTGGCCTTTTCTTTCTTTGGATTGCGTAAAACTCACTTCCTTGGAGTTTAACTGGTCTTATTTTCCAAAGCAGATATCAATTGATGCTCCTGTACTTAAAAGCATTTGCCACACTAGTTTAATTTCCTGCCGGAAATACATGATGCACTTGCCCTCTTTGCAACTCTACCTCAGCATGAGATTCTGACTTTGCAGATCTTCTATGATCCTCAGGTTAGCTTGATAAACTGTCTGAACAGTGAAAATTTTATTAGTCTTTGGCATTTGAGTTTTATTCAAAATTGAAATGTCTTTGTTCAGGTAATTATTTCATTAAAAGATACTGCGCCACTGCAAAATCTCAGACAATTGAACCTGTGCCTTCTCATGACATTTCAGAAGGAAGAAAATGAAAATATTACCTAGTTTTTAACCATCCTTCAAACTTTTCCTGTTCTGCAGAAACTTTCAGTCATGGTGAGTCAATAAAGTTGTACTCATAACACATGCCTTCATGTTTCAAAATTTTACCTTACATGTACATGATTCGTATAAGGAATTGCAACTCTTCATCCAAGTTTCTAAAATTATTTGAGTCATATTGAAACTATACAAGGCATATTGAAATAAAATCATTTTAAACTTCTTTTCGAATATATGTTAGTGTAGCTTATCAATTATTTTCTCTCTTAAGTGTTCATCTTCATCTTTCACGGCTGTTAACTTCCGCTCAAGCCTAGAAGCACTGCTGCCGATGCAACACTTAAGAGAGAAAATGATTGATAAGCTACACTAACATATATTCGAAAAGAAGTTCAAAATAATTTTATTTCAATATGCCTTGTATAGTTTCAATATGACTCAAATAATTTTATTTTGGAAATAAACTAATGTTAAAACTGTTTCCTAAGAGACGCGTTTAAGATGATGATGGAGTGCGAGTCACCGGAATTCTCTTCCACTGAGGGTCATCGGAAACCGCCTGATGATATTGGTAAACCGCCTGATGCAACGGTGCAGCCTGTGGGCACCTCGTTCAAAGACAAGCTTATGGGGGAGCGTCGCCTCCGCCCCCGGAGAAGTACGTAGACCTTGTTGACACGGGGAAAATGACGGTTGTGTATGTCAACGACAACCCAATGCTCCCCAAGATTGTGATGGACAGAGAGGTAATCGAAGGTATGTGTGAACCGTGGAGAGATGCTCTAGTTGTGGGTTTGCTGGAGAAACGGTTGGGGTACAGAACAATGAAAGCCAAGTTGACAAATATCTGGAGATTGGCAGGAGCCTTTGATTTGCTGGACGTGGATAATGGGTTCTATATTGCCAAGTTTGACATGGAGGCAGACATGGTGAAGGTAATGGAAAGCGGCCCCTGGATGGTCTTTGACCACTACTTAGCGGTGTCTACTTGGAGCCCGGAGTTCATTTCACCTGCTGCGAGGGTGAGGAAGACACTTGCCTGGATTTGTATCCCTGGCCTGAATGTGGCCTTCTATGATGAGAGTTATCTCATGTCTGCTGTTAGAGTCATTGGAAAGCCAATAAGGTTGGATAAGAACACCCTCACACTTTGTTTGGTAGGATAGAGAGAGATAGAGAAGAGAGAGTAGAGAAGAGAGATGTTGAGTAGAGAGAAATAGGTAAGAAATAATGTACACTCTGTTTGGTAGAGAAGAGAGAGATAGAGAAGAGAGAGTAGAGAAGAGAGAAGTTGAGTAGAGAGAAATAGAGTAGATTTATAGGTTGTTTGGTATGATAAATCAAACATTCACTCATCTCTCTTCAATTTGGAGAGACCAAAAAAGTGGTGGGACCCACCACTTTTTCTCCCCTCTATCTCCCTCCTCTCACCTACCAAACACACATACTTCATCATTCCTCCCCCTAACTCTCTCTTCTCCATCTCTCTCTATCCAAACCTCCCTCTACCAAACAAAGTGTCAGAGCTGAACGTGGTCGGTTTGCAAGGATTTGTGTGGAATTGGACCTGGATAAACCAGTAGTGGGCAGAGTTTGTCTGGAGGATTACTGGTATAAAATTGAATATGAGGGTCTACATGTCATTTGCTCCAAATGTGGCTGCTATGGCCATTGGGCGCGGGAGTGCCAGGTAAGGAAACAAGCAGAGCCGGAAGTGGTACCAGATTCTCAGGCGAGGCCAACACCGACGGTGGCGGAGGCAGAAGGCGGGGTAACGGCACCAGAAGGGGGCTTTGTGGGACCCGCGAATAACCAAGTTCTGCAAAGTCCGTTACAGATTGCAATTGAAACAGAAGTGGGGGCGAGTAATGCGGCCACTGATGGTGGAAATATCCAGATTGACAAAGTTACGTTGAATGGCAATGATGAGGTTGATGTGGAAACGCGTGGGGAATGGATGGCGGTTAAGAAGAAAAAACAAGTTTTGAATGCTGCAATCAATGTGGTCAATGATCAAGTAGGAAAAAAGAAAGTCATTAATGGCAAGGGGCCCACGACCATGAAATTTGATATAACAGCCCAGAGAAAGAATTATGCTGAGCAGAAACACGGAAAGCAAGGCAGAAATAAAGGAGGTGATGGGACCAAGAGTCTCACTAGGTCCAAGGAAAATTATAACGGCAATCATGGAATTTTGAATGGCACATTAATTGCCAATGATGAAGAGTGAACATTTGGGGGGAATAAGGTTGGTGTTGGGGGTCTTTATACCCAGCCTCGTGTTTTCTAATTTGGAAGCACAAGTGGGTCCACCCTTGAGTTACTGCACAGTAAAAAGCGTCGTACAAGTGGGCAAGAGTGGGACCATGGAGGCTTATTAGCAAACGACAAGAATTTGTTGAGAATAGAAGATGGCTCTCATGTTGAAGATGCCCTGGTAGTGGTTGAGGACGCTACAACGCCACTTCAGAAGGATGATATGGACTTGTGTGGGGCCAATGGAGATCATGATAACCAAATCCAAAGTGCTAATGTCTGAAGAAAATGCAGTACTGGGGAAATTGAGGACCGCCCCCCCCCCCCCCTCATCTCTTAAGGTTTCTAATGATTGGTTTTGAGGAATTTAAATTAATTTCCTGGAACGTGAGAGGAGCTTTGCATGCAAATGGGAAGCTAGCGATCAAGGACATTGTTCGTAATAAAAAACCTGATGTGTTCATAGTCATGGAGACTCGATGTCAGTTCAGGAGAGTCTCTGCTTGCTGGAACTCCCTTGGGTTTTCTCCTATCCATATAGAGGAGGCTAGAGGATTCAGTGGTGGTATATGGGTGTTATCAAACAATAGTGTGCCCTTCAACTGCAGGGTACTTGACATTCATCAACAGGTTGTCACTCTTGAAATTTGGAAAGACAATTTTTCTTAGGTGTGTAGCGCTGTTTATGCTTCTCCTATTCCGGCGAATAGGGAGTTGCTTTGGAATCATCTTTCTCTTCTTCGGAGCCGTTTTCTATTGCCATGGCTACTTTTGGGAGATTTTAATGAAATTCTTTTTCCCTCTGAGGCAGAGGTGGGGAGTTCCTTCCTAACAGGGCAGCGCGCTTTGCCTCAATGTTGGAGAACTGCCATCTGGTGGACCTTGGAGCGTTGGGGAGAAAGTTTACCTGGTTCAGGAGATCGAATAACAGGCTAATTTTGTCAAAACGCCTGGACAAGGCGTTGGGGGATGTGGAATGGAAGATGGCATTCCCTGATGCTTCGATGGAAGTTCTTAATCGTGTCCACTCTGATCATTGCCCTATTCTAGTTCAGTGTGGTACCCAGGCCTCCTCGCGGGACCGTCCCTTTAGGTTCCTTGCTGCTTGGGCGGATCACCTAGAGTTTGGAGTAGTAGTGGACAATGCATGGAGGGCAACAGAGGAGAACATTGGCGCAAAACTAAACAGAGTTCGTGAAGCTGCCTTGGTTTTCAACAGAGAGGTGTTTGGCAACATCTTTCGTAGGAAACGGCGAGTGGAGGCGAGACTTTGAGGGGTCCAACGGGAACTTGATCACAGGGTTACCTCCGACATGGTGCTTTTTGAGGCCGAGCTTCAGAAGGAATACCGTAGCATCTTGAGGCAGGAAGAGTTGCTTTGGTTCCAAAAGGCTAGGGAGAACCGTGTGCGCTTGGGTGATCGGAATACGACGTACTTCCATACCCAAACTCTTATCAGACGCAGGAAAAACCGTGTTCATCGCCTGAAATTAGAGGATGGGACGTGGTGTGAAGATGATAGTGAACTGAGATAGGAGGTACATGGGTACTTTTCTAAGCTCTTCTCAGAGGTATCTTCTGTGGCCGTTCCTAGCCTCACCATGATGCTTTTCCCACCCTATCTGCGGAAGCTAAAACCGTGCTGGTAGAACCGGTGGAAAAGGGAGAGGTGACAAAGGCTTTGATGAGCATGAAATCTTATACAGCTCCTGGTTCAGATGGGTTCCAACCTTACTTTTACAAAAAGTTTTGGAATCGAGTTGGTGATTCCCTCTGGCACATAGTGAGGGATGCGTTCCAAGGAGGAGTGGTTAGCGAGAGCTTGCTTGACATCTTGGTGGTCCTCATCCCTAAGGTTGAGCTACCCATCACAGTTAAGGATCTCCGCCCCATCAGCTTATGTAACGTGGCTTTTAAGGTGATTACCAAGGTTCTTGTGAATAGGTTGAGACCTTTTCTTTGCAACCTGATTGGTCCAATGCAAAACAACTTCATTATAGGGAGGGGTACCATGGACAATGATTTCCTTGCTCAGGAGGTGATCCATCACATGGCCAAGTCAACGGCTAGGAAAGGTATGGTAGCTTTCAAGATCGATTTAGAAAAGGCTTATGACAGTGTTTCTTGGTCCTTTCCGCAAGAGACTCTTGTGTTCTATGGCTTCCCTGAGGTCATTATTAACCTTATTATGAGCTTTGTTACTTCATCCCAGGTATCTATTCTCTGGAATGGTTGTCGTCTGCCGGCCTTTAAACCTGGTCGAGGTCTCCAGCAAGAGGACCCCATGCCCCCTTACCTTTTTGTGCTATGCATGGAGAGATTGTCAGTCATGATCCAAGACCTGGTTGATAAAGGTGAGTGGAAACCTATCCGGTTGTCCAAGAATGGTCCCCCAATCTCTCATTTGTTCTTCGCGGATGATGTGTTACTTTTCTGTGAAGCTACTGTGGGGCAGGTTGAGCTTCTTGCCTCCTCCATGCAATGGTTTTGTGAGAGTTCAGGGTTGAAGATTAATATGACTAAGTCCAAGGCCATTGCTTCTAAGGGTGTGAGTACTGCAGTGAAGGATGGTATTGCTACCATAGCTCCTATACCTTTCGTTAATGACCTCGGGAAATACCTGGGTTTCTCCCTTAAAGGGGGTCGAGTTCACGGTAACAAGTTCAACTTTCTTTTGGAAAATATTCAGAGAAAGTTGAGTTCTTGGAGAGCCAATGTGCTATCTCTTGCAGGAAGGGTTTGTTTGGCAAAATCAGTTATTGCCGCCATACAAACGTATTCTATGCAGGTTTTCAATCTTCCTCGGAGTGTTACCAGCAAGATTAATCAGATCATGCGCTCCTTCATTTGGTCGGGCAAGGGTGGCGGCCGAGGTTGGCATCTCGTGAGTTGGCAGGAAATAAAAAAACCGAAGGACCAAGGAGGCTTGGGTGTACGTGATATGGAGCTAGCTAACACAGCGTTACTAGGCAAGGTTGTTTGGAGCCTACTTCACAAACCCAACAAATTATGGGTGCGTATGTTACCGCACAAGTACCTGTCTACTGCGTCGGTTTTCCAGGTTCAACCCAAGTCTATGGATTCACCAGTTTGGAAGGGAATGCTAAGAGCTCGAGACCGTCTTCGATCAGGTTTTGCGTTTAGGATGGGAAATGGAAAGACTTCTCTTTGGCATGAGGATTGGAGCGGCTTAGGGGATATAGCTTCTGTGGTTCCATATGTTGATATACATGACATGGGTAAAAGGTTGTGTGATTTAGTTACTAATGGCACTTGGAGCGTGCAAACGCTCTACACACTGCTCCTAGGGCAGTTTATGGACCAGCTCATTTTGATAGAGCCCACCATTGTTCGTAACCGTGATGATGTTTGGACGTGGAAGTCGAATAACATGGGGATTTACACTGTCAGGGACGCTTATAAGTGGCTGCAGGATCAACAGCATGCTTCTCCTCCTCTTGGGGAATGGAACTGGGTCTGGAAATTGAGAGTCCCAGAAAAGGTTCGTACCTTTGTATGGTTGGCTCTGTATAATTCCATTCAGTCAATGCACAGCGCTTCCGTTGCAAGATGGCAACGTCCCCTGCTTGTCCACGGTGTTCAGCACCTGAGGGAGATGTTCTTCATTGTCTGCGTAATTGTCCACACTCGAAAGAGATCTGGTTTAAACTTGGAGCTTATGGGTGGCCAAACTTTGCAACTGGGGATGCGTTTAACTGGATTAGTGCACAAGCCAGGAGTACCCATGGAGTGACATTTGTTATGGCTCTTTGGGGCGTTTGGAAGTGGAGAAACAGCATGATCTTTGAGGATTCCCCTTGGTCGTTGGAGGAGGCCTGGCGGCGTGTCTGCCATGATCACGACGAGGTCGCTGCTGCCATGGGTGAAGATGCACACGATTCAGATTGTTGGTTGAGTAATCGATGGCGGTTACCGGCGGCAGGGTCTATCAAGCTGAACGTCGACGGAAGCTTTAGGGACATGGATGGATCAGGTGGAGCTGGTGGTTTGGCTCGTTATGCTCAAGGAGATTGGTTGTTCGGCTTCGTAGCGCACAGTTATGGTGGGAATGCTTTAGCATCGGAGGCCGAAGCTCTGCTGCTGGGGCTGAAGTTAGTGTGGGATCGTGGCTATAGAGAAGTCAAAGTGGAGGTCGATTGTGCAGAATTGCTCCAGAGCATTGAGAATGGGGATAGTGGTAGGTTCTTCCCTGTCATTACCGAGATCAAGCAACTCAGGGATAAAGCTTGGAATATCTCAATAGAGAGGGTGCGACGGGAGTGCAATGCTCCAGCGGATTACCTTGCAAAGTTGGGTGCGCGTTCTCCGGTTGTCAACTTCAGCTTCTTGGATAAACCACCTTGGGAAGCAGAGACTCTTGTCTTGAGAGACCCGGTGTTTGCTCGTTAGTTTTTTCTTCTATCAGTTTTCAGATGTAACAAAAAAAAATTGTTTCCTAAATATATGAACATACTGTTTTCGATTGGCAATGGGTTAATCCTACTTTTGTGTTGGATGGATGTATGTGATGTCGGAAAAAAGTTTTTTTAAGTGAAAATAATATCATACATATGTATAATATCATTCCTTAAAAAAATCATACATTTGTATAAAACTATTTATTTATAACTTATTTGATTCTATTTCATGCCCTTCCGGCGACCTCCGAGTGGCCCACCGCTGGACGCGATGCAAAGATGCAAAAGGCATCTTCAATTCTTGTGGTTATTCATGAGCAGAGATGCCAAGGCACTGCAGGAGAAGAAGAAGGGCGAGTGGTGATTTGGTGGGGGCGGGAGAAGATCTGGTGGTGGTGGTGGTGGTGGATGGCGTGGAGGTTGAGGGGAAGACGGGTGGTGGAAAGTGTTAGAATATAATATAAAATCATTTATTTGACATTTACTCAACTGTTTAAGCTTTTGGGATAATTGGTTGTTTGAAATGGTATGAGAGCCTCAAAGACTTAGCGGTCAAGAGTTCGATCCTCATTCCTTTCACTTTCTAATTGAAATGTGGAATTTAAGCACATGGTAGGTAGGTATGTGCATTCATCCACGCTTAACGTGTTAGAATACAATATAAAACCATTCATTTAACCATTACTCAATAGCTTAAGCTTTTGAGATAATTCAATGTTTGACAGAAAAGAGGATGAACTAAACATATAAATTTTTAAATTAAAAACATGGTGAGTTGAGAACCTAAAATAACAGGTAAAAAATGGGACTTGTGTTAAAAAAAAACACCTTGCATGTGCATGTTAAATGAACCTGAATTTTAAAAAATAACCAATTACAATAAGTCTAATGAGTGTTTCCTTACGTGTGTTACTTGCGCTCCTCCTAAAACATTTTGCACAAAGTTAGTGATTCACTCCTTTTTGACTTCATAATGCAGAAGTTACACATTCAAAACAGGCACAGGTGAGTACGTCCCCTGCTTCTCAAGATTAAGGTTCAAGAATGGAATGGAAGATGTGAAAATGTCAATTTAGAGAATGAAATTTTCTTGGGTCAAGAAAACTCTCCTTAGTTTGCCAACAGTAGGGCTTGTGCCTACGCCTGCATTCAGTAGCATTATTGAACCCGCAGCTGCATTGATGGCGACCGCAGTTTGATAATGAAATTTCACATGCCGGTGAAACCCTTCGGAGTGATAATATTCTCTCCAAAACATAGGGTTGTTGATTTGGACGTAACAGGCAAGGGCAAACAGTCAGGGCTTGTAAGAAGTTGGCATTCTTCATCACATATGCAACAAAACGAAAATCATCTCTATAGCTTACAAGAGACCCAATAAAACATGTTCTGAGGTGTGATGAAACACATTCCGGAACGCGTTTTGAATATGCAAGTTTCTTATAGTAAACATCAGCATTGACATTAGCCTGATAAACATAGATAAATTTAATTAGTTTATTTCAAAAAAAATCAACAAGAATGAGCTAAAAAATGCAACTAACCTTTCTTATGACGAGATGTTGAAGCCTGGGACACTGACGGAGCACTTGTAGTACACGATTCCAGCCATCAAAGCGTTGACAATAAAATTCAATGTGGATTAAGTTTGGAAACACAGGAGACGGGATATTTATGTTGGGGCGCCCCATCTGCAAAAGTTACCAACACAAAAAATTTCATAAAAATTGAACGACAGAATTACAACCATCGATTATATTATATATTCTTAGTTTCTTACTCATACCTGGGCAATTTCTAATGCACTAAGAGGATCTGCCCATGTATCCAAATGTAATCTGACCAACTTTGGTAAGATTTTACTCCCAGTAGTGTAGTGAATTTCTGAATTGACAAATGCAAGATACAAATTCTTAAGAATGGGAGCACCATACAGAAGCTTCTTGAAATCGTCCCTCTTTTGGAAAATAACTTGTGACAAGTGAAGGGTTTTGAGCGAGGGAAGATCAACAGACAAAACATTCCCAACCTTACCAATGCTGGTAAGTTTTAAAACAACAAGGGTTCGACAGGAGAAAATGCTAGGCGACACGGTGGCGCAACCAGCTGTGTAGATATCGAGGCTCTCAATAGGATGGCGTTTGGCGACTTCGACCCATTCATCAACAATGAAAGCTTCATCCCGCCCAGTAGAGTTAATATAGAGGACTAGATTTTTGATTGGATGGTGCTGCTCGCGCGGGAAGAGCATAACTGTGTCCAAGAAACGGATGAAGCGGCGGAAGGTCACTTTGTTGCTGCCATCATAGTAAAAGCGGAGATCGGAGGTGGATGAGTGGAGAAGTGAGGTCAACCATTTGGAAAGAACCACCGTGGCAAATGCAAGTTTGGTTGGAAGAAAAGAGAGTATGTGACAAACGATTTCATCTGGTAATGGTGGTAAGGAGCTTATTCGTTTGTCCATCAATTGTGCCCTCTTTCGCGAAGAGCGGTGGTTTGCTTAGTAGCTTCTTATATAAGAAACTAATTAGCCCTGATTTATTGAACTAATTATTGATTTGCTTTTAAAAAAAATTGAAACAGATTTGCTTTAAAATTAAATCTGATTTGAATTGAATTTGGAAAATCTTATCATGTGAAAGTTTCGATTGTTTAGATTATCGTGTTTAAAAGTTAAAATTTATATTGAATTTATTTAAATTTCAAAAGATTTAAAAAATCTATATAACATGTCACAGTTGTATTAAAAAAAACTTTTATTTCCTCAAGTATAAAAAAAATCATTCAAACTCATATTTATATGTTTCAATTATGAGGAATGCTCAATTTACACTATTCTAAATCTTACTCTGTTACCCTCTTTATAAACCACAGATTTTAGTTTTAATCTAACGGTTTTGGTATACTTTAATTAATAAGGCACATCACCTCAATCTTTTCCCAACTAACTAGCGTTTTTACCAATATTGATCTCATTATTAATGCACGTAATAATGAATCAGCGATCTCGCAAAAATGAGTATTCAACCAAGTAAAATCACAATGAGTATCACACAATTTGCAAAATTTGTCAAAAACTTCATATATATATTCAATCCTAAATATTTTGTGAAATTGTTTTTTAAAATTGTGAAAAACATACTTAAATGAGATGCAAAATTGTTACCGAGAGTTGCAAAGCTATGAGACATAAGGGTTGAAGGGGAATGAAGAGTTAGCAAAAACTATTAGTTTTTACATGAGTTGTTACTTACGTAAAATGTTTTTCCCCGTGAAAGATTTTTACCATGTGATCTAAATATAATTATATATTTTTAGTACACTAAATATAAGTATATAGTACTCATTTAAGAAAAATGTTTTAAAATCTGATTGAATATTTGACCCCAATTACTATTATTTAGTACTAATTTTAAATTTCAAACTCAAATTGCAATTTTTTTTTACAACTTTTTAAAAAGAAAACACATTAACTTAAATTAAATATTGGCTCCTTAATCTATGGGATGATTCTATAAATTTTATTTATTTATTAAAAAAGTAAAAAAAAAATCAGTTAATTATTATGAATGAATTGACAAATGATTTAGTGTGAAAAAGAACGTATTTTGTATCTAAGCAAAATAGTTTAAAATTCGAATGAAAATTTGGAACAAATTACAATTATTTAGTACTCATTTTAAATTTCAAACTCAAATTGAAAAATTACTTTTTACAATTTTAAAAATAATAAATGAATTAGGTTCCTTAATCTACAAAATTTATGTTCTTCTAAATTATTTTCATACAAAATAAAACTTTTCACAGTAATTGTTTAGATTTTATTCGAATATACATTCCCTCATTTACCATTAAAACTTGAATTTTAAACCAAAAATAGGATTCGAAAAACATGACTTTTCCTAATTTGTTGTAAAGATAATTAAAGGTAACATTTTCTATTGTTGATAAAAAGTACATCAGATCTTGCATAATTTAGCTTTAAATAATAAAAAAAAATTATTTATGTTTGATTGATTTAAGCTCATAATAGATGAAACCATTTGATTACTTAAACTTGGAATGTTTTTAAAAATTGTTTGAATATTTCTTATCTGATATTCATTCAAAAAATATTTGTTTTCCACCAATACGAATAAGGTTTTAAAATTTTCCTCAAAATTTGGGTGGACTAATTAATATTTAGTATTCATTTTAAATTTCAAATTCAAATCTCAATTTTTTATTTACAAATTTTAAAAAGGAAATGCATTATATTAAATTGAATATTATTTTCTTAATCAATATAATGGGGTGATTCTATTAATTATATTTAGTGGGTATACTCTTGTCAAAGAGACACTGTTAATTATTGTAAATTAATTTTGAATACATGTATTTCAATAAAAAAAAAACAGATTTTGTGTCAAAGAAAAACTTTGTTGATTATTGTCAGTTTAGAAAAGGTCAACAAGGTATTAATGATTATTCAATTATCTGCATTTTAATGGGTTATCTAATGAAGATTGATTTCAAATCTTTATATTCAAACCTAACCGAAAATTAATAGGCTATGCAAGGTCAACAAAGATATGCAAGGTATTAATGATTATACAAACGTTACAGAAAATTAAGGGGTAATTTAATGATTTAATTAACATAATCAAGATTGTTTCTCAAATATAGATGGAATTTGAAATTTCTGTTTTTATTTTTATTCATAATGTTTGATTGAAAAATTAATAGTCTATTTAATGATTATGTAATAGTTAATCAATGATGCACCATCAACCCAAATTAAAGAGCTTTTAAGTGGTTTTTAAATTTTCTCTGAATGTGTGTGAGCTTGACACGATTTTCCCCAAACCCTTCGAGTCGGAAGGTTTGGGGAAAAACGCTTTGAGTCGGAAGGTGAAGTTCAGAAACCCCTTAAAGGGGGGTTCATAAACCCCTTTAGGGGTTCAGGGTTTAGTGTCAGCTAGTGAGGGGTTGAGAGGAGAATGAACCTGGGAGTGCCACCTCATCTAAGTGTTTCTGATAAAGTTGTTCTTTTTTAAAGTATATAAATGTCTCGTCAGTGTTTTGGACTTTTGGTATCGCACCATGCTCCTTCATCTTGTTTATCCCGCAATTCTCATCTTTGCGTAAGTTTTTTTTTTTGGTAGGCAATAAAATTATATTGAATAGAAGTACAAGGGGTACTTCAACCCAATACAAGTGTGAGAGCAACTAACTAACCGCATAATAAAAATACTTAAGAGACAAGATTCCTACAAATGTCAAATCTACCCACCCCAATTCTCATCTTTGCGTAAGTAATGAGTTCCATGGTTGAATTTTGAACTAAATTAGGATTTATAGAAAACATGAGGGGTAACTCAGTTGGCAACGCAGACTAAGTGTATGGAAGAGCTCTCAAGTTTAATTCTCACTCAATACACTATGGGAGGATTGAGGAGTCTTGCCTGTGACTAAATTCTGAATTTGGCGGCATCCAAAAAGTTATCGGGCACCGGATATTTATACAAAAAATATCATCAAATTAAATATTCAAATTAGGAATATCAGGTGATTTAGATTACTTATCATATATTTGTAAAAACGTTGAAGGCAAATGAGAAAAATATTCTATTTATTTGTACCTTTTTAAATTTATGATCCTATCGTTAAAATAAAAAAACTAGAACTTTTAATCATGTGAATATCTATTTTAGTTTTTAAAATTGTTTGCTTTACTAATGATCTAATTCAGCAAATAAAAAATAAGTAGCATCTGACAGGAAATTCATCATTGGGGGGGAATTTCGGTATTTTTATTTTACCCCAATTTCTATATTTCTTCCTAATCAATTTTTAATTTCTTTGACCCCAATTTCTTCTGACTAAAATTTATGTATTTTTCTTTTGGCAGATATTGTCTACATTTTCAGTAATTATACTTTTCTCAAATGTTTCATAACTCTTAATGATAAATATGATGGAAATTTTATTGAGTACTGACAAAATAGTTTTTTTGGTCACAACTGACAAAATAGTTTAAAATAAAGTGTTAAGTAAAATATTTTAATATTATTTTATACTTAAAATATTATTTCTAAATGTATTCTTTAAATATTTCAACAATAAGATATAAATTTTATATAATTTTAAATTTTTATAGCTCATTTTCTTGATTAATCCATAAAGTTCTATTTTTAGGAGTTTTTTTTTTTGGTAAGCAAAAGTGTATATAATAGAGGTACTAGGGGTACCTCAATCTGTGGTATGTACAAAGGGGAACCATGAAACAAATACAAGGAAAAAAAAACCACATCCGATCCACCTGTTCTACTTCTTATAAACATTATTATTTGGCTTGAAAAAAAAAATCCATAACAATATATATAGTTTAATTTGATGAAGGACTATCAGAGGTGGGGATATCTTTGATTAAAAAATAAACAATTCACACTAACAAAACAGTAATAACAATCCATCACAATGGAGAAAAAAAATATTAAACTAATAAGGTTTAATCGAAAGTACACTAAAACTTCAACGTACGTAACCCAACTATAATGAAAAAAATAAAATTCAGAAGGTGTGATTTACTTTAGACAAATGCATGCAACTAGAGTAGTAGAATTTTTCTAAATTTACTAGCGTTTTTACCCCGTGCGTTGCACGGCGAATATTGATCTCATTATTTAGACACGTATTAATAAATTAAGATATAAAAAAAAATGAGCATTCAACAAAAAAAAATCACAATGAGTGTCACACAACTTGCAAAGTTTTGTGTGATTATCAAAATGATTTTTCATAATACTGAAGTATTTTTTTAAAAAACTAAGAGTAAATATAAGTAATGGTATGATAAATTGAAAGTCAAAATATGATTTGAAAACATTATTATATATGTGTGTGTGTGTCTGTGTGTTTAGATTACATGGTAAAAGACTTCCACAAAGAAAATATTTTACATAAAAATCATTTTTTTTTGTAAGGAAATGAATGTAGCATTTATTGTAATTTTTTATTGACTAAAAATTAATGTATTAAAGAACTTTTATTATTCTTTTTCTACCATTGACCCCTGATCATGTATTTAAAAACGGTTAAATGCGTTAGCATACCGGTTGATGATATTAATATTTGATTAACATTAATTTTGGAAATAATAATTTTATTGGTTTATCAAAAACATTTTTTAAGGAAATGAATATAACATTTATAGTAATTTTTAATTGAACAAAAATTAAACTTCATCTATAGAATTATTATATAGGTTAATTCAAAAGGTTTTTAAAAAAAATCTCGAATATAGCATTTATTGTATAGCATTTAATGTCTTTCATTAGTTGACTAAAAATTTACGTAATTAAAACAATTAAATAGGTGTATTAAAACCTTTTTTAGGAAATGAATAAAACATTTATTAATTTTTCTAATTGAGTAAACAATTAATGTATTAAAGAATGATTAAATATGTGTATTAAAAACAGTTTTTTAATGGGGTCAAACAAACCCAATTATAGGAAAATCAGTGCAAGTAATTAATATATGTGAGTAGCTGTGGTTGTAACACTTGTCAGTCAGTGAGCGATCAATTAAATAGGCAAAGAACATGAGATGTACTCATCTTGGTCAAGTTCAATAGTTATCCTTTTCTGTTTAGTACCATCTTTCTTGAACTCTTGTTCTCCTCTTGCTCCAGTGAGAATTCCAATTACATCTGGTGAAAAAAAATAAAAAAAAATGTTATGAAGATTAATAAATATTTTTAAAAAACTCGAAAGGCTAAAGAAGGATTAATACCTATAAGGAATGATGTATCAAGGTCCTTATACACTATGTCACCAAGTGGAACGAAAGAGTACGGGGTTAAGTTGATAGCCTTGTTAGGAAGCAATCGCGCAGAAGTCTGAATATCAAAGTTGATCTTGAACGGATGATTTGTTGGGCGAAAATCACGACCACTTTCACCAACACCAAAGAATGAAATCTTGTATACGCGTCCTTCAGTTAGCAAAGACTGAAATCGATAAATCAAAGTCTTCCTAACTGTAGACTGAATCTTACAGCCCTGAAATTTAAATAGAAAATAAACTTAGCGATTTATGAATGCATTCCAAAAATTACATGGAAACCGAGTGATTGAAAAAATAAAGTGTCATACCTTGTCATCCATAAGAATCATGTCCATTGAAAAGGGTAGTTTTGAGCCATATAAGCTCGCACTTAGTCATAAACGATTAACTTTTGCAACAATTGTTCAGGTCTATTTGGAGGCATCGATTTTGGCAAGATCATCGATTCTTGAAGCCATCAGAAGAAAGGTTAATTTCAAATATATAAAGTGCTGGAAAATGGTTGGAATGATGGAGAAGAAATGTAACATAAGGGGGTATTTATAGTTGGAATTAGGGTTAAGGATGTCTAAAGTTGTCAAGAATATTCCATCCCCAAGAATGGAACATGTAAATTATATATATTTATTTTGACTTTTTCGAAATCATATAATCAGCTTAATTAGACCGTATACAATTCCACAAATAGTGATAAATATATAAGGAAATTTTGGAAAGATTTCAATATATAAAATTATGAAATCATGCACGGCCCATTAATTGATTATATTTTTATTTGATCCATATTAAGGCCATCAATTCTTTCTATAAAACGTTGATTATAAATAAAAAAGTCAAATATAGTAAAGATATACAGTAGGCTAAAAAAGTGGAACCAATTGGAAAATTAATCGCCTAGCAAAATTAATCGCCGTGCACTATGAAAAATCACATAGTGCACTTATTGTATATCAACATGATATTGATTCTATTTGGTATAAATATTGATTATAAATAAAAAAAGTCAAACATAGTAAAGATATACATGATGTTTATGATTAACGTAAATTAATCCGTTATTTTCTCCACGAAATTATCACGCCTGGAATTATTGACTTCTTTTGTAAGCAAAATGAATACCATTTAAATGCTTGCAATAACACCATTCCAATTTAATTAACAATAAATACAAAATCACCATTCAAATGGTTTGAATGATGGGTCTCATAAAAAATCTGAAATCAAAATGGGCTTCCACTATTTTAGTCCAAAACAATAAGAAGAGGACACTTGTCATGCAAAGAGGGATTGAGGGAAGGTCATTATTGGATTGCCACATCATCTAAGTGGGTCTCATAGCCTTGCTCTTTTCTAAATATTATAGATTTCATTCGTAATCATCTTCACGAGATGACACAGAGTTAGCACAACCTAAAATCTAGAAACTTAGTGACTTACTACTTCCCCCTCTCCATCACGAAGTACACCTTCAACGTTCGAAGCCTTCCATTCTCATCTTTCTTTGTCATGAGTTCAGGAAAGGTCTCCTCCAACAACTCATACAATTTTAAGATAACAATGGGTGAGAAGTTTTTGGGAAACTTTAGGACGGCACAATTCTTCTTGCCGGCATCATAGACCTTCATCAGCTCGCGGACCACGTGTTGAGAGTGACGGTGCAAGTTGAATGGGAGGAGCTTGCGGCCGCCAGGTTTAAGCGGAACATTGGCAGCCATTGCCATCTCCTCGATCTCCTCCTTCTCAATCGCCGCTGAAGGGAAATTTACAACAAATAGCACCCAAACCTTGCCGGATTTTTTTTCTGCAGAAAAACAAGCACCCATCTTGAAGAAAAGCGAGGACAATGTGTGTTGATTGAGAGAAATTGATACTGGTAAGAGGGAGATCAGTGTGAGTTACCTGTGAAAAAGAAGTGGAAGATGAAGAAATATGTAGGACAAATTAAATCCTGCGAGATTAGGTTTGAAACTATATCTCTACCAATATTAAATATATATCTTATATGTAATTTGGAAATTGTGTAAGTAAGATTATATTATTATCAAATATTCAAATTACGAATATAAGGTGATTTATATTACTTATCATATATTCTTTCTATTCTCCAATATAAATAAAAGGATATTAAAATTATATTTTAACATATTCTTATTACAATTTTAAAAATTAAATTATGAATCACTACAATTTAAATTTTTGTATATAATCATCAATCCTACCTATAACAATGAAAAAAAGTATAATCAATCCTACCATTTATAATAAATCTTGCAAAAAAAGGTTATAGTGAATATATTTGTTACTTGGTATAATCTATCTATCTATATATATTAGAAAAGAACAACTTCTAGCATGACGTGTCGCTCTCATAGGCCAAGTTAGTGAAGTGTCATTCCGAGATTAATTCTCACTTAATTATTTACACGTCAGCTTTTCCACCTATTAATTCTCATTTAATAATTTACACATCAGCTTTTCCACCTTGGCCCTATTGGCCACATGTGCCATGATTTTTCTTTTCCTTATTTCTCCTTAACAACTAAACCTAATGCTCTTCCTCCTCCTCTTTATTCAATTGCGCTGCTCACGGCCAATCCTTCTTTCGCGAGCCCCTCCATCCATTCACGACCATCTCAACCCTCCTTGCCGTGAGCCCCTCCATTCACGGCCATCTCAACCCTCCTTGCCGCGAACCCCTCCATTCACGGCCATCTCAACCCTCGCCTCTCATCCTCATTCTGAAGAAAGAAGCGATCAAATTAGCTTTCTAATTCACTTTTTTTTCCATTGTGCGGCTCACCATATCTTTTCCCTAAATCAAAGCAGTATGTAGGCATGGATTTCTTCTCAGAGATGGAGCCGGCTATGCTCTTCCTCCTGAATCCATTCACATTCAAAAACCCTAAGTCATCCCCTCACACTCTCATATGAGTGGTAATGACCAAGCTTCTGATTGCCGACTACCAGCTTTTGTACAAAAATGCATCCACATTCGTCTAGGGTTCAAAGTTTGCGTTCGATTATGTTAGAATATAATATAAAACCATTAAAGTGGCCCTTACCCAACAGCTTAAGCTTTTGGGATAAGTGGTTGTTTGACATGGTATCAGAGCCTCTGTGACCGAGAGGTTTAGAGTTCGATCCTTGCTCCCCTCACTTTCTAATTAAAAGTGGAATTTAATTAAGCACATGGTAGGCGGACCTGTGCATTTATCCACACTTCAAGCCCAAAGGGCTCTTGCGTGAGGGGGCGTGTTAGAATATAATATAAAACCATTAAAGTGGCCCTTACCCAACAGCTTAAGCTTTTGGGATCAAGTGGTTGTCTGACAGATTACAAAATTGGAGAGCTGGCTGGAAAAAGTGGTGAGCATTCTCCCTCTTCCTGTTCAAATTACCTCTTTGATGCCTAAATAGCTGTTATTTCGTACTGCATAATTCATGAAGGCTCATCCGTGTTGATTACTAAGGATAGATAGCTCGGGGTTGTCACTTGCATCTCTTTGGCAGCAAAAGTTGAAGAAACTCAAGTGCCACTTCGCTTAGACCTTCAAGTAAGTTAAAGACAAAACATTGTTCCCTTCTCTGAGACATTCACAGTGCTTTTTCTCATCTCATGTATCTAGTTATGATGATGAGTTTTTCATTAGTTGTGTGTTTAATTTCCATTTATGATTTTCAGGGTTGGTGAGATACCTTGCCAAGTATGTGGATCCAAGGACAGAGGAGATGTAATGCTGATTTATGGTGATGAAAGTGTCTCCCTTGGCTGTGGAATTGCTACTCATATGAGTTGCTGCAAACTGTGCTGAATGAGAAACACTCACTTAGGCTGTTTTGTGGCAATTACATTGAAATTCAAGATAATGGGATTCCTTTGCTTTGTGTGCTTATTAGCAAATGTACTTTAATTGATCTTTTCTTTTTCTTGCAACTGTAGAATAAGTAGCTGCAGCTGATTAAAATGTTTCTTAGAAGAATAGTAGCTACATGTCCTCAATCAAAAAGGATGTTCAGCTCTTCTGTTAGCCATGACTATTCAAGTGCTATTCAAGAACTCAACAAGGTGAACTTTTTCTTTGCGTTTTTCTGCTACTGAGGTATAACTAACCTTATTGACCATTCAAAAATTTCAGGAACACTTTAATGATGGTGTTGACAAAGAAAACAGTAATGGACCTGAACATTCAGATGTAAAGGTGTTGGAAGCCAAACTAGATTACTTAGAAGAGGAAGCCAAAGCCATTTCCTTCTCATGTCTCCATTTTCTACTGATTTATTTCACCCCATTTAAGAATTAAAAATATTATGCATTAGCTTGAGGTTTGCTTGCTCTTGGTTCCTACAGATGTTAGTTATTTAATGAGTACTGATAGTTTGTTAGGCTCCTGAGTAAATTGTCAAGTTTGTTAGTTATTTAATGAGTACTGATAGTTATTTAATGTTTTAGTTTTAAAGGGAAGTCATGACTTTCTTGGTAAAATTGCTATGTTAATTATAAGAAACCTAAGGACTTGGTGGCTATGAAGCACAAAGGCATACACATGCAATGTCTAAAATATAGGACCCCAGGATACCTCATATCTGTGTGTGACAGAGGAGTTAATCTTAACCATCCTTGCATGATTCTATAGCCAAGATTGCATTTAGACATATAGATATGAAGGATTCTCATCATAATCTGGTGAATTGGGGAGCTCATCACAATTAGGGGGTAAAATTTAGAAATTTGTGTGCTTTTGCTCTTGAATTTCTTATCTAATTCTCTTTTCGATATTTTGATTTTGATGTAGTGGGTTGACTAATTCAAATAACACAGGGCTGAGCCAGTTGTATGAGAAAAACAAATCAAAAGGAAAGGTTTGTTTTTTGTTTTGTGTCCTTACTCCTCTTGCTGTTGTAATTGTATTCCACTGCTATTTATTGTTAATGCATGGAATGCGGGCATTTGCAAATAAGTACAAACTTCCATTTACATTGTTGAGTGATGAGGGTAACAAGGTGAGGAAAGAAGTACAAACTCCTCTTGATTTTTTAATTTTTGTTTATGTTTATTTGATAGTAACAAGTTGTTGCTTCAGATTTAATGACTATAGACTATAGATATTTGAATAAAGTGCTGCATAGTGCCTTATTATCATGTATGAATGTACTCACATTGTTTGTTTGTGATATGCAGTATGTAATTACGTGACTAAAAATTATTTTGAGCACTTGATTTTTTATTTTTGTTTATTTTCATATGTTAGTAACAATTTGTTGCTTCGGATTTAATGACTATAGACTATAGATATTTGTATACTCTGTCTCTTTGACATCTCTTATAAAAAAACATAGATAAGAAATTATGTAAGGTTTGATGTAGGGTTGATTTGTTTTGTCTGTATCCTTCTAATTTGCAAGAAAAATCTAATTTGTTTATGTATTTTAATTTGGTATAGGTCCAATCAAAACTGCTGAAGCTGCTGCAAGAATGAGGACTGAGGAAGAATTGAGGCAACAAATGAGGGTTCAATTTATCTTTTCTCATAATCAATCCTGGCACATAGAAGCTTCTGATATAGTCTTTAAAATCAATTGTAGAAGAATTTTTGAACATGCACTTAATTTACTGCGTTTGTGTGTATCAGATCAACCGTCACGGCTACCATCTTCAACTCTTTTGCCCGAGAAGCGAATACTTGAACATGTCCTGGACACTGTACAAAGGTGTTGATTATATTTTATCATTGTCCAAAACTGCTCAAACAATCCACCTAGAGTGTCTTTATCTAAGAGTAAGTGAGATTCATTCTCCCGTTTTAATCCGTCACCACATGCATTTTTGAGATTTGAAGGAAATTGAGAGTGTTTGTGTTTGTTACTAGGTGGAGGTGCATTGAAAGATAATGGGGATGATGCCGCTGCTTCTGCTTCTGCTTCGGCTTCTGGAATCATTGTAACTTCCACCCTAATTATTTTAGTATTTTGAATCCTGTTGTGCCGCCTCCTAATGTCATTGTTTACTGTCAATGCAGGCAAAGATTTCTGATGCAGAAATTAAGGACATATCCACGGAAATACATCTTCTTGGTTCACTGTCCAGGTAAAGTTCTACTTTTTTGTGTATGTACCATGTCCGGACTTTTTTTCTAATGGTGCCCTGTCTGTAAAATCCTACCTGCTGCAAATTTAAAATCGGTTGCAGCAGTCCCAGTTCTTAATATTTTGCTGTTCATCTATTTTGAGACGTATATTTTAAAACTTAATTCTGTAGCTTAATTTTTTAACTAAAACTGATGAAATCATCTAATATTTTTGTAGTCAAGCATGGTATTTATCATCTAGAGTCTAGAGGATTGAATGTTTGTCATATCTCAGCATTCATCTCATCACAAGGAGGATTGGTAAGCTATTTTTCTATGAAACTACTAAATTAATTATATTTTCTCCTTCACTTTTTCATAAGTTTATTAACTCAGCCCCTAGAAGGCATTTTATGTGTAAGGTCTTAACTCTTAACCAAACTCTCTAACTTGACAGCAGCAAGGAGCTTTTAGGTCCTCTCAAGTTAGTAAAAAAGTAGCTTTGAGCTTCAATATACCTGATCACAAGTCAGGAAAGGTGAGTATAATCTAGCTTTCCCACTATGTGATGATGTTAACACTTAATACATGCTTCATAAAACTTAGGAAATGCTGTTTTTTGTTGCTCTTGGAAGATTTCGATAAAAAAATAACATGACTTCCTTAGAAACTAATCCATATTAGCAAAGTAATGGATTTTAACAGTTTTCAGCCAAGTATCTGTAATCAACAGAAGGAACTGTATTCTGTAAGTTATGCTGAATCACAAGTTGATAAGCTAATGCACCTTATATTTATGTTAAAAAAATCATTATTTTCATTGTCTCTTTAATCATGATAACGTGCATTGCAACATACATTCCTGCATTATTTATGTTCTCTCATGTAATATTCTTCTGCTGCTATGGGTCTGATTGCAGCTGGTGCTTTTGTGGCGATTGGGCAGCTTTCTAAGCCATTTACTTCTGTGTTTCTATATGACAAAGAGTCTCATCGTCCCGCTCTTCTGTATACGCTGCTTCCTTTAATCATTTAATCCAGTTTTCATCATCTATGCCACTTGAGAGGTAAGATAATTCTTTGGGTTTCTGCTTGGTTTGAACATCTACACTTATCGTCTTCTCTATTCGTAGAACTTCTTGATGGAATAATTGACTTTTACTTAACTTTGTGGTAATTATGGCTTCATATATTCAGATTTAGAAGTTTCAATTGCTACTGTAGCTGTTGTTATTCAATCACGTGATTAAAATTATAGCTGTTTAGAATATTAAATCTATTCTAATATCTAAAATCTTTAGCAAATCTAATCTGAAAGCTATACTTTTTATGTAGTTTCCAGCAAATCTATAGTAATCTATTTGCTTTATATTTTTATGTAGTTTAGAATATTAAATCTATTCTAATATCTAAAATCTTTAGCAAATCTAATCTGAAAGCTATACTTTTTATTTAGTTTCCAGCAAATCTATAGTAATCTATTTGCTTTAGATTTTTATGTAGTTTAGAAAATTAAATCTATTCTAATATCTAAAATCTTTAGCAAATCTAATCTAAAATCTATACTTTTTATGTAGTTTCCAGCAAATCTATAGTAATCTATTTGCTTTAGATTTTAGATTAGATACAAAAAGCAATATAAAATCTATAAATTCGTTTTCCAGCATATTAGATTTAAAAAGTTTAGAAACATATAAGATTTGTTTCCAGAATATCAACAAAATCTATAGATTTAAAATTTTAAAATTAGGCAAAATAGATTTGTTTTGGCTTATTTATAAGATTTATATATATAGTTAAATCTATAAGATTTTGTTTCTACATAAAAAGTATCATTGTGAAATTTATAAGATTAGGTTTCTAAAAGCTGATGTTGTTTGTATGTGGGTATAATTTTCAATTGATATGTTTGAAATTTCAAATAAAATCCAATCAGATTACAATAATTTTAAATCATCTCTTCTCCTTGATAGATATTTTCTTGAAAGATTTGATCTTTTTATTCTAAGATACTGCATCAGCCATATTCTCCCCTATATATACCCATCAAACTATCATTCTAAATCATCTCTTCTCCTTTTGATAAATTGCACTATTAGCTTATTTTGTTGTCCCTTAAACTAAAACTTACGATGGCCAATACCCCTGCAATAGGTTACAAATCTGATGATATCTCAGAAATCAACACTTCCAAAGATGCATGGGCAGTTGTTGCTACACCCATCCGGTTGTGGGTGGTCCCTAGCTTCTCTGGGAAGAAATTGCCTTACTCAATGGAATTAGTGCTGATGGATGCAAAGGTATCAATAAGTTCCTGATTTCTGTTTATTTTATTTTTCCACCACTAACAATTCTAATACTAATATTTTGTAAAATTAATAACAGGGCGGTAAGATCCACGCTTCTGTGAGGCAGTCTCTGATTTACAAGTTCCAGCCCTTAATGAACGAGGGACGCGTCTATCAGATTTCCTCTTTTGGAGTCGAGGAAAGCCGAGGTGATTTCAGAACAACTGGCCATGGTTACAAGATCAATTTCCAGTTTAGTACTTCTGTGCGGTTGGTTACAGACTTGCCTATCAACAGGAGCCCTTACTCCTTTATGCCTTTATCTGATGTGGCCCTCAACAACCCTAATTCATCCTATTTAATAGGTACGTGTAGTTACTTTTTTTAAAAATTATGTCTTTCGTCTTGCTTTTGACTTATTTAAATTAATTTTTGTGTTTATTGCAGATGTTATGGGAATTTTAACTGGATACAGCGAAGAACTGGAGTTTGAAAAGGATGGGGAAAAAAAACAAGAAGATAACCATTGAAATAGAACAGGATGGGTATGACACTGTGTTTTTTTAAGTTTTTAACTAGAATGCCAATTGATTAAATGTTTCTGTTTTAATTGTCCAGGGTTAGAATGGAATGCGCTTTTTTCGACAACTATGTCGCAGAGGTCTTGGGACATATAGCTGCTGGAGACAAGAACAATGCTGTTATTATCATTCAGCTTGCCAAGATCAAGCCATTCAGAGGTTACTCATATATTGTTTCCTCATTTAGTGTTTTGTCTGTTAATTAGATTAGATTAGATTCTGATTTTATTGAGTTCAATTAACATGAATAGGAAAAATAAGTTTACAAAATGCATATGGATCAACAAGAATCCTTTTTAATCCAGACGTTGAGGGCGCGAACTCGCTCCGACAAAGGTACGTTATTTTTGTTTTAAGTTTTGTCTATACGCAATAGGTTAATAAATTCGAGCCTTCGTATCGGGTGAAGAAAATTTGTGATGATCCTCAAATTATTTCAAATTTCCTTGCTACCAACCCCCCTTCAGCAGCGGGTCCTTACCTACTTCTAACTGCCCCTACTCCGAACGAGAAGGAAACATCATCTTCTTCTTATTTGGCTAAGGTGACATCCGCCAAGCGTGTTGTTCTTTCTAATAAATGCTTTTTTACACCTTGCAAATATGCTAATTCTTAACTTGATGTTTCTTTAGGATCTTAAGAACGAAAGTGACATTGCTGGAACCTCTAATGAAACTGAGGCTTCTTCTGAAAAAACTGCATCCGAGGATAAGGGGAAGGTTTGATGATTTGAGATTTTTAAAAAAATTTCCCTTTTAGTAGTTTTAAGAATTATAAATGACCAGTTTGGTTTTGTTTTTGTCACTCATCATATTTCTCATTCTTAACTCAGATGGCTGAAGTTGTTGATGTTGAAACTCTTCCAAGTGGTGATGTTAACGTTGGGGATGACGTTACCGGATCTCTCCCGGTCAAGCGGCCTCCCCCTCCCGAGGTTGAAGGTGGTGTTGGAAACAAGTTGTTGAAGGTGATCAAAAAGGAGAAGATTTGAAGACTTTTTTTAGCCTTTTCTTTTAATTATGTTATTAATTTCTGGTGTTGTTATTTCCTCTAGACTGCATTTTTAAGTATGTTGTTATGACCATAGTGGTGATGTGCACCCATTCTTTGGTACGTTTTGGCTCCTTGGGCAATTTTCAAATTTTGTGCTCATTGAGCAGTTTTGGTATGACTTGGATATTTAGGCTTTTTGGTTGAATAAAGTGTTATTCTTTACATTTGCTATTTACCCTTTTAATTCTTTTAATATTTGGGTGTCACAGTGATTGATTTCCTTCCTTTATAAGCTAAGGTAACTTAGCAAATTATTGAACGTTAGCTAAATTGATATATCTACATTGTGACTAAAGTATGATTGTTGTATAATTATCTTCCTTGCCGCAAATATTCACAAGACATGTATTCTAACTTTAAAACATTCTTGAAATCAATCTTATTTAACCCCACGTGGGCTGATAGTATCATTAAGAGTTTTTTCTTTTTTTTTTGGTCAAATTAAGAGTTCAAGTTTATAATTAAAAAAAACAATCTTTAATTGGTTGGAAACATTAACAATTATATAAATGAAAAGGACCTACCAAATAGAACGACAATTTTTTTTTTAAACAAAATCAAACGTGAAATGGTTAGGTTAGATTTATTCAATTATTATATTAGATTACATTAGAGCAAATAATTAACTACTGAATGTGAACACCTTCAATTTACTATGGTTTTGGTTAAATTATTATACCTTCAATTTTCAAATACACTTACTATAAGTTTAAAATTAAATCACCGGTCCAAAAAACATTTACACAATTCAAAATAGATTTTGAAACAAGATGTAATATCAATAAACTAAATCTTACACAATTGTAAGATTATTGTAATTATCTAAGATACTGCATCAGCAATGTCTAAGTAAATTACAAAAACATATGTTATTGCTTATATCCAAAAGAAATCTATGTTAACATATACTCCATTAGCAATGTCTAAGTAAATTATGAAAACAAATCTTACTGCATATTTCCAAAAGAAATCTATGTTAATATATACTCCATCAACAATGTCTAAGTAAATTATGAAAACAAATCTTACTGCATATTTCCAAAAGAAATCTATGTTAATATATACTGCATCAACAATGTCTAAGTAAATTGTGAAAACAAATCTTACTTCATATTTCCAAAACAAATCTATGTTAATAACTTAATATAATTTGATAAATTATATATACATATATATATGTATATATATATATATATATGCCATGTTACAAACTTTTTTTTTATCTTCCGTAGCTGAAATCTTGCAGAGACCATGGCAATGAACATAGACTCGATTTCAAGTATCACACCATCTAAGGTGAATTGGTGTGTAAAACTGAAAATTGTTCGTCAATGGAGGTTAATGCATTGTGGGTGTGGGTTTCTGAAGTCTATTGAGATGGTCTTCATGGACGAACACAGAGACAAAATTCACAGTTCTATTTGCCGTGACCTCTATCCCAGGTTTTACTTTACACTCAGTCCAGGATTTACATATATTATGAAAAATTTTACAGTTCAGGAGAATTCGGAATATTTTCCGTCAACCTCTCATCCGTTTGAACTCCACTTACGAGCTGATACTTTTACCCATCAAATTGATGATTTCCACATAACCCGCTCACCCTACTCCTTTGTCCGAATACTGGATGTACTTGACCCACATACCAGCTACAACTATTTAATAGGTAAGAATTTGTTTTATCTATTTTTTTAATGTATTTTGTTAACATTATTGAAAAATAATTATGGTCTATGATTTTTATTTCTTGATTTTATCTTAATTTATTTTTGATTTATTTTTAGAGTATTAATTAATTTTTATGGTATTTTTATTGAATTTTCAGATTTTTAATTAATTCCAGATTTTATGAGTTTTTATTGTGATTTGCTAGATTTTGATAGTTTTTATCTATATTTATTTAGTACATTTTTAAATTTTAGATTTAATTAGGATTTATGTTGTTTATTTCTGGATTTTATCTTAATTTATATTATTATTTATTTTTAGAGTATTAATTAATTTTTATGGTATTTTTATTGAATTTTCGGATTTTTAATTAATTCCGGATTTTATGAGTTTTTATTGTGATTTGCTAGATTTTGATAGTTTTTATCTTTATTTATTTAGTACATTTTTTAATTTTAGATTTGATTAGGATTTATGTTGTTTATTTCATGATTTTATCTTAATATAAAATCTGTGATAAGCGATTTAAATCAATAATACATCCCATCACCAAAAACCCTCTTAAAACCCTGCCTACCTCCACCATCTCCTCCATGGAATTCATCTCCTCCATGCAATTCTCATCCCATCTCTCCATTGAACGGAACCACCCCCACAAAATCGTCTCATCTCTCCACGGAACCACTTTGCCATCGACTTGCAATCGCATCCCTCCGATTTGCTGCCTTGGACTGATTGGGAAGGTTGCAGATGGAGGTTTCAAATTATTTTCTTCCTTTGCTTGCATAATATGTTATGGTTTTTTTCAATTTTATTTTACTTTACCTTTAACTTTCATTCACTCATGTTTGACTTCAAGGTCAATTTCGTTCATCACTTGCCATGCTAATTTCAAATTCTTTTCTTCAGGTTTTTTTTTTATAGATATTCCACCAAAAGAGATTCTTTGGAAGCCATGGATGGTGAGTCCATTTTATATTCTATATGAAATTTTGCAATATTTTGATTTGTTTTTTATATTTTCTGATTCTCCTTTGTATGTGATTCTATTTTATTCGTTTTTCTTAATTTGCATCTAAAATTTGTGTCCTATGTTATAGGAGGTGAAACATTGATCTGTGTATGTTTTGATTAACCTAATCATTGTCAGTGAAGTGGATTGAGGGAGTGAAAGAATTGAGAGGAGAGAAAGGAGAAGTTGTAGATTTTTTTCCTTACAACTTTTTTATTTGGTAATTTTTTCTTTTTGCCTGCTTCTTGCACCGAGGAAATTAATTATTATTGTTGGTGCTTGCCGTTACAACTACAGAACTACATATCATGGATGAGATTTTACTACTTATCTTTGTTCGCTCAAGCTATACTATTGAGGTTAGACTTTTAAAACTGGTGCTATCCTTTCTAATATGCTAAACGCCTAAACCAATGTTCTAACAATAAATTGATTTCCTTGGCTTCCCTGGAAACATTTGACATGAATTTATCCGTAGGTACAGAACGACAATGAGGTGCATACCTCTTTCTGACTACACTCTCTGATTCTCAGCTAGCTGACGATGAAACATGATTGATGACTCAAGATCTTATCTTGCTCTCATTTCAAGTAAGCCACGAAACATGTGAGACCAGTACTCATGGAGGTTTTTCTCAGTCCATTATATGTATATATTCACCAGATAAGAGATAGAGATGTGTGTTTGGTGTTGCACTACTTTGATGCATATGTATATATTCACCAGATAAGAGATAGAGATGTGTGTTTGGTGTTGCACTACTGTGATGTATATATAGTTTTACTGACTTAGCTCATCAATTCTACATCTATCTATCATCATTACATATATTAAAAGTCACTTTTCGAAGGCAATATTAGATTTTATAATTAATCATTGTTCTACTATGGTTCAATTAATCAAACTTTAGTGTGATTGGAAGTCTTGCTTGCATGAGTGTGTAATTATCACATTACGATTTAGTATCAGCATATGTTTTTGATTTGGTTATTGTACTTTTAACAACAGTGCTACATAAAGCAAAGAGTTGTTTTAGCCGTTCAACAAATATAATGGGTCTAAAATTTCTAGGGGGGTTTTCTTCCATTCATCTTCTTTAGTAGCATGTGATTAGTTTCCCCTTACAAATAGATCTGATTGGTTATGGAAACCATTGGAAGGCTATAGCCAAAAAGTGGCTTCAATTCATTCTTTGGCTTTCATATCTGTCTGCAAATTTGATTGCTATCTTTGCACTATCATAACTGCACTTTTGGTCCCCCACTTTAGACAAATGTGCGATTTTGGTCCTTAACAAAAAACATTAGCAATTATCGTCCCTCACGTTTACCGCCGTTTGCAGTTTTAGTTTTCCGTCCAAATCCGTCAAATATTTAACGGTTTCTGAATAAAAAAATGAAGGAAAAAACAAAAACATGGAAAGATGATGAATATTCATCTTCTTCACACATCTACATCTTAAAGCCCAGAAAATACATACCCAAAACCCCAAAGCCTGCAACCCCAAATCGTCACATCACACACTTTAGTAAACATAGACACCACAGTACCTCAAAAAGGAATACAATCTGAAATTCTTGTAATAGGCATCAGATAAACAGCAAAAACAGGAAAATCTAAGCTTAATTACAAACAGACCCCACAAAAAGGAACCATATTCATCGTTTGGACTACCATATTGTCAACAATCCACCACCATTGATCAAATTGTATATTTTTAAACCCAGCCACCGCCTCATCTCCCCAACACCAAACCGCATAACACCACGCCACCAGCCACCAAGCCTCTTCTCCCCCACCCCCTTCTGTCCTAAAAAACCAAACACAACACAACACAGCGAGTCAGCTACCACCACCAAGCTACAACCAGAATCATAGTGCAGAGCCAAAAATACGAAAACTCCAACCAGAATCATAGTAGAGTTAGAAATTCCCAAACTCCCAAACCACCCACATAGGAAACCTCGAATTTGTTGAGCTCTCCTCAGATCTGACGACGACATCAGGACGATGACACCACAACCACCGCACACATGGACTCCCCCTCACCCCACCCTCCAGATCACACACCTTCGTTTCAGAATCTCCTGATCGCACACCATTAGCATCGTTTTAGAGGTCGATCTGGTGGCTAGTGGTGTTGGGGACTTGAGGGTTTCTATTGATTGGGGGTTTCGATCTGGTTTGCTTTATTGCTTCACAAAGGCCATAACTGCAGGAATATTGAGTTGGGTTGTTCGGTTTGGGTTTGTTGCTTCTGTTGATTTTTGGGTCTCCACTCTAAAGTTATTGGTTGAAGGTTCGGTGGTGAGGGTATTGGTGGTTTCGATCTGTCATTGTCCTTTTCATCATCTTCCTTCTTTAGTGGTTTCTGGGTTACTGAGTTGGGGTTTGGTGGTGGCTCTGTCTGGGTTGGGGTTGGGTTTTCTGGGTTTGGGATCGAAATGAAAATGAAGTCAAGCTTCTGCCTTTGGGGTGGAAATCTGAGTTTTTCATACGGGGAAGATGTTGAGGATGATGGTGGAGGTGTTTTGTCTGAGGAGATCTGATGTCAAGCTTCTGCCTTTGGGTTTAGTGTATTGTTGCGTTCTGGGTTTTGGGGATTGAAAGATGAAGATGATGTAAAGAAGAAGATGAAGAGATGAAGATTCTGGGTTTTCTATTATTTATTTATTTATTCATTTTTTGTTTTTATTTTTAATTAACTTTTTAACCAGAAACCGTTAAATATTTGACTGATTTGGACGGAAAACTAAAACTGCAAACGACAGTAAACGTGAGGGACGATAATTGCTAATGTTTTTTTGTTAAGGACCAAAATCGCACATTTATCTAAAGTGGGGGACCAAAAGTGCAGTTAAGCCTAGCTAGATTGATGTTGCACATATTGCTATTATGTTTGGTGGTCTTTAGTTTATCCTACTCTAACATGTCTATCAATCTCACTTCATGAGTTCTTAATTCTCTGTTACTTAGAATGCAGATACAGCTGAAAGCTGCTGATTTGGAAGCAAGTTTCATTTGAATTAGCATGAGTTCATATTAATTCATGTTAAAGTTGGACAACAATCAAGAATAGCACCTAGGATTGCTGCTGATTTGGAAGCAAGTTTCATTTGATTTTTTAATTAGAAACAAATATTTTAATGATTTAAATTCAAAATGTGATACCTTCTTACTTTATGAAGTGCTTTTTTATGCCAAAGAACAGACTCTGATTGCAGTGAAAACAAAATTTGCATATGATGTTAGGTACTGTGTGAAATTTGTGAGTGTGTTTGTGGATAATTTATAAGAAAAGCGATGGTGATAGTGAGGTAGAGAAATCTGAGAGAGATTTTGATGTAAATGGAGATTTTTCTTTCTTAAGAGATTGGACTTTTAATCCTTATCCACACCATTCGAAATTTCCATTATTAATACTATTATTTTCGACACTTATGTCACTGACAAATAATAATTAGGTTCTGATGTAATGTATATTCTTTGTAATGGAGAATTAAGTAGTTGTTTTTAAAAGTCTTTTATATATAATTCAGATGTAAACAATATGCACTCAGCTATCACTTGAGCACTAGAGCAAGTAAAGGGAGCATACTACGACTGCTTTACTATTCTGAATTTTTTTATCGCAGAAATGCTCCGGTAAGTACAACAAGCTCAAAAGCATAATAGCATGATGAAACTACTAGATATTATTAATGAACCAAACCTTTCAGTTCCAAACTGTCAAGACCTTCGCTAGAAATTTGTTCTAAAGTACGCCCATTAGTACTACTATAAGAGCAAAGCAACATGCTTCTTATATTGGGAGATAAACAAAAGCAGAGGTTGCCTTAATAAGCTTTCTCACCTGGATCAACAGAAAAAACAACTGAAACTCGATCGATGAAAGTTGGAATGGAAAGGTTTACTCTTAAAGTCTTCGGTAGAAGGAGGATACAAGAGATCGACCTTGAAGCAAGCAAGGTATGGTGGGTGTCATCATCTTCATCGATATTACCCACCAGATAGACTTGAGAAAAGGCTTTCAGGCATCCTGGCATCCTGAGAGTAAGGAGAAGCTGGATCTAAATGTATTAGAAAGAGCCTAAAAGCTTTTATATATAGGAAGAATATTTTAGATGAAAATACTTCTACATAAAAATAAATGTTAATAAGATTTCATCGGAATTTTTTTTTGTGACAAGAAAAACATAATATTATATAGTTTGATGTTAATTTTTTACTACATAATAATATAGTCCTCTTTAATTTTTTTGTACAAATTATTATAGGAGTTAAATTCTCCTACGGGAAGAAATATATTTTAACAAGAAAATACCTTCATTAAGTATTAATTAATTTATCAAATACAATAACAAATTTCGCGGTACATTCTTTTTTTTTCTAAGATTAAAATGTGTTCTGAATGCTTTATTGGTGATTCTTCATATCTATAATTTGTGTTATTGTCTTTAGGCTCATGAAGAATGTGAAACGACTTCATGCTGATATGGGTCAAACTTAATTTATTTTATTGTGTAAAAAATGAACTCGCATAATCACGTACATAAAGAATCTTTTCTCTTTTTTTCATTGTAAATTAAATCAGCTATTGTTTATTAGCCATCATTAAGCCACATCCCCTAATATGTTTTGCATAATTTGAGATTTGGTTAACCAATTTTTTTATTAGTTATTCAATTGTACGAAGTTCAATCTATGCAACAAGGGTTTTAATTTAAGACTTTTTATCCACTTTGCTCATCATTTCACACTCTTCTATTTCATCCGTCGTTTATTATATTTTTAATGATCAATGTATTAATTGACCTATCAAATATAATAGATGTATTCCCCGTGCAACGCGCGGGTAAAAAACACTAGTTTTAATAACAATGAAAACCATATCCCTCTTGAGCGCAATACTATTGCGATTCTTTGGCGTTACTAGCTTCAAGGAATAAATCACCATTGCGTTTTTTAATTGTTTTCACCTTCATCTATTACTTTTAGTATGGTTATGTGTGACACTGTGACATGTCATTTCAGTTAGTTTAAAACTTACTTGACTAGCTTAAAAGTTCTTTAAAAGTGTTTGGTAGAGAAGCTTATTTCAGAAGCTTAAATTTTTTTAAATAAGCTACCTCAAGTAAAGCTTATTGTATGTATTCTCATTTTTATACTTATCATTTTAAGGAAATTCTATCATTACCCTTTCTATACCAGATCATGGTGGATCCGAAAGGTCATGGTGGCTTGGCGGTGAGGGATATGAATTTGGTGAACACTGCCCTCTTAGGCAAGGCGTTGTGGAGCATGATTCACAAACCGCAGAAGCTGCGGGTACAAGCTATGAAACAAAAATACTAGACATCTTCATCTGTTTTGCAGGTTCAATCTAGGGCATCGGATTCCCCAATTTGGAAGGGCCTTCTTAAAGCACGGGACCACCTCAAACATGGGTTCCAATTTCGGTTAGGAAACAGAGCTTCTTCCCTCGTTCACATATTGGAGTGGTACAGGGATCGTTGCAGAGAAATCATTTTTGTGGACATGCATGATACAACTCTATCCTTGCGAGAGGTCATTGTTGAGGGGAGATGGGACTTTGACAGGTTGTACACGAGGATCCCAGATTGGTGTGTGGAGCAAGTGCAGGCCATAAACCCTGTGCTAATTCCAAATAGAAGAGACTCGTGGATCTGGGCTAGCAGCGGCACAGGTTGCTACACGGTTAGGGACGCTTACTGGTGGCTTCAAAAGCCTAATCAACCTCCATTGTCTCTAACGGATTAGAGGTGGGTGAGACGTTCGAATGTTTATATGGCTGGTGCATCATGAATCAATCTAGACCAATAGCCATCGTTTGAGGTGCAATATGGCAGAATCTCCAAACTGTACTAGATGTTCTGCTGCTGTTGAAGACACTCTCCACTGCTTGAGGGACTGCCCTCACTCGCGTGAAATTTGGCGAGCAGTGGGGGCTCTGGCGTAGCGAGGATTTCACGTGGCAGAAGCCAGGGACTATGTTAGAAGGAAAGCTCAAGGAAGGAACAGAACTCGCTTCATTGCCTATTTGTGGAGTATGGAAGTGGACTAATAATATGATTTTCGAGTCGGCTCCTTGGTCTTTCAATGAAGACTGGCGTCGGCTGTGCCATGATCATGATTAAATAAGGAGGTTCATGGAGGTTGATGCCGATGTGGAGGATGATAACTGGATGGAAAGAAGATGGAAAGCTCCTCCGGAGGGAAAAGCGAACCTCCGTGTCGATGGCAGCTACAGGGTAGGGGATGATTGCATGGGCTCATGAGGTTTAATTTGCGGTTCGCATGGGTAGTGGCTTGTGGGGTTCCATGCGTTTCAGCAAGGAGGTAACGCGTTGATGTCGGAGGCAATCGCTCTCAAGATTGGGCTGCAGATTGCGTGGGATAGAGGCATGAGGGATCTCATATGTAATGTGGACTGTGTTGGCTTGCTGCAAGCGCTGCAGGATGAAGATTCACACAGGTTTATGCCCATTCTAGAGGAGATTACCGAGTTGTTGAGAAGACAAAGGACGGTGGCTTTGATTACCATGAGTAGAGAATGCAATCGATTAGTTAGCCCGGTTTGGAGCTTCTTCTCCGTTGATACCGTTGTGCTTGCTAGCTACTCCTCCCATGGAGCTTGAGATCCTCAATATGAGGGATAGCTTTGCTTGTGTGTAGTGTTTGCTGTTGCTTTTAGTTTTAATTTTCCGATATATAAAAAAAAGTTTTAAGAGTATCTTTCTACACCAAGAAAGAAATTAAGAGTATTTTCCGATATATTCTCTTTCTGTTTGAAAAGACAAAATCAGCCCTCTGAAGTAACTTGGAAAGGAAGCTTCAAAGTTAAAGGGAGTGGCAAATTCCGTAGTTTCAATAAAGTGGAGGTGCATATGTATAACACATGGACTAACTATACTAAGTGGAAAGATTTTTAAACAGAATTGGTATTGGTATTGGTATGTATGTTGGTGAAAATCATTTCAAAAAAAAAATGTATGTTGGTGAAAATAAATAATGCTGAATTTGAATTTTGAAGATGTTATTTAACATTTTTTTTTGAAATGGTTATTTAACATTTATATTAGAGGAATTTTTTTTGGTATAAGTAAAATAGTAAATGATAAAATAGTTAATGCACACGCGTGTGAGGCACGTATCTACTGAGGGGAGTGTTTATCACGAGATATGAGAACCACAAATGTGTTTTCAGTGTGTTTTTCTCTACATAGTAATTGCAGCGATGGTCTTTTTTATCCTTCGAAGTGGTTACAACGTGGGCGCATGAGTTACTTCCTCTCTTCACAATGCCTTCCTCACCTTCGCAAGAGTGCTTCCTTCTCCTTCTCTTTGTATTTCTTCAAGTTTCTTGGGGAATAGATTTGGGGATACTATTAGGGATTTAATTAGTCTAATTATGTGTAATTGTCAATATAGGATATGTGCAAAAAAGAAATGAGCAATGTAGGATCTAGTAAGACCCACGTAGGAAGGTTTCTAAGTAAAAAAATTGTCACGCATTGCATTATAATATCACATGTCCTTTTTCAAACGAAAAATTCCAAGACTAAAAGCTAAGAAACAATTTTCAAGACCATTTTAGATTCAACCCACTAAGTTAGGGACTAAAGATATATTTAACGTTCATGATAAAAAGTAAAATAGAAAGAGAGTCAAAGTCTCATTGATATGTTTTATACATCACTTGGAGGGAAATTTGGAAATCTGATTTTTTGTATTTTAATGGTGAAATGGAAAAATTGTCAGTTTGGTTTGATCATATATAATAGACCAACCAGAAAGTCGTCACGAGCACTGCAGTAAGTCTATCCACCAATTTCAAGGTACAGATAATTCAATATGAATACTATAATATGTATATGTGTATGTTCATAACTTCATATATTGTCCCAAGTGAAAGCATTAGAGATAAAATGAGCTAATCTAATGGATATATCAAGTTCAGATTTAAGTCATATCAATTTTGACTATCCATGTAATAAAAAAATTGAATTGGCAAAATTAATTAGCTTCTTTCACCTCGTCATAAGCTCCCTGAAGATAAATGTATAAATTTCCCTGTCACCTAGTAGCATTTTCTTGCTTTCTCAGTTTACAAGCACATGTTATGCCCTGCCTTAGAATTGGTAAACTCTCAATCCAAGCTACCAATCGCTAGTCTTATTTCTTACTTAGGAGTATTTCTCTATTCATGTTATCTCCTTTTCTCTTCTCTACTTTTTTAAGTAAACAAAGTATACTTTCAAAAAAAAAAAGTAAACAAAGTATAAAAGTATTGACTAAAAAAGTTATATGAAGAATAACATTTTTCCAAATAAAATCATTTTCAACTTTTTACCAAATATGTTGTGTCGCTTATCAAAATACACTCATAACTTCAAATGAGTTTGTTATGCCACAAATTTTGTTGTGGACTCGGACTCATAACTACCTATTTCTCTCAATACATAACTTCAATTACTGTATGTGTATGATTTTTCCTCATCAACCCCTCCCCTGTTAATCTCTATCTTTGGAATAAGAAAATCTACATCACATTCAATTCCCAAAATCAAAACATTTTATCAAATGGTAGATTTGGTTTCAGTTCAACATAAACAAACCTAAAATCAAATTGGATCGATAAACAAGAATTTCCATCAATCTTTCTTCCCCGGGGTGAAGTGAACACAGATTCTCCACACAATTCTTGAAATTCATTTCACCATATGCATAGAAATCAGATAGAACAAACAAACAGATCATACAGAGTATTAACTTTCCAAATCCATAGATGGCACAGAATCCTGAGGCTAAATCAATTATGCTTGCTTAATGCATTCTAACACATTTGCTGCCAGATTTTGAATAAGAATGATATGCAATAACCATTTCTTGAATCAAAAAGAAAGAAAATCAAGAACAAATAAAATTGCCAACGAAAAAGCTGAAATGTGTACTCTAAGATGCAGAAATTGTACTGTGAATGCTACTAAGGAAGCATCATGCGAAGAAGGGAATCGCTTATTACAGAAATCACTTCCAAGATCATGAACGGAAAACAGAACAGTAAAGAGTGTAAGCAATGAAATCATCTAATCCTCCTTCATGAAGTAAACCTTCAACCTTCGAAGCCTTCGACTGTTCTCTTCCTTCTCCACCATGAGTTGAGGCATGGTCTCATCCAGCGACTCCAGCAAAGTCACCAAAACATCATGAGGCAAGTTCTTTGGAATCACAACAACACAGATCTTCCCGCGGGCATTGTACACCTTCATCAGCTCCGTGATCACGTGTCGATCAATACAAGTCCTCTGCTGCCGCAGCGGCAAGATGACCGGGAGGAGAATCTCTGGCGCCATTGCTATCTCCTGCTTCATTGTGTCAGATAACGGGGTTCCGTACGCGATGATCTTCTCAAACATCCCCGTCCATTCGAACTCCGCCCCCAAGGCCACTGAGGTGCCGTCACCGTCGGGGTACTCAATCACCGATGAGAGCAACCTGGACTTGGTGGCGGTGGTGGGAACGGCGGAGGAGGTTGGGGTTGCCATGTTGAAAGCAGAGAGAAGAAGAAGCAGAGTGAGAAGCTCTCAGAGAATGGCGTGGTTTGCGTGAAAAGAAAGGTGGTTATCCATTTTAAACCACTTGGTTAATTTTTTAACCCTGGTTAGCTTTCATGGTTAACTTTTTTACCATGGTTAGCATGAAATTGGTTAGCAGTAACCGCTTCACTTCTCTCTTTGACTCTTTCTCTCTCTTGTGTGAACTTTCTCTCTACTTTTGAAAAGACAAAATCAGCCCTATGATGTAACGTGGAGAAGAAGCTTCAAACTCAAAGGAAGTGGCAAATTCCGTAGTTTCAATAAAAAGGAGGGACATATGCATAACACATTGATTGACTATACTACGTGGAAGAAAGATTTAACAAACTATGTTGGTGAAAATAAATATAAATGATAATCCATGATTTTTCTTGCCTGATTTTAATTTTGAATTGGTTATTTATATAACTTATTTTTTGTCAATTAAAAAACTTAGATTAATACATGCCATAAATAATATATTAGAGGATATTTATTTTGCGCAAAAATTAGAGGAAATAAGGAAACGATAAAGTTTTTAAAAAATATAAAATTTGTTTCTTATGGTTAATTAGTCGGAACGCTCTTCCCACTAATTAACGATGACACCATTGCAATCTACCATTAAATACCTCTTGTAACAAGTGTAATGCAGCTTGAAGTCCTTGTGATGTTTGAGCTTGGATTATTTCAAGTTCAACTTGTTGTTACAACAAATTCTCAAATGTATTGAGTTCACACATTGATTTCTCAGCACAAAAGATAAATTCTTTACCACAATAGGTGGTTTTGTTACTCAAATAAGTGGATTTTCTTCCCTCTATAATGTAGGTTTTGCCTCTTCTTTGTGAGAGTTTATTTTTTCCTATTTTGTTGGTGCCTCTGCTTTCCACCTATTCTTCCACCACCTCTGCCGCACCTCCACCCTCCTTTTGCCACCGACCCTCCTCCATCCACTTCCTGCCATCAGCCTACACCGCAAGCTTCACAACAAACTTCTCCGTTGTAAGCTCCGACCACCCTATATTTCCTTGAATGTTGGTTTGCGGTCATTAATGCATGGTTTTTTTCCCCTTCCTTGTAGCAGCTCATGCACAACTCTGGCAGAGTCGATTAACCCTTGAAGGTGAAGAAACGACATGTACATATAAATTCTTTATCAAATTTTCGCATCTAGACGACAATCATATTAAATTTTCACATCTAGACAACAATCAAAGGGTATGGTGGAAGTTAGGTCTTATTGTTGAAATTTGGAGTTTTAGTTGATTTACATGGCTTTTAGGGTTCTTACTTCATGTATTTAGCTGGATGTAATGTACCCTCTCCATCATTTATTATCCCTTATTATAAGTCATTTTTACTTAATTTTCAAATATTAAAATAGTTTATATTCTTACATTAAATGCAGTTAGCCAACCCTTTTGGTGTTGGGCTATGTTTGACATGTCATTTCAGCAAGCTTATAGCTTATTTGACTAGCTTAAGCTTATTTGACTAACTTAAAAGCTCTTCAAAAGTGTTTGGTGAAGGAGGTTATTTTAGTAGCTTAAAGTTTTAAGCTATAAGCTATCTCAGGTATCTTATAGCTTAAAGCTTATAGCTTATTAAATTTATTCTCATTTTTATCCTTATTATTTTATTAAAATTCTACCATTACCCTTATATATTTATAAAAACACTAAACTTATTTTTCCCTCACACTTATGTATGCAGTTCCCGTGACACCGCTGCGCACCACAAGTATTATAAATATTATATTAATAAAAATTAATAAAAATTAATATTATATTTTTAAGATGATAAATAACTGGAGTTAATAAAAATATTTAAAGTGATAATAATTTTAATATTAATATCATATTGGTATTAATGTGAAAATAAAGTAATATTAAATATAAAAATAATTATACAAGTATGTCATTTTATGTTATTTTATAATTTAGCTTTTCAGCTTTCAGCTATCAGTTTTCAGCTAGCTTATCAGCTTTCAGCTATCAGCTAGCTTATAAGCTTTCAGCTAGGCTTTCAACTTTCAGCTAGCTTATCAGCTAAACATGCCAAACATAGCCTCTAAACATGTTTGAAAAAAAAAAAAAAGATGCATGCTATATATATATATATGTTTATATATTATATTCTCCCAAGTGAAAGAATTAGAGATAAAATGAGCTAATCTTATGGATATATATGGTCGAGATCAGATTTAAGTCAAATCAATTTTGACTATCCATGTAATAAAAAAATTGAATTGCGAAAATTAGCTTCTTTCACCTCTTGATATGCTCCCTGAATATAAATGTATGAAGTCCCCCCTGCCACCTAGCAGCATTTTCTTGCTTTTCAGTTTACTCAAGCACATGTTATGCCCTGCCTTAGAATTGGTAAACTCTCAATCAGTCAATTGTGCTGCATCATCCTCTCCTTGTTATTTGATGTCTAGCATTTTAAGTGCTTGGAATCTACTAGTGCTAAGTTTCTAGCCACTTGTGATTATTAAAAGCTTCAGTAGAATGTCCATAATTAAGAGCAACATCTTAGCCTCATCCAAGAAAAGAAAAAAAAAGCATCAAATTTCATCACAACTTAACTATCCCAATCCCAAATTGCAAAATATATAGTGCAAACATCTTGGGGATATTGTTAATTTACATAATGAAATATGATAGTGTCTATGTTGAGTTGAGTATAGTTATTAGCTTCCCAAATCAATAGATGACCACAAACTAACATCATCCCAGTTGAGGCTAATTAATATGGGTTATTCATAATGCATTCTAACACAATCAGGTGCCAGATTTTGATGTAAATTAAATTGAATACAAACGAGAATGATATGCAGTAAGCATTTCCTGAATCATATAGAGAGAAAAAAACAAGAACAAATAAAATTATCAGCGAGCTGAAATGTGTTCTAAGATGCAGAACTTGTGTGCAATGCTTACTAAGAAAGCATCATGACCTATATTGATGAGTAATTCACAACACAAAAGTGAATGCTCAGAAGGGAATCGCTTAATACTGAAATCACTTCCATGAGGGAAAAACAGAACCAGTGATTGATTGTATTAGAATAAGGGTTTAGTGGACATCACATCACATTTTCAGTTTATGCACAAGAGTAAGAGATTACCTCAAGGCAATATGCTCTTTATATTGTCCAATAAAATCAGAAAACTTCAGGAGACACTTTCAGTTTTACAGTACAAGTATGCAATGTGCAATTGAAAATGTCTAGGACACAAAAGATTGAGAAAAGGAATGTAGTATCTTAATTTCTCAATGTGCGGATATGCATAGATCTTGATCCCCAGAAAACTGAAAACACCAACATATTTTGCCAAAAAGAAACATTTTTCAAAAAAGAAAGGCACTCACACAAACAAAATTGCAGAAAGCCCCTTAAACATGAATTCACAATGCCAAAGAGTCAAGACCATCTTTTCTTCAAAGAAAGCTATAAATTGTCAACTGCACTAAGAAGCCAAACAATGGGTAAAATAAACCTCACCTCGCTAAAACTTTGACCCAAAGCCAAGTAGTAAAGAATAATCCTTCACTATCTTTAGTAATCTGTTTGCTTGTAAGAGCAGTCCTCAACACCCAGCACATGAAGTACCCAAAACAATATCAATTTCGCATGATTTGAGACTGATACATCTTGGAAAAAAGGAAATGCATTCACCTAGCTAGACTTAAACCCCCCCTCCCAAATACAGCTTCCTCAATTTTTTCCCCAATTTATCCATGACAGCTTCAAACTTGAAAACATCTTATTAAGTCACCAAATTTTAAACTCTTCAGCCTTAATTTCAATAGAACATCCCAAACACAGTATTTTTTCATGAAAAATTGGAATCGAGAATTTCCATCAATCTTCCCCATGCTCAACATACACATTTCAACAAACATTTGACGTGGACACAGATTCTCCACATTATTTTTTAAATTTACTTCACCATTTAGCAAAACCCTCAATATCCTAGGCATAGAAATCAGAACAAACAATGTAATAATGAAATCTAATTAAAACAATAATAGCTGATCATATACTTGGATTAATCCATAACAGTCTAGCTAGCTAGCCATATCCCACAGTAATTAACAAAGTAGTGATAGAACAATCCATCACAACAAAACACTAACAAGGTTGGTTTAACAAATAGTTATACTAACTAGTCTAAATCTTCATTGCAAATAACAAGGGAAAAAAAAGAAAAATCAGAAATGATTATAGAACAGAGAATACAGTAGCAGAGCAACAACAGCAACAAACACACACAGTCCCAAATTGAAGCTTTTCTCCTTCACGAAGTACACCGTCAACTTCCTGAGCCTCCCATCCTCATCCCTCTCCGTCATGAGTCCCGTCAAGGCGTTGTTCAGCGCGTTATCCAGTTCCGTTGGATGATCATACGGGAAGCTCTTTGGAAACTTTAACACACATCTCTTGACACCGGCATGGTAGAGCTTCATGAGCTCGTTGATGGCGTGCTGAGAGTGGTTCTGCGAGTCGAGTGGGAGCACCATCGCCATGTCGAAGTTGATGGGTAGAGTAACAGGGGTTGGGAGCAGCTTCGCATTGTACCCGTTGGCACGCAACTCCGCCACTATGGCGTCATCACCACCGTCCGGATACTCCTTCACCATGGGGAAGGTGTAGTTGTTCATGTTCAAAGAAAGAAAGAGTAGTGTTTTGCCTGAAAAATTGAAAGCAGAAGAAGATGTAGCAGAAAAAGGAGAGCTAGATTTGCCACCCCAACCATTAGATTTCACACCCCCAATTTTCGGATTTTCAAGTTCCGAATTATTTCGGAATCTAAGATTCCGAAATTAATTCGTAATTTTTAGTTCAAAATACATCTAACACCACACTTTTGAGTAAAAAACCACACTTTTGAGTAAAAAACTGCTTCGGAAACCTTATTTCCGAAATATTTCAGAAACTGAGTTTCCGTAAGTGGGGTGACATTTCTAATGATTGGGGTGCCAAATCTAATGATCCAGAAAAAGAAAAAGGAAGAAGAAGAAGAAGCTGGGTTGGGTAAAAGAAAAATGGTTATCCATTTTAACCACATGGTTTTTTTAACCCTGGTTAGTTAATGGTTAAGTTGAAAAGACAAAATCAGCCCTCTGATGTAACTTGAAAAGAAAGCTTCAAAGGTCAAAGGAAGTGGTAAATCCGTAGTTTCAAGAAAAAAAGAGGTGCTTATGTGTGGAAAGTGGAAAGATTTTTTTGAAAATAAATAATAACGATTAGTAAAAGTTAGTAGTACCCCTTTGGCAGAAAAGATGCACCAAATCACCATATTTGATTTTATGCTATGAGAGAAACACACTCTGTTTCTCACACTGACCGTTTGATTGGTTAATTTATGTAAAATCTACTAAATTACTATGAGATTCACTTTTAATTTAGTTGGTGTTGGATTTATATAAATTTTAATTAATCAAATGAAAAATGTTGAAAAACAAATATTAAAAAGAATGTTTTTTTTTTTGAAATTAAAAAGATGTTGGTAACACTCATATTATGCTAATCCCTTTGACTTCCATTTGTTTTGTTTCCCTACTTACCTCTTTTCTTTCTTTGCTATTAGCTCCATTAACTCTTAAAAAAAATTAGTACATGCATTTCAAATTTTTTATTGTTTAAGATTATAAAATAGTTTGAAAATTATTAATTGTTGTTATAAATTCACTTGAAATAATTTTTCGATGTATCAAAAAATAAATTCACTTAAAACACTTTTATTTAAAATTGAGTTATATTAAAGGAAACATATAATTTTTTTTTTGGCTATATGCACTGTTTTGTCCACATATGGTTACTTAAAAGCTATTAAGCTGATATACACCTAACCTAACCCAACTAAAATGAGACAATTGTGTGAGTAAAAAGGACTAGTATTTTTTTTTTGAAAGAGTAGTATTTTAAATTAAAAGTACAGTGTTATTAGCTTTTCAGAAGTTGCAGTTCAATCTGCTCTGAGCAAAACCTTTTCGATGATGATTTTCCATTAAAACATCTTCAAATGTCTGCCTCTATTCTTGTTTCTCTTTGGGGTCGATATCACATACCCACGTGATTTTCAATATTTATGACTCTAGCTAACATTAATTTATCTGCGTGCTTGTGCCTCAGGAAAGTTGTGCCTTGGGTGCTTCTGCGTGCTCCTCTCACTGCAACCAAAGTTGTGCTTGCACTTGCTTTCTTGAAAAAGGAAAAATATAGGCACCATAGTTCTTAGTGGTCTTTGATTGGACCATAATGAAAAAAAGTTTAGAGAAAACTGTTCAAGACTACAGAAATATAAAATAATTCCATGTATTATAATTCTCACATTCCCATCCATTGGGCCTAACATGCTTGAACCACCTTTCGAGCACCTACTATCGACTATTGTCAACCGAGAGAGTAAGGAGACACAACTGAGAGCTCAAGATAGAGATTTCATCCCAACAAGTAATCTATTCGGTTCTTTTATCAAAAGGCAAATGGGTAGGAAAAGAGAGAGGGAGATCACTTTCAAGAAAGGACCTGAAGAGGAAGCAAACAAATTTCTAGTCCAGCAAGTAAGCTCATAAGATAGATCGCATGATTGCGATTCCAAAACAAGAAAAATATAAACAGTGTTGATAATTCAAAGTTGAAAAGCTAAGCAGGAAAGCGAACCCTTGGAACCAATATCAAAAGAAGAAATCGATTTTAGATCTGAAGAGGAATCGTTTGGAAGGAAGTAGAAAACAAATGAGCGAGATTATGAAAGGAGAACGAAGGGTAATGTGTTTGGTTCAAAGCCTTAGTCGTGATTTATATTGCAGATTTTGCTATTAGAATTAGGAAGGCCTAACTTTACCCAAAAGTTAGCTTAAAAGTTGAGGGTTGTTCTACCCTTTATAAACACTTGTTTGGTCATATCTCTATCCAATGTGAGACTTCTAACACACACACCCTCACGCCCAGGGCTGGACTTCTAGAGCGTGTAATGAACATCAACGAGTAGCCCAAATATAGGAGGTCTCCACAACAAATGGATCTAGAATAGACTTTGACACCATATTAGATTTAGGGTGACCTAACTCAACCCCGAAAGATAGCTCAAGAGTTGAGGATTGCTCTACCCTTTATAAACATTTGTTTAGTCATATTTTTAGCCAATGTGAGACTTCTAACACTTGCAGAACTCGAACTCACTTTTCTTGTTTCCATTTGGTCTGTTCACAAATTGCGAAGAAGGTACATAGGCCGGTAGTGGCACCGCTGCTACAGTTGTGGTCGTCTCCCCTGCTACAGTTGTTGCTCCGCTGAGAAGGACAGAAATCAGGAGAAAGATGTCTCGAATGTAGAGGAAAAAGAACCTTTGTCGTGGCGGTGGTGGCATGGCCTCTGGTGCAATGGTGGTGGCAACATGGCGTGGTGGTTCCCAATGAGAGAAATTGAGGGATGTAATTTGCATTGAAGGAAAGGATAATTAAGTAAACTTGTGTTATTTAGGTTATCTATCATGATCCCAAATTTTACAAAATTATCAAGTTCACATAACGGTCCATGGTGGACATTTATTTTAGCAGTCCACCTTAGACACGACAAAAAAAAAACTTCATATCATTTCTACTCAATAATGAGAGATTAAAATGGAAGAAAGAGATTGACAAAAAATAGAAGAAAGAGAATTGAAAGATATTAACGTAGGCGAGGACCGACGGGTCTTAAGTGATCCATACGTGCTCCTAAATTTTGTTTTCAATTGTAAAGTTTTTTTTTTCCACATTTGACGGGGTAAATTAGTTAAAAAAATGTACAATTTTTTGGTACATTATTTACCTCACCAAATAAAAGTTACCCCAACTAACAACCTAGATACGACAAGTGCGTATATATAACTTTCCTCCTTCTTCCTTTGCAATCAAACACAAACCACACTGCTCCATTGAAACTCTCACTGAAGTTCAAGCTCTGGCAATCGCCGTTCCTCTAATTTTGTCAAGCCTCGATGAAACTCAACCACTACGTTGAGGTGAGACGGCACTGCAACGTGTTGTAGATCTAACACTACAATGCAATCTCGTGCCTCAACTTAATAGAGGATCATTCTACTGTATATGTTTCGTGGTACAAATCCTTCGAAGTCTAGTGAGTGTGTCAAATTTCATGTGTTCAACCGGCTTGGCCTTTGGCATAGTGAAGATATGGCGGAAGAAGATGCAGGGGAAGGGGACAAAACATTTTTTTGTGACAAACTCTGTTGAAGCAAAGAGGATTGCACTCGCGATGATTTCACACACATATAATTTGAAACATATCTATTTTGAATATGAGTTGAGTTACTTTTTTTTTTTGAATGTCAATTTCTGATTCCAATCAAGTAGCAGAAGAGCCTGCAAGCTTTACATCCTCAGATAACAAAATATTCATCCTAGGGGGATTTTCTCCTAACCAATGAGTTGAGTTACTTTAAACATGAGGAAATAAAAGATTTTTTTAATACAACTGTGACATGTTGTTATATAAGATTTTTTAAATCTTTTGAAATTTAAAACAGTAAAGCTATATAGTATATAAAATAAATAAATTCAATATAAATTTTAACTTTTAAACACGATTCTTTAAAAAAAAAAACTTTGAAACACGATAATCTAAACCATTCGAATCTTTCACATGATAAGATTTTCCAAATTCAATTCAAATCATATTTTAATTTTAAAGCAAATCAATAATTAATTCAATAAATCAGGGCTAATTGGTTTCTATATAAGAAGCTACATATATATATTTTTAAAACAAGAAGCTACTATATTCAACGCAAGCAAACCACCACTCTTCACGAAAGAGGGCACATTTGATGGACAAACAGATAAGCTCCTCCTTACCACCATTACCAGATGAAATCGTATGTCACATACTCTCTTTTCTTCCAACCAAACTCGCATTTGCCACGGTGGTTCTTTCCAAATGGTTGACCTCACTTCTCCACTCATCCACCTCTGATCTCCGCTTTTACTATGATGGCGGCGACAAAGTGACCTTCCGTCGCTTCCTCCGTTTCGTGGACACAGTAATGCTCTTCCCGCGCGAGCAGCACCACCCGATCAAAAACCTAGTCCTCTATCTTAATTCTACTGGGTCTGATGAAGCTTTCACTTTCCATGAATGGGTTGAAGTCGCCAAACGCCATCCTATTGAGAGCCTCGATATCTACACGGCTGGTTGCGCCACCGTGTCACCTAGCATTTTCTCCAGTCGAACCCTTGTTGTGTTAAAACTTACCAGCATTGGTATGGTTGGGAATGTTTTGTCAGTTGATCTTCCCTCGCTCAAAACCCTTCACTTATCACAAGTTATGTTCCAAAAGAGGGATGATTTCAAGAAGCTTCTGTATGGTGCTCCCATTCTTCAGGATTTGTATCTTGCATTTGTCAATTCAGAAATTCCCTACACTACGGGGAGTAAAATCTTACCCAAGTTGGTCAAATTACATTTGGATACATGGGCAGATCCTCTTAGTGCATTAGAATTAGCCCAGGTATGAGTATGAGTATGATATATGATATGATATAATGATTATTTTTCGGTCGTTCAATTTTTGTGGAAGATTTGTGTTGGTAGCTTTGCATATGGGTCTGATATTGTGTCAATCCTTATGGTTCCTAATTATTATAATAAAAAAATTAAATAATATGGTAGGTGAGTTTGTGCATTCTTTACACTTTAAGCTCTAACGAGCTCTTTTGTGAAAAAACACGTTAAAAATGATAATATAAAATAATTCATGCGATCTCACCGAACAATTTAAATTTTTAAGATAATTGATTATTTCACTAACTTTTAACTTTTGCAGAGGGAGTGCGACAACATCAACATGTATATCCCCCCTCCCGTGTTTCCAAACTTATTTTTGGTTGAAAAGCCCGTGTTTCCAAACTTAATCCACATTGAAATTTATTGTCAACGCTTTGATGGCTGGAATCGCGTACTACAAATGCTTCGTCAGTGTCCCAGGCTTCAACATCTCGTCATAAGAAAGGTTTGTTGCATTTTTCAGATCATTCTTGTTGCATTTTTTAGATCATTCTTGTAGACTAATTAAATTTGTCTATGTTTATCAGGCTAATGTCAAAACTGGTATTTACAAAAAGAAACTGACATATTCAGAATGTGTTCCGGAATGTGTTTCATCACACCTCAGAACATGTTTTATTGGGTCCCTTGTAAATTATGAAGATGATCTTCGTTTTGTTGAATATGTGATGAAGAATGCCAAGTTCTTACAAGCCCTGACTGTTTGTCCTTGCCGGTTACGTCCAAATCAACAATCCTATGTTTTGGAGGATATATTATCACTCCAAAGGGTTTCTCCGGCATGTAAATTTTCATTATTAAACTGCAGTCTCCATGAATGCAGCTGCGGGTTCAATAATGCTACTGAATGCAGGCGCAGGCACAAGCCCTACTGTTGGCAAACTAAGGAGAGTTTTCTTTACCCAAGAAAATTTCATTCTCTAAATTGACATTTCACCTCTTCCATTCATTGCTGAACGCTAATCTTCAGAAGCAGGGCGTACCCACCTGTGTCAGTTTTGGATGTGTAACTTGTGTGTTATGAAAATAGTCAAAAAGGAGTGAATCAACAATTTTGTGCAAAAGGTTTTAGGAGGAGCCTCAGTAAAATAGATTATTTAACATGCACAAGGATTTGCTTGTGCAATGTTGCACAGATCCCAATTTTACCTGCTATATTGTAGGTTTTCAAGTCAACCATGTTTTTAATTTAAAAATTTATATGTATACATGTCCAGTTTTCAAGAACAATATATATCATCACATGTCCAGTTTTCTATACCCATGTGCAAGTATCATTTCATTATATATCCTTAAACGTAATGTAATGTAAGGCAATGCATTGGACTGATTAAAGAAAGTTGGGCAATATAATCCCTAAAATAATCAAATGCGATGCTAAGAAGGGGTTTTGCCTAGCGTGGGTCAGTCTCAAACTGACCCACGGTGGATCAGTTCAATTTTTCACCGATAGATTTAATGTTTTTAATTTGAACGGTCCAGATCAGTTAATAATAATAAAAATTCATTAATTAAATATATTTAACTTTACTAAAATACCCTTCCCCTTCCCAAAGTGGTTCAAGTGTTCAACCCAGGTACCAGATTTGACACTATACTTCCACCGTCACAGCATGGTTGTTGGATAGAAAGGGGGCGGTGGTAAGATTTAGCAAAGCTTCCTTTGATGGTGAGAGCATGCGCCGCCGCCGCTACCACGACAGAAGCCACCACTCTTTAACCTCAACCACCGCTCCCAAACTCTCCTTCTTCCTTCTTCAGCAATTTTTCAACAGATATAACCCATGATGCTCATAACATGGAACCCACGATGTGCAGATCTGGTACCACAACATCAGTTTTCTCAAAAAAACAATACAAAATGTGGAGATCTGGAACCCACGATGCCTTTCCACAACACACGATTTATATAGATCACCAAATCTTAGCTTTAGCAAAACAACGAATCAGCAAAACGTCAAATCCCCAATTTCCTTATCCTATGACAGCAGCGGCGACGTTTTGCGGATTCACGGGGTTATCGACAATGTCGGAGCAGAGTAGACGTTGTGGAGTGAGGATGAAGAGGAGGACTGGTTGTCGGTGGCGGCGACGACATTGCTGCTGTGCTTGGCGGTTCCGAATTTGGGGATTTAGGGTTGGCGTTTGGGCTGGTCCTGCGGCGGTGGGAGGAGCAGCATGGTTGTTGGATAGAAAGGGGGCAGTGGTAACAGTTGAAGAAAAGATGAAGAAGAAAGAATTCGGGTCAAGGATAAACATGGAAAATATTTATGAATGAAGGTTATTTTTGTCTTATCGTAGGTATAGTAAAAGTGTACCACCGTGGGTCAGTTTCAAAACGACCCACGATAGGCGCAGCCCTAAGAAGGGAATCAATTAATACTGAAATCACTCCCAAATATACCAAAGATAAACAGAACCATTGATTGTATTACAAATGAAGAAATGCAAATACAGCAGATCAACAAAGGCACATAGAAAGGAAGAGAAATCTTCTGAGTTTTTTCATTCTTAATCATTTTCACCGGATGACACAAGCACATACCTATATCTATACTCTACTAGACACCTAAACCCTAGATTATAAAATCAGTCGTGCTGATATCGGAAAATTATCACTAAAAACTAAGGGTAGCGTGGTGCACAAAAGCTCCCACATGCCGGGAAGGGTCCCGACCATTTGGTCTATTGTACGCTCCTTTTTACACAATAATAACTAACTACTAAGAGCAAATCAGGTTGTTTTAGTCAAATGTAAGTTAATCAGTTGAAACTTGAAAGATAATTCGATGATTCAAATGCAGGTCAAGTCAAATCATAGTATAACTAAAGTATTATTGTAAAACACAGTCAAACAAAACAAAGATACAGTCTCCCCCCTACTTGGTCATGTAATTCATTTCTATTAGCAGTATATTTCTCCACTTTAAGTGTAAACTGTAAAGGACGAAAACTATAACCATACCATCAAGAAGAAATAGTGGTTTTTGAGATCATATCAAAGGATATTCCATTTTGCTGAAGTCTTTCCTGGAGATCAGTTGGGCCGAATATAATCCCTGGAGGGTAAACTCCTCCTTTTGGTAGGTTTCTGCGTTGGCTGAGAAGAATGAGAGCGCACTGAATAAGAATTATTGGGGTAGCTATGTATCCAATTTCAGGTCCCGTTACTCTCGTTACGATTTCCATGTCAGGTTTTGAGTTTCCCTGAGAAGCAAGACTCACATTGCTAAAACCACGTCCAACAAACCACATCTTGAATGAAGCTTTTTCTACCTCCTCTTCAGAAGGGCCATTCTTCTTGAACCAACCAAGGCTAAATACCGAAGGAAATTTCAAAAGAAGCCACCTTCCAAAACCAGTATTTCCTAAAAGACCAATGCAAATTCCAACCATGATGATTCGGAGAATGCCCAGCAAAGATTTTGTGCCTATTTTCACGCCAAAATGAGCTGGCTTCACTGATGACCAGAAGGCTTCTCTTTTCTCAACCACCTCAGAACTCTCATTCAACCCAGTGAGACCATTTGGGTTTTCTTTTAGAATTGCAAGTGTTCTTCGAACAACAGCTGCATCTGCTGAAGGTAGCTTTACTGCCCAAAGGCCAATTTTCTTCTGGTTTTCTATAGTTTCTCCTTTAGAAGGAGGTGGCCCAGGTATCTACAATAATGAAAATAGGATTCGCTTAAATGAAAAATATTATATAAAAAGGGACATTTGGAAATCTGAATTTTTTTTTAAACACAAACCTGATGAAATGGAGCAAATTGTCAGGTTGGTTTGGTCATATTATCCAAGCACAAACCCAGACAGTTATCCAAGCAGCACAAATGTAGACATTTCCATTTTACACCCTAAATTTTTAATAAAGAAGTTTTACCCCCAAGAATCAAGATTCAACTTCTACCTTACCACTATCACACTATCTTTAGTCTCTTATCCGCCAAATTCAAGGTACATATCATTGAAATATTCATGCTATGTGTGTATATATTGTCCCAAGTGAAAGCAGGAGATAAAATGAGCTTATCTTGATAATTCAATTTTACGGATGTTCGATATTACATTCAAGTAAAGTCAATTTTATAAAATCCATGTAAAATTCAGCCTCTTTCACCTCGAGATGCTCACTGTATAAAGTACCCAGCCAAATAGCAGCATTTTCTTCCTCTTAAGTATACAAGAACATGTTATGTGCCCTGCCCTTGAATGGTCAATTTTCAATCTCAACCGATCATGCTCTTCTTGTTATTTGATGTATAGCATTTTAAACACTTGACAGCTACAAACCATATGATCATGCAAGTGTTTGTACCAAGCCAGTGTTAAATTGTTAGCCACTTATGTGGCGTAATAGAATGTCCACAATTAAGAGCAGACATCTTAGCCCCATCTAAAACAAATGTAACAAATTTCATTACAACTTAACTATCCCAAACCACAAATGTTCTATATGGCCAACATCCTAGTAGGAAACAAGGTTTTAAATCACAGTCCCCAATGATTTGATTGTAGCTACAATGTCATGATTTCATAGGTTTTCACAATCACATTGCAACTATAGTTGTATTGTAGCTGCATGATCCACACACATTCGCAGTTTTTTCCACCATAGCTTGTAAAGAAACAGGGTAATTCAAAACCTTGGTTGGTAACAAGTAAACTTCTACCTACTGGTTCACTAAATAGCATCTTACAACTACAACAACTAACAAAGTCTTATCCCAGTAAGTGAGGTCGGCTATATGGATCACACGGATCACACTGCGCCATTGATCCGGCTATATGGATCACACTATGCCATTGAGCTCGATCAAAACCCAGATTAAATGGATGCTATTTTTAACTAAATATCATCATAGTTACCATGAATTCAAAATTAAACTCCAAAAAACAGGTGTTTTGAGTCTTACCAGAGGCCTAGCTCTTCTAGGCCTGGACCTTCTGAGTTCCTGCAACTTGTTAGCATTGGCCACACCCAGAACCGCAGACTCATAGGTAGCAAAGTTCCCCACAATACTCTTCTCAGATTCCAAGCTCACGTACGCCTCAACCCGGTTCGGCACTGCCGGGCTCACCCACTGCCGTGAATTGAACATGATCCCAAGCTCAGCCGGGACCGAATCAAACCCACATGCCGAAACCACCAGCGAACCGGTTTCCGCAGCCCGATCATGGTAAACAGCCTCCACGCGCTCCATAAACTCCGGCTCGCCGCAGATATCGAGGTAGTCGCAGCCCGATTCAGCGCAGGCGGCAACCACAGGCTCGCCGTGGAGGCGGAAGGGGCCGACGCAGTTGAGGATGAGGCCGGTCTTGGAGCAGAGTGCCCGGAGTGATGATGGGTCGGACGTGTCGGCGGTGAGGATGGGGAGAGACGGAGGAGGGTTGGGCCGGGATGCCCATTGCAGGGCTTGGGTGAGCTTTGAGGGGTTGCGACCAGCTATGGCAATGGAAGTGAGGGGTGAAGAAGGGTTGTTGAGGAATTTGAGTGCTTCTCGGAGAACGTATTTTCCGGTGAAACCTGAGGCGCCGAGGATGATGAGGTCGAAGCGATCGCCGCCGTTGGGATTGGGATTCACGTGGTCTGGTTCCATTTCTGGCGGTTGCAGAGAAGAAGAGTTTCGAGTGGTTTTTCGGTGAAACCGACCAACACAGTTTATGAATGGCGATTGGTTTAGTTTTTACAATGAGTTGCATATGGAATGAGCAGCTAGATTTTCTTTCAAAAAAAAAATAGCAGCTAGATTTCACAAAAAAGAAAAACTAAATTGTAAATATTTTATGAATTTAAAATAAATATAAAGCTTAACTTTATTTTTTTTTATGGGAAATGCATGACTTCATTAAATCAGAGTGGAGAATACATCTTCTAAAACTTTTTTTTAAATCCCGTACGGAGGTGAGATAAATATTCACTCCGCTTCTTTTAGACAAATAAATGTTTTGGGTACGGGGAGCAGAAAGACACTTCTCGTCCTAACTCGAGCGAATGTCATATTTATTTTAAATTGATCGCTTTCATTTTCGCACTCAAATATTGGACGGTTCTTCATTATATACTAGTTGCATATAAAAGAAGTAAAGAACCAACTTCAAGATAACAATTAAAGTTAAGCTCCATATGAGTAAACATGGCTTGTTTAATGGCTCGTTTGTCACGCCGTATTAGGCATGCTAGTATAAGCTTATACAATACATTATGAGTTTATCTATTGTTTGGTGATGACATTGTATTGTATAAGCTTATCCATCAAAGTCCCCTTATACGTTAAAATGATGTATTATTTAATCCATCATGTGAGTGATGGATAAGGCATGATAAGGTTGTGACGTATAAGTCACCATCACCACCACCCTCTATTGCTGCCAACTTACACCACCATTGGCACCACCGCCGCCGCCGCCACCACCGCCCTACCATCACCACTGGTGTTGCCACCACCACCTCCGCCACCGCCCTACCGCCACCACCACCATAATCGCTGCCACCACAACCCTATCGCCACCACCACCATAATCGCTGCCACCACTCTATTGCCACCACCGACACCACAACCACCACCCTATCGCCACCACCACCACCATTGCCTCCACCGTCGCCGCCACCGCCTTACCACCACCACCACACCCTATCGTCGCCAACACCACAACCACCATCGCTGCCACCACCGCCACCACCACCGCCGCCGCCCTACCGCCACCACAACCACCACCCTATCGCCACCACCACCATAATCGCCGTCACCACTCTATTGCCACCACCGACACCACAACCACCACCTTATCGCCACCACCACCACCATTGCCTCCACCCTCCACTATAGCCGCCACCGCCTTACCACCACCACCACCACCCTATCATCGCCACCACCACAACCACCATCGCTGCCACCACCACCACCAACCTATCTCCACTGTCACCACCACCGCCACCAACACCAACCTACCACCATTGCCACCACCACCACCAACCTACCACTACTTCCATCACCACCGCCACCACCGTTATAATCACCTCCATATTTGATTTTTATTATATATCATTATTCAATACTTCATTAAACATAAAATTGCATTATTTAAACGATATGGTAAATTATACAGAGTATGTCCAAACGCTGGATAGTACTCCCTCCGTTCCTATATATAAGTCACAAATAACTAATTCTCTTAGATTAAGAAAAGTAGTTATTAATAATAAATTTGTAAAATAAAAATGATTTACTTTCCTAGATTACCCTTATTTACTTTCCTATGATTTTCTCTCTCCAAGTTAATACTTCTAAAGCTTATCATCTCTTTCATATTAAATATGAGGGTGAACTTGGAAAAAATTATTTAATGCTTCCTAGATATTAGAAAGTGACTTATATTTTGTAACAAAATTTTTTCAAAAAATGTGACTTATAATAGGGAACGGAGGGAGTATAAGAAAGTTATCAGAGCTTATACTATTAGGCCTAATACTATCAGGTCTTATACTATCAGGTCTTATACTATACGTCGCACCAAACGGGCCCTAAGTTTGACACGCTTAGACTCGTAAATTAACGGATTAGATTGGAAAATCCCACATTATAAACGAATCAACATTTCATGTGGTCAGTCCCTACTCTGCTTAGCCCGCTAAAAAATTCATAAAAATTGAAAAACATTAAAATAAAAAATGTAACAAATCATTAAAATTTATGGAATATATCAAATTAAAGTACTAAACAGTCACATATTAAATACATGTTAAATATCTCAAATTCAAATATAAATATTAGATAATAGCGTTGACTTTCTCAACCTTTACCTCATAATTAGTAATTCTCACGGACCGTATTTTTTATTTTATTTTCTCTTTGAATAAGTTTGGATCCATTAATTCGCGAGCCACTACCTATCAAACCGCGAGTTAAATGGACCAACGAGCCTATAATTTATATAGTCCTAACCTGAGCACGGATCCGAGTCCGTGTACTCAGCTCTAATGTTAACATGGACGAATCAATGCTCTTTCAAAATAGAAACACGCCAAAATGCCAAATGGGCAAAATCAAACGAGTTAGTAGTATGATAAGCATGAAAACTTCAAGTCGTTAATTCATATGTTTGAATGATTCATGTGGTTGCTTCATATCATACATGTTTGATTCTCAAATATATAATAGAGGATACACGTGATCTAACAAAAAAAAAAAGTATAGTAACAACTGCGAATCAATTATGCTCTTTAATAATCATAATATTATCCTTGCTAACATTCTCACCTTTTTATTGGCAAAGATCAACTGATGAGTATTACAACTCATTTTACATTAGAAACTCCATGGGATTGTGTTCCCTACTTTAGGCAAATTGTTCATATTTTGGCGTTCGCTTAGTTAAAACTCAATTTCCAAAGCTTTTCTTACTTATTCAATAATATGTCTTTTTCTGTAAAAAAATAAAAAAGAGAGAATTGCAGGCAATTACAAACTCCAAAATTGAGATACTAACTTTTTTTTTCTTGATGAATAAAATATTGGGTGCTTTTAGCTTAGATTACTATCATGGGCAAAAACATGTCTCCAAAATCATAGGTCGCTTATAGAGATATTTACATATTACATATTATCCACCAACACAACCCTCACATCGATAGTAAGAATCGAACAAACAATCTTTTAAGAAGGAGTGGTTCATCCTTGCCAACTTTAGCAATTGAGCCAATGTGTTGTTAATTGAGATATTAACTTCAATACACACATTTATAAATTTCATGAAATTCCATTTAGAGTATATTACTAAACCTTTGTTATTTTAATATCTCTGAAGTATGAGTTTTGAAGTAACAGCAATACAAAATTATTATGTTAAACGTGATTTGTGATTATGTTAATACTCAGTTCCAAACCCACTTTAAGAATAGACATTTTCAATATTTAAGAGAGCGATCTTTTCATTAGTTAACATCGTTAAACAACTAAAGACAACAATTGGGAATTTGGGATGATAACTATAATTTACAACGTTTATACCTCGCAAGAGTCTAACTAAATCAGGCAACAATTCTGTATCTTATGCCTGCAAATTTGTCAGAGCATTCCAAACAAGGTGTTTTGGACCTCCATTACAAGTATAAGTGTATATAATCCAATTATTCTTCATCAACTTTTCCAGTAGTGGCTCTTTTTTTCCAATTAGTATTTAATATATCATGACTCACTTGACCTTCCTTCTGCCCATAAGCCCAAGAACTTCATCCCAAAGCCCAACACTTCCAACACTCCCCAAGCCCACCACACTTGGGCTACATGCAGCCACTGTCCAATACCCTGCCCTTATTTCATCCTTCAATTGCTCCTTCTCCCACCCACAATACCCATCAAAGAACCTAAAATCCCCAAGCCCAACCACATCCCTCTTCACCATTTCAGAAGCACAACCCACACTTTCCTTTGCCCCATAATACAACCCCTTCATCACCTCCTCAAAAACCCCACTCTTCCCCACCGCATCATCACCGCCACCACCACCGTCGCCGTCTTTCGGACTCAGCAAAAACAACCCTTCCTCCAAGGGTCCCCCAAAGAACAAAGGACTATTGGAAAATGTGCCTTCCACATCGAAAGCCGTTGATCTCGTCTCCTTGATGGACATCAGCGATGGACGGTTGAGGATGATCCCTGATGGGCCTATGGGCCCAGTTGCTAGAAGGAGGATCACCGTCCGTTCAAAAATGTGGACCCCATCAAGCTTCTCTGTGGCTATGAGTAAGCAACCCCTTTCAGGTTCATGGATTATGTGAGCCCATTTATCACCAATGGTGATGAGTGGAGAAGGATCCACAACAGTGTCTGGATCAGTCACGGTATAAGGCACCTCAGGCTTTAGAATTTGCTCTCCAGCCACCAGTTTTGCACGGAAAGATCGCCAATCAGCATTAACAATTGGTTTGTCTTCACCGGATGAGGATGAAAATTGACAACCTATGATTTGGTTACAAACTTTTGAAGATTAAAACAGTAGTTCTTGACACGGTGAATAAATTCTTTGATAGAAAATGAATATAGTTCTTGGTATACATGGTATAAAAACGGATGAAACCCAAATCATGATCGACAATACAAAAGGAAAAGCTAAGGGAAGTTGTTTTTAACTACCATAATTTTAATTTCAGTATGCTTTTTTTTCATGTATCAAAACATGGACTAAGTAGAATATGGACTCCTAAATTCACGCGATCAATGAATCTGAGCCGTTTTGAGCTTATTTCTATTATCCAAATTTGATGGAAGGTATGAGTCGACCAATCTTGATGAAACCACTCAATTTTTTGATAGCGTGAATATAGAATAGCACTAACTAACTGATGGAAACTCAAATCCTTGTAATAGGATGTTTTGATCAATATTTAAACCTTAGAACCTAATCACATAAGCTTCTCACCAGAATTGATTTTGCCTTTAGAATTAATTGCAGAAGGATTTCCAAACATGCATTAATTTTGGAGTAGGAGAGTAGAGTGAAGAACTACTTACATGATACAGTAAATGGAATCCCTACTTTTCTGCTCTGGAATTGTTGGGAAGGTCTCTTTGACTTTGAGTATGCAAGAGACCCGGCTCTGATTGAAGGAATGAGTTGATCTGGCGTTTTGATGAAGGAACTATGGGTGAGAAAACAAGCTTCCATGTTTTTTGAGTTCCTCAAAGTGTGAGAGGATGAGAGAGTTTGCTGGAATATGTATGCTGTATAAATGTGGAATGATGTTTAACCAGCACCACACGATGTTTTGTGCTGCATCTTCAGCTCATCCAAGTTGGATAAAGTTTGACACGTGCCACATAGGACGATCAACACCATAGTGCTATCCGGAACTTTATTTGTGGGTATTGGATGGATATCATACCTTTTTACATGATGTGTCAAGTTCTATGCCACTTGCTGTTATTCTGCAGTTACTTCCAACCCCTATTAAAAAAGTTCCCAACTTGTGGATGTGGCCCCCAAAAGTAACAAAAGAAAAAGGTATAAGGAGCGTACTATGTGCATGTTTGGATATAAGATAGACAACCATAAAAGCTATAAGAAATTGCTTCTGTACATCGTGATTTTCACTTCAAATCATGTAGTTTTTGATCTTGTATCCAAGCAAACACTAAATTTGCTCTTCAAATTGTACAACAAAATTAGAAAACTACAGGAGACATGTTCAGTTTTATAATACAGATATGCAACATGCAATTGAGTATGTCTAGGACACACACAGATTGAGAACAGGAATATCTGAATTTCTCAATGTGCGGACATCTTGATCCCTAGAAAACACCGAAATAATTTGCTAAAAAGATACATTTTCCCAGAAAGAACTTCATTTGCATAATAACAAACAATTCCATAGGTTCTCCCCAAAAAAGAACTATTCAATTGTAACTCAAAATAATGTCCCATAAACTAAATTACAGATCAGATAAGAGACAAACGGTTCATTACAGACAACTAACTTCATTTATGCAATGCAATTTCCTTTCAGTCTATCAGCAATGAAACGGCTTGGTTTAGAAAGAATAACATAGTTTACTGATGGACTGTGACAGAATTAGACTTAGATCACCTATTAATAAGGTGTATGATAAAATATATAAGAAATTACGAGACAATGGGCTTGGGCCTGAATTAATAGGCCATTATAACTCTTGGTTAGTTAGGCTGTTGTAACAATTAGTTAGTTAGCGTTCCTATAAGAGGAATGGGGAGGTAGTTCAGGAAGGCATTCTGGAAATGGGATCAGTTCAGGGAGAGACTAGCCTCTGTAATGCTATGATGTTTGTAACCAGTTGTTCTATTCTTCAATAAGAGAATTATATTCTCTGTTCAATTCTTCTTTTACCTTCTGTCTAACCTAGTTTCTATTCTTCTTTTACCAGTATCTATCAGACTTTAGTTTAGAATAGATATTGTGAGTACAATTTTAAGGTTAGCGAAATTAGACTGTATCACTCAGTTATTAGTCAAAAATACACTCACATCTGTAATTCCAAGAATTTTGTTTGTTTGTGTTACTTGTTAAACCCCAAATACTCACACATAAGTCAGGGAGTAGAAAAGAAAATTGGGAAAATTAATACACTAAATAGTGAAAATGGGGCAGGGATGAATATATTCTACTTATGGTCTACAGCACACTGAAATTACCAATACAGAGACAATTCCTCCTAGTTGCATAAATGGAAGATTTCTGAAGTACATGGAAAAAAATAGTTTATTTCATCAGATTATAAAGAAGAGTGTATATAGGAAATAAATGAAGGAAAAGAATCATTGCATTCATGAAGATTTAACACAGAAAAAGAGGACTTTGGAGTTCTTACAGTCTTGAGTGAGACGAAGATGAAAGACTGAAAAGTATTCTCAACAACCACAAGAATGCACACGCTAAACTACCTAACTCCATGCGAGCATCTGAAATGGAGGCTCCCACAGTCACAATTCATAAAATTAGTAATCTGCTGATATGAAAGAAGTTAACACTGAGAAACACAAGTGGAATTTAAACTGAGGAGCGTGCAGATTCTAGACAAAGCAAATAGCTCTGGCAAGTGGTAATAAACCTATTCCGAAGTAAGAATACATAGGCTGGATTGGTTCCAACAACCACCAATATATGTGAAGCAGAGCTTCTTCTTAAAAAGTGGTAGAAAAGAATAATCTCTGAGCTTTTTCTCTTTACAAAATGTTTGGCCTTACAAACTGCTCCTGCCAGCACTGGAAGGAACTTAGGATGCTTGCACTGTAAGCATAGGATCAGTTCCATGCATACAAACTTTGCTTTGTTAAACTGGTGGTATCAATGAATATGATGATTTCTTTACATTTAGTAAACCAAAAATGTGTACAATTAAATTATCATATTCATGTCTATTGATATATCCCTGGAACATATCCAACCTGCCTAAGATCATGTACCAATCTGCCAATCATCTGATATATATCGTCTGATTTAGGGTGTGAATGATCAAATACAGTGAACTCATGTACTTCTTCTTCCACCTCTATGGAACTAGCCCCAGAAGGCTTTTGACCTCCTGCGTTCTTCATTTGTAACCTTACACTGGCAACATTCATCCAATCCCCTGCTTGAGCATAAATATTTGAAAGAAGGGAGAAATTTCCAGGATCTGAGGGCACCAATTTGAAAAGGTGCTCACTTAAGGCTCTTGCAAGTTCTACATCATTATGCATTCGACAAGCACCCAAAAGAGTACCCACTACAATGGCATTCGGTTCCACAGGCATGCTGCGCAGGAGCTCAAAAGCTTCTTCTAGATGCCCTCCACGGCTGAGAAGGTCTATCATGCAACCATAATGCTCAATTTGAGGAACAATCCCATATACTTTTTCCATTGAATTAAAGTAATTACGCCCTTTATCAACAAGGCCTGCATGGGTGCAAGCACATAAAAGCCCAATGAATGTATATTTATCTGGCTCAAAACCTTCATGTACCATACTAGAGAAAAGCTCAAGTGCTTTCTCACCCTGTCCATGCACACCAAACCCATGGATCATGGAATTCCAAGAGACCAGATCTTTCTTTCCCGTCATTTTACTGAAGATGCCAAAGGCAGCGTCCAAACAACCGCACTTTGCATACATATCTATGAACGCGTTTAAAACCTTAGTGCTACATCTAAACCTACACCTCTGAACGGAGGCATGAATCTTCTTCCCCAACCCGAGCATTCCAGACTCAGCACACGCAGTCAAAATACTTATCAAAACCCCATCATCTGGCTTCAACCCAGCTTCCTCCATTTTATCATACAACACCGTCGCCTCCTTCATGAACCCCTTCTCAGCATACCCAGATATGATAGTTGTCCAAAGCACCAAATTTTTCTCAGGACACTTATCAAACAACATCCTTGCCATATCCATATCACCAGCTCTACTATACCCACAAACCATCGTCGACCAAGAGATAATATTCCACTGCGGCATTCTATCAAACAGCTCAAAAGCCTTATTCATCTCTCCCGCCTTGGCATACCCATCCAACATGGTGTTCCAACTAACCATATCTCTCTCAGGCATTTCATCAAACAGCTTGAAAGCACCATCCAAATCACCACCCCTAACCAACCCACCAATCATAGAGTTCCAAGTCACCGCATCCCGTTCCTCCATCGCCGAAAACAACCTCATCGCCCCATCAATCCCAACCCCACCACACCTAGAGTAAGAATCAATCAACGAATTGGGCACAAAGATATCCTCATAAAAACCAAATTTCTCGACATGGGCATGAATCATTTGGACCAGCGGCAGCGAGGAAGGGCCAGTACAAGCCTTGAGAAGAAAAGGGTAGGTGAAATTATCAGGGTACACCCCTTCCCTCTGCATGTGGAAGAAGGTGGAGAAGGTAAGCGAAGGATGAGAGCCATTGAGAGCGTGTGCTCTGATGAGGGAGTTGTAGAGGTGGACATTTGGGTAGGGGACTTGGTTGAAGACGTTGACGGCGGAGGAGATGTGGCGGCAGAGGGAGAAAGCGGCGATGAGCTTGGGAGCAACGTAGAGGTCTTGGTGAAGATGAGCTTTGAGAAGTTGGGCATGGATTTGCTTGACGAGGTCGAGGTTGGAGCAGCGGTGGAGGGTGCAGAGCTTCTCCTCCAAGAGTCTCCGGGGAGAGAACCATGTCGGAATTCGCACTCCAGCAGAGACTTGCATCGTTTCTATACCTGCAACTCTATCGTTTCTACACTCAGGCAACTTTGAGTAAACATTTTTTTGTTTTTATTTTCATCTTTTGAAAATAAAATATTTTCAAATTTTTTAAATTTAGTAAACATGTTTTTTTATTCCTTGAAGCTTAAGTCTTTGGATACCTAAATGCCTTTTGGAGTATTGTCTAATACGCTTCACCGACTCACTCATTATGGGTTGAAATTTAACTTTTTTCAGAAGAATTTAAGACGACACAGATCCAACTTTAAATAATTTTCTCATGCATGTTTTAATATCATTTTAAAAACCAATTATCCCACCACAACCACCGCCACCACCACCTCTTCATCTCAGTGCTTTCATTTTCACGGAAATGGAAACGTTTTTTCCCCTGTTGTTTTGATTAGAGTTTTGAAAATATAATTTAATTAAATATAAATCAAGCATGTTTACGGTTTTATTTAGTGTACACAAGAAAATCCCCATGTAAGGTTGCACCACCCTAGATTTACCTGTTGTAGTAGGTTACTTCCAGGTTAATTTTTTTAACTAATTATTTAATCTGGTTTAAACATTATCTAATCTAGTTTCACCAAAAAAAAAAAAAAAACCACCACCACCTTCTAATCGTTTCTGGCTGAAGAGAGAGGAGAGGAGAAGAAGAAAGTGGCAGCGCCGACGGTGGGAGGAGAGGTGGCGGTGGCGGTTGGACCGAGGTTCTAGTCTGAGGACGAGGCATTCCTCCCCTGCTTTAGATGATGGCGGTCCTTCTGCTCCTCGATGCCAGCAGACTCGCACCCTCTGCATCTTCGTTTCCTTCCAATCTTAGGTTTTGGTGGTTCTCAGACATCACAACACACCAGAGCGAGATCGAATCGAGACTTGAGGGTCGCTAATACAGACTAACAATAGTTTGTTAGGCAGTTAGATTAGTTACTAGTTTGTTACTAGTTTGTTAGAGGTAGTTCAGTTAGTTATTAGTTTGTTAGCAGTAGTTTTAACACTAATAGAGTGTGTATTTAAAGCAAGATTGCAATTGATGTATATTACCAATTTCATTTTTCACTTTACTGAATAACAATTCATCAATTCTCTCAATTCTCAATATGGTATCAGAGCTCTCTTAGAGAGAGCTCTGTTGTGCACTCTGATTTTTCCTTTTCCTATTCTGGTTCGCGAAGCTTCTTCAACCTCGAGATTCCCCTGAGCGTTTCTTGAAGCTTCTTCGTTCTCGCAACCAGATCTGGCTATGGCAGCCATGGCAACTCCTTATCCTTACACAGTTGAAGATGTCTTGGTCACTTCTTGTCCACTCTACGTGCATCCCAACGAGAATCCATCGATGATTCTCGTTTCACCTCCGTTATCTGAGAGCAATTATCACAGTTGGTCCAGATCGATGAGGATGAGTTTGTTGACGAAGAACAAACTCGGTTTGGTGGATGGATCGCTGCCTGAACCTGCAGAGGATCATGCGATTCATCCTTTCTGGCAACGATGCAATACGATGGTTCTTGGCTGGATGATCCGTTCCATGAACGTTGAAATCGCGCAATCGATCCTGTGGCGTGAAAAGGCGATCGATGTTTGGAAAGAGTTGAAGGAACGCTTCTCACAAGCGGATCTTTTCCGAATTTCTGAGCTTCAAGAAGAGATTTACAGCTTGAAGCAAGGCGATCTTTCCGTAACAAAGTATTTCACGGCGATGAAGATCCTGATTGATGAATTGGAGGTACTCAAACCACTACCTTCTTGTACCTGTGAAGCTCTGGTCAAGATCAAGGAAGAACGAAATTCAGATCATGTGATTCGTTTTCTTCGAGGTCTCAGTGAGCAATTCTCAGGCGTTAGGTCACAGATTATGCTTATGGATCCTCTTCCTAGCATAAATCGTGTTTTTCAATTGGCTGCTCAGCAAGAACGGCAATTTGCAGTTGAGCATGTTCCAAAGGCTTTAATGGCGAATGCGAGTGGAGCATCAGATTCTCAGCGCTCGCATCACAGTGGAGGTAAATCCTCAAATTTTCACTCTGGAAGCACTTCTGGTGCTTACCATTCTGGAAGCACTTCTGGTGCTGGTGGCAATCGCGGTTCTCATGGAAACTCCAACAATGGATACCATAATCAAGCTCGTAGGATTTGTTCTTATTGTGGCAAAACTGGACACACTGTTGATGTGTGCTACAAGAAGCACGGTTATCCCCAAAGCTTCAAATCCAAGACTGCTAATTCTCAGGGGCATCAGAAGCATGCAAATCTGGCTATGGGTGCTGATTCAGGAGCAAGCACAGAGGATGATGATGCTGGTTCCACTCATGGAGATCACACCAGGTTTAGCCTTACTGAAGCTCAATACAACAGTTTGATTTCTCTCTTACCTTCACAAGATCAGGAGCATCAACGCACTGCCAAAGTCAATTTTGCTCCAACTACCAAGACTTCTGTTGTTGCTCAACACAATACTGTGACTGTCCCTACCAAGAATGGTAAACTCAAACCTCTCCAATGGATCATTGATACAGGAGCCACAGACCACATTTCTTGCACTTTATCAGTTTTTGTGTCATATAAACGCATAAAGCCTATTCTTGTGAATCTTCCTAATGGTTCATCACTTACTGCACATTTTTCTGGCACTGTTATGTTCACAGATAGCTTTTACCTGGTTGATGTTCTTTATCTTCCAGAATTCCATTTCAATTTGATCTCAGTGACCAAGCTTGTTAACACACTAGCTTGCAGACTAATTTTCCTTCCTAAATTGTGTTTGATACAGGATACCAAAGCCTGGAGGATGATTGGTGCAGCTAAAGAGGTTGAAGGACTCTACTATCTTGCTACTCCAACACTGGCTACGCCTCATTTGACTTCATCACCTCGATTGTCAACTTGTTTTTCTGCTGCCACAACAGTACAATCCTCAAGTTTGTGGCATTTTCGTCTAGGCCATCCTTCTCTAGATAGGCTTAGACTTTTAGGTAAAGATTTTCCATATATTGTTTGCAATAAAGATCTTGTTTGTGAGACTTGTCATATAGCCAAACAGAGGAAATTGTCCTTTCCTGATAGTGAAAGCAGATCTAATAAAGCTTTTGATTTGATTCATATTGACATTTGGGGTCCTTGTTCTGTTTCTTCAATGCATGGTCATCGTTTTTTCTTAACTATTGTTGATGATTATTCAAAATTTACTTGGCTGTTTCTGTTACAAGCTAAGTCAGAGGTCAAGGAATTAATTCCTTCCTTTTGTGCCATGGTTGAAACTCAGTTTCAGGGTCAAGTTAAGGTAGTTAGATCAGACAATGGACCTGAATTTTTCTTAACACAATTTTACTCCTCAAAAGGAATTATACATCAACGGGTGTGTGTAGAAACTCCTCAACAAAACTCAGTTGTTGAGAGAAAGCACCAACACTTATTGAATGTTACTCGATCCTTGCTTTTCCAAGCCAATTTACCCAAAGTTTTTTGGTCTCATGCAGTAGCTCATGCTACTTTCCTCATTAATAGGTTACCTGTTCCTTCATTAGGTAACAAAACACCTTATGAACTTTTGTATCACAAACTTCCTGATTTTAGCTTTCTCAAAACTTTTGGTTCATTGTGCTATGCATCTACACTTTCCAGAAATAGGACAAAGTTAGATCCTAGAGCTCGTAGGTGTGTGTTCATAGGCTATAGACAAGGTACAAAAGGTTATTTGCTTTTTGACATGAAATCACGAGAAGTCTTACTCTCTAGACATGTGATATTTCATGAAACAGACTTCCCTTTCCAAACTTTGGATCATAATCTTGATGCTTGTGCTCATACTAGTCCTTCCTTGCCTAGTTTTCTAGGGGCTGAGGCCCTTGATTACACTTCTTTACCCACAGGACCAAACATTGATTCAGTACACCCCACCCCTGAAGTTTTGCCTACTCCCCAGCCTGTTACACGACATTCCACTCGTTCCCGTCGTGTCCCTTCTCACCTTCATGATTATCAGTTAACCGTGCCTCCCTCTATAGCTGCTGCACATTCTTCCTCAAAGGTTTATTCAGGTATCAAACATCCATTATCCTCTGTTATGTCTTATCACACTTTGTCTCCCACCCATTATGCTTTTACCACTAACATTTCTACAGTTGTTGAGCCTAAGACTTATACACAAGCTGCACAGTGCAAGGAATGGCGTGATGCCATGGATAAGGAGTTAGAAGCTTTGGCTCGCAACAACACTTGGATAATTGTTGATTTGCCTCCCACCAAGAAACCAATTGGTTGCAAGTGGGTTTATCGTGTCAAACACAAGCCAGATGGGTCTATTGATCGCTACAAAGCGCGTCTTGTAGCCAAAGGCTATACTCAAGTTGCAGGCCTTGATTATCTGGATACTTTTTCACCGGTTGCGAAGATGACTACTCTTCGACTACTGTTAGCTCTTGCCGCATCTCAAAATTGGTTTCTCCATCAGCTTGATGTCGACAACGCATTTCTTCATGGCTCCTTAGATGAGGAGATCTACATGCGTCTCCCTCCTGGTGTTAATACTCCTCAGCCCAATCAGGTCTGTCTTCTGCAGAAGTCCCTTTACGGGTTGAAGCAGGCAAGCAGACAATGGTACCAAACATTGGTGACTACTCTAACATCTCTGGGCTATGAACAGTGTCCACATGACCACACTTTGCTACTTAAGCGCACGTCTACTTCAGTTACTGCCTTGCTCTTATATGTGGATGATGTCTTACTTACTGGCAATTGTTATGAAGAAATTCAGCTTGTCAAAGCCTTTCTTCACAGTAAATTTCGAATCAAGGATCTAGGCAACCTCAAATATTTCCTTGGCTTAGAGGTGGCTAGATCTACCAAAGGCATTTGTCTTACTCAACGCAAGTATGCTCTTGAACTTCTCACTGATGCAGGTCTCCTTGGCTGCAAGTCAGTTCGCACTCCAATGGATTCTACCTTGCATCTTTCTCAGCATAGTGGTACTCCTCTTGATGATCCCACTAGCTATCGTCGTTTGGTTGGAAGGTTGCTTTACCTCACCACGACTAGACCTGACTTAAACTATGCTGTTCAGCAATTAAGTCAATTTCTTGCTTCTCCAACTGATGTTCATCAGCAAGCTGCAACTCGTGTTCTTCGCTATGTCAAAGGAGCACCTGGTCAAGGTCTTTTTTTCTCAGCTGATTCTCCACTGAAGCTCCAAGCCTATAGTGATTCTGACTGGGCTGGTTGCCCCGATACTCGACGTTCTGTCACTGGATATTCCATATTTCTTGGCACCTCTCTAATTTCATGGCGCACGAAGAAACAAACCACTGTTTCTCGTTCATCCTCTGAGGCAGAGTATAGGGCCCTTGCTGCTACTGTGTGTGAAGTCCAGTGGCTCTCCTATTTGTTCCAGTTCCTCAAGCTCAATGTTCCATTACCGGTTCCTCTCTTTTGTGACAATAAGTCTGCGCTTCACATTGCTCACAATCCGACATTTCACGAGAGGACCAAACACATAGAACTGGATTGTCATGTTGTCCGTGCCAAGTTGCAAGCTGGCTTGATCCATCTCATGCCTATTTCCACTCACCATCAGCTAGCTGACATTTTTACCAAACCTTTGCCCCCATCTTTGTTTCCCACTTTTGTAACCAAGCTGGGCTTGTATAATCTCCATGCTCCAGCTTGTGGGGGGGTAATACAGACTAACAATAGTTTGTTAGGCAGTTAGATTAGTTACTAGTTTGTTAGAGGTAGTTCAGTTAGTTATTAGTTTGTTAGCAGTAGTTTTAACACTAATAGAGTGTGTATTTAAAGCAAGATTGCAATTGATGTATATTACCAATTTCATTTTTCACTTTACTGAATAACAATTCATCAATTCTCTCAATTCTCAATAGTCGCGATTTGGTTTTGGGTCTCATGATTTGGGGGTTTGGGTTTCAATTTTCCTTCGATTTTCACTTCTTCCCCTTCCTTTGTTCTCTTCTTTCTCTCTCTCTATTTGTTCTACTTTCTTCCTCTCGCTATTCCCTTTGTATTCACTCTTTGGCACTTCCCTTGTTCCTTTTTTTGATGAGCATGGCATGAGAAAGAAGGGCATGATGAACAGGTCGATTGAAGAAGGTACTGGTTGAGGAGGTGTGGTGGTGGTGGTACGGTGGTGGGGTGATGGTGTTGTGTAAAAGGAGAGAGATGAAGATCGCTGGAGATGGAAATTTTTGTTGATGAATGTTTCTTGTCTAGATTTTGATATTCCAGATTTTTGCTGTTGATTGATTTCTTGTTGTTTCCATCTCTGTATGTTAGCACAAAAATTGGGGGAAAGGAAGAGGAAGAAGTGGTTATGGTGGTGATTGTTGAGGAAGGATGAGAAAATATGGTGGAGGCGGATGGCGTTGAGGTTGAGATGGTGGTGGTGGTTTTTTTTTTTTCCGGTGAATAGTCGTGGTGGGTTAAACCATGGTTAGATAATTAGTTAAAAAAAAAAGATTTACCTTGAAAGTAACTTACTACAACAGGTAAATCTAGGGTGGTGCAACCTTACCCAAAAAATTTCTTGTGTACACTAAATGAAACCTATGTTTACAACTATATTTTCTATTTGAGTAAATTATGCACCACTATCTTTAACTTTGCTCGTATGATTTCAACTATCATTTAACCAACGATTATCATCGAACCTTCGGTATTTCATATTTGGCTCGTCGGTAATTGATTACCAACGGTTTTCCACAACCATCAATTTTAACTGCTGCTACTCCATTGATGAATCTTTTTCCATGGAATTAGTTGAAATTGGAAATTTGGAATTGTTTTTGAAACCTAATCACCATCAAACACATGCAATATCTAAACAATCGTGAGTAAGAATTCATTTCCAAAACCCTGAAATATGATACCTTTTCAGGCACACTCTTCCCTTGCTCATTAAGCAAAGCCTCTGTTGCAAAGAGGACTCCTCTTTCTGTATATCTCTGTCTAGAGATCCACCGAGATCCTTTTTGTTGGAATTGGGAATTGGTTTAAAAGTTAAGGGGTGGTGTTTTTTGCACAGCTCAACACACACATTAAAATGATAAACAAGAAAATGCTAGAAACTTTTACTTCAAAAAAAATGCTAGAAACTTTTACCCTCTAAAATGTATTTTATCATTCCTCATTTATTGTTCTCACAAAGGCATTACATGGAAAAACATAATATAATGTTTTCTTTAAATACTAAATGAACATAAGAACAATTTTTTCTTCGAAGTGAACCGTAAATAAGACACAGAGGTAATATAGCCCTTTAATTAACAAATTTTATCATGATGCACGTTGTTCATCTTCATCTTTCCCAACAAATCAAACCCTTCATAGGCAACATATTTTGTGTTCCAACTTCCAACAATCAGCAGCTATACCAAAGTAGGCCAACACCAAGTTTTGACATTCAAGCAAAAAAGGATTGGTTATCACCCAATAAGTATCACTAGGATTCCTACTGGCGGATCTAATCCAAACTCCAGAAATCACTACACAATCTATAAAGTATGAGTAAAATACACTCACCCCCCTCAAGATTTGCAAGAATAACACTCCACCCCATTCTTTTTTTAAATCTACACTCCACCCCATTTTTTATAAAGGCAAAATTTAGTGACGAAAACAAATTCGTCACTAATAAAAAATAATTGCTAATTAGTTAAAATTTAAATAAGTTTAATGCATATACACTATCATACATTAATTTATGAAAATAATTTTACTGAATTAAATTTAAAAAAACATATTTCTAACCACAAACGGTCACCACCATCTGTCTCCAAATCATATTTCTAACCACAAACGGTCACCACCAAGCCTTTGCTCCCTTTAACACGACGGCCACTGTCCCAGAATGTGAAACCCCATGGCACCACCATGCATCAAAGTTTTGTTGCGACCTGAACCACAGAACGTGAATCGCACATTCCCAAAGCTACCTGTTCAACTACTTCTTGTGAACTTCACCCCCTTTAAGTTGCGAGCGAACGCTCTATTGGTCTAAGATGTCGTTGGATTTTGTTAAAAACGGTGCTCCACCGCATCGTTGGGTTCTAATAACCTCCGATCCACTTCATATTTCTTAATTTTGTTTCTCTATTTTCTTCATCCATTTATCTTGCTTTTTGGGTCTACAATCCAATTTTCAAAATTTGAGGTATAAAGAGATTATTTTGATTAAAATTGAATTATTACCAAATATGAAAACACAAGCATGTTTCCCTATATTCGAGATATGGTTTGTAAACCGGTCGGGTGTGCTATTGCAGAATTCGCATTGTGAATTTACGGAGGAAGACCGCGATTGAGAGAATGAGGAGGACTGTGATATTTTCATTTTTAAATTTATTGGATTATATTGAAAATATTTTTTAAAATTATTGATTAACAATTTAAATAATAACTAATTATTAATGAAGAATATTTTTCGTCACTAAATTTGCATCTATATAAAATGGGGTGGGGTGTAGATTTTAGACAAGAATGGGGCGGAGTGTAATTTTAACAAACCTTGAGAGGGGTGAGTGTACTTTACTCATAAAGTATTAAAAACACATTTGAATGATTTTGCGAGTTTCAAGACACAACTTAACGCCTATTATTATTTTTAGAGTAAAATACACTCACCCCCTCAAGATTTGTGAGAATAACACTTAACTCCATTCTTATCCAAAATATACACTCCACCCCAATAATAATCTCATAATTACACTTAGCTCAATTCTTCTCTGAAATCTTCACTCCACCCCACCCCTTTAACACCATCCAAAAGATGCTAACGGAATATTCCTTTAACTCAAATTAATTAATTAAAATATAAATGATAAATTAATTACATTATCCTCTAACCAAATAATAATTGTACTATAATGTTGTAAATATTCTAAATATTTATAAAATATTTTAAATACCTCCAAATAAAAAATAATAATTAAACTTGATGTTTATTATGGTCAAAATATTTCTCTCTCTAATATAACTCAAATTTAAATATGTTGTATTTCAGTCAAAATATTTATCAAATGATGAGATCTTAATACCTGTGTATAACCTTAAACAACTTATATTTTAGAGCTTAACATGCCATGTATTTAAGTGCTCATACAACCTAATAACTAAGGTAATCACATATCGTCATAACACAATTATATTTTGAAAGTTTAGTAAACTTATTGACAAATTTTTTTAGTAAACTTAGTGGTAAAGTTTTTGAGTTTTGATGGTTCTGACATTGAGTTATGTTTTGCTAAATTTGTGATGGAAAATGTTGTTGCCTTGAAGAGGATGATTTCAAACTTAGCTGGAAGCGGCTGGAAGCTACGTAACTTAGATCCGGAAGAAGTAAAACAGAAGTTGTTCTCGTTTAAGAAATGTTCTAGTTCTATGAATTTGGAATTACACCAAGAAGGCCAAAACATGCTTTATTGTAAATCATTTGTGCTGCCCTCAAAATAACAAAGATTTGTTTACTTGAATGAGCAATGATTATCTCGTGCTACTTTTTTTTTTAAAGGTATATTTATTATTTAGTTAGAAGATAACGTAATGTATTTATATTTAAATTAATTAATTTTGAGTTAAAAGAATATTTCGTTAGCATCTTTTGAATGGTGTTAAAGGGGGTGAGGTAGAGTGTAGAATTTAGAGAAGAATTGAGTTAAGTGTAATTGTGAGATTATTATTGGAGTGTAGTGCATATTTTGGATAAGAATGGAGCTAAGTGTTATTCTTACAAATCTTGAGGGGGTGAGTGTATTTTACTCTTATTTTTAACATTTTTCTGGCGGCAAGTACCACCACAAAATTGTATGTTTATTTTTCGGGGGTCATAAAACCGGCGAATTCTCTGGTACAAGAGCAATTTTCTAAATGCATTTTTTAAAACATTGTTCTTAGGTCCAGAGATACCTAAAGGGGAGGAGTGGCTCTTGAGAAGCAAGGTGGGAACAATAAAAAATCTAGAGATGATTCCTATACTGCAGGATGCATTCCTATTGGAGGGTCACAACACAATACAGGTTAGATATATGGGAGATGACCAGGTGCTGATCACGGGACCAGCAGGAATAACACTTGAGGAAACCCTACTTAAGGTGTGGAGGAATGGCTAAAGGAGTATGTAGAAGACATTAAACCTTGGAGTCCCTCGGTTGCTCCGGTGAGTAGAATCACCTGGGTCCGCTGAATATGTGGACGATGGAATGCTTCAGACACATTTTGCTTCAAGTCGGTAACGTTGTGAGAATAGATGAGAAGACAAGTACGTTTGAGAATTTGGACCATGCCAGGGTTCAGGGTTGATCTTAATCCTGATGTTGATCTTGACAACGGAGTGGGGAATGAAGGAGCACCCAACCAAGAATCTTCAGCCAAAGGTTCAACTACGGATACTGTTTGAAACACCCAAGGAGAAGCGGTGGTGGCTAGAGGACCTGTCATGCGTCATGCTGTTGAGTCGTGATGGAGGCACCCCTAGACTTCAGAGGATTGGAACGCAGGAGTCTGGAGAGGCGGGTTTCGTGGTGGGCTCGCTAGCAAAGATGAATGCAGCGGAAAGGCGACAACTTAGAGCTGCTATGCGGAATGTTGAATCAGGACTCAAGAATTGTAATAGATCCTTCTGGTTGAGGAATGTTGAATCAGAAGCAAGGAACTTATGGTCAGCAGGAAGAGAGCTTGGGGTTACAGCCCTATGGAGCGAAGCAGAAATCATTAGTAGACTAATTACAATGGAGCACAGGGATGCAGAGGAGGTACAGGTTCAAGCGGAAACAGGGAGGAAGATATGTCATCATCAATATAGTCTCTTATAAGCTCAGTAATTGTGAATGTTTATTCCTCTGGTCATATAGAGGAAAAAAGAAGAATGTGGGCGAACTGCTAGATTGGAGAAGAAGGAACAATCTTACAGTTTGGTGTGTTGGGGGAGACTCCAATTCAGTAACGGGAGAAGACGAAAGAAGGGGGTGGCGATGGGTGCAGGTTCACAGAGAAGGGAAATTTCTGAGTTCAATAATTTCATTGGAGACATGGAGCTGCTAGACCTACCACTTGCAGGAAGGAAGTTTACATGGTATAGGCCAAACGGTCGTGCTCAAAGTCGCATTGACAGGTTCCTTGTTTCTCCGGATTGGCTTGCATTCTGGCCTAATTGTTCACTACTGGGACTCAATAGATACATATCAGATCCTTGTCCCTTGTTATTGAGGAGCAAGGTGATTGATTGGGGGCCTAAACCCTTTTGTGTGATGAATTGCTGGCTCAATGACCCAAGGTTTGGGGGATTTGTGGAGGAGGCTTGGGGTGAGAATCAGCTTTCGGGGTGGGGGGCGTATGTGCTTAAGGAGAAATTGAAATGTCTGAAAGGGAAGCTAAAAGTATGGAATAAAGAAGTTTTTGAAGACTTGAGGAGCAGGAGGAATGAGGTTGTGCAAAAACTAAATGAGTTGGACCGCAAGGAAGAGGAGGAGGGGTTGTTTGAGGAGGAAAATAATGAGAGAAAGTGGTTGCTGGATGAGTTTTGGACAATGCTAAGACTCCATGAATAACTTCTATACCAGAAATCCAGGTCTAAGTGGCTCAAAGAAGGGGATCAGAATACAAAGTATTTCCATTCCCTTATTAATTGGAGGAGGCGTACAAATTCAATTATGGGGCTGATGATTGATGGTAACTGGGTGGAGGATCCACAAGCAATTAAAACAGAGGTAAAAAATTATTTTGAGCAGTGCTTCACAAATTCTCTTGGGACTCTAGTGCGATTGGACGGGATTTCATTTAAATCAATTTCAGATGCCGATAATGAATTGCTAACAGGGCGGTTTGGGATGGAAGAAGTAAAGGGAGCTGTGTGGGAGTGTGGAGGAGACAAAAGCCCAGGACCAGATGAATTTAATTTCAAATTCATTCAGAAGTTTTGGGACCTGCTGAAGGATGATTTCCATAGAGTGCTTGAGGACTTTTGGAATAGGGGGTGTGGCCTAAAGGATGTTACAGTTCGCTGATGATACCATCTTTATTGGTAGGGCAACTGGACAAAATGTACAATACTAAAGTGTGTACTGCGTTGCTTTGAGATGGCTTCGGGTCTCAAAGTAAATTTCCACAAAAGTAATCTCACAGGTATAGCGGTGGATAGGGGGAGTATGCGAAGATTTGCTGCTGTATTACATTGTAAATTAATGGAGGTTCCTTTTACATATTTGGGCATCCCTGATGGTGGAAGAACGAACTCAGTGGCGATGTGGGAGCTGATTATCAATAAATTAAGAGGTAAATTATCAGCGTGGAAACAGAAGCATATCTCATTAGTTCCCTGTGTCGACCTAAATAAGTATCATGTTTTAGACTTTTAGTCCTAAAATGGATGGACCGTACCTCTCAGTTGGTCTTGGATGTAAGAGGTTAATATATCCTGATATAAACCAATGAGTTGGTAATATTTTATCTGAATGAGGCTTTTAGTCCTAGTGATTTTCATTCTCTATCTGTTTGAACCTGCGAACAAGGTTGAGTTTTTCCTGAAACTCTGTACTCCGATGGTCATAAGCTGTCCTATTTTATTTTATTATTGAACCAATTGCTGGTTTTAGTATTGAATCAATTGCTGGCTGCGACACAATGATTAGTAGTTTGTTCTCTGCATTTTGATATACAAGTTATATGCAAATATATTTTGCATTCTAAAATATGATTCTGCATTCACTTACTAGTAGGATTTTCATTCCCATATTCTATTAGTTGGACTCCTGAATTCAGATTCAAATCAAAACAGTGTAAGGGATAAATAAAAGTGAATCAGAAGACTTAGAACAATCAATGAACAAGCTGGTAAAATACCATCAATTTTTGTAAAGAAAAACAGAAATTGGTTTTAGATTCTCTGCCTGCTGTCAAAATCAGTTATATCAGTTTTAGATTCATTGTGTTGTTCATATTTTTTATGTACTCATTCTATTAGTTTGTTATTCCAATTTCCAAGAGACTGTGTCCATGTACTGAAGTTCCCATAGAGAAGTTCCCACATGAAAGCCAAGCTTGATCAGTCTATAGTGTCTTATCTCCATCCTTTTGAAAACTTTTTATATATCCATTGAGAATGGAAACTACTGCTTGCACAATGCTTTTCCTATAGATTCATTCTTGAAATGCTTTTCCTATAGATTCAATCTTGTATGTGATATTTAGCTTAGTCTCAATAGCTCTCGTTTTTTCCACAGGAACTTTGTAGAGGAAATAAAGAAAATCGAAGCAAACAAGTGATTCCACATATGGGTGGTTCTAAAGCTACCACAACTGATTGGGTTAAGGTAATTCTTCCAGCTAGGTTTAGTGTGTTATGGACAATTATGGTATTTAGAGATCTCTTCACGAAAGAAATAACACGCCAATAACAGCTTTCCACCATTTCCCTATGAATGGTGAATACCTGTCTATGGCATGTTGAATTTGAAAAAGTGTATATTTGAAAAATTAGCATCTTTATTGAGTGAACGTCTAGGGAGATTCAGATGTTAATGGTTTATGAATGTGGAAAAGAAAAAGTGAAAAGCAATCATTTGGACTTTTAATGATATCTGAACTCTGGAATACAGTTTAGGATATTAGAGTTTCAGCATACTAAAACATGTTTTAAGTGATTTTAACATGGTTTATCAATACTGGTGGTCTATATCTTTGGCAGGTTGGGGGTCTCGGCGATGTTGTTACCAGTCAATCCCGAGCTGTTTAGGATTTAAATCACAAAGTGCACATTGTTCTTCCAAAGTATGACTGTTTGAGTTTTAGCCATGTAAGATTATTTCTTCTGCTTTGGCATTTACTTTACATCTTAAGCTCTGCAATGGACATTTGAATTTTAATATTCTCTATATTATGAGTTTTCTGGCGTGTCCTATTGGAAGAGCATGATCTCATGGTCAATCATGAGGATTTTATAGCTTGAGTTTCAATGTGAAGCTGGTGCATAATCAAAGGGAGAAAATAAATATCATGAAGTTGATTGGGACTACATTCATGGAAGTATGTGCTGTTGTTGAGCATGTTTCTTAATATCTGGCTGCTGAACATCTGCATTGGTGGCTTTCTTAGAAGTTAAAAATGGCTACTGTGGTGCTGCAGTTTTTACTAAATGCCAAAAAAAAAACCCACTAAATAACATTTTTTTTTGTAGTGATGTAACTCCTCACACAAGTGTGCATTTCAATCAATTTAACATAATTGGGAAAATAATAGCGAATAAAATCATCAGCATTGTTTATAATGTGATTTTATCAAATAATGATAAAACAAAGAATCCAAAAGTTATATACTCTCATTTGAGTACAAGTTTATCTAGTTCAATCCCTTCCGCTCGAAGTTTTTCAAGAATTATTTCACGCCCATTTTGAGACCATGTTGGATCGCATGTCCAAATATTACTATACTTACTTCTACTATATTTATCTATCCAATCAGGACTCAGAACTATTCGCTCAAGACTGTGGATATATTTCAAAGCATTCATGGCGAACTCAATTTCATACCGGTTTCCCACACATCCTCCAAGTTCAATAACTTTGATTTCATCATGAGAGAACATTACGTCAGAGAACATTCCTAGATCTTGAATATCAAAGAGATATTGACTATCTCTTTCATTTTTATGAAAGACTGGATATGTTATCTGAAAAAAATGACAAATAATTTAAATGATTTTGAAAAATTTATCAATGTAAACATTCCATTTTGGAGTGTATGGATATAAGTTAAAAAAACGTAAAAAAAAAAAATAAGGCATGTCAAAACTCACCATGACTGAAAGTTTCTGCAGAGATGGAGAACCTTGAAGGATGATAAAAATCCACGAAGTATCAAAGTCACTTGACGCATCAACACTCAAGTTTAATTCTCTGAGATTTTGCAATACTCTTCCTTCCTGAAGAAAGGACATTTAAAATATTGCATGAAAATTGGAAGAAAATCAAATGGCAAACGCAAGAAAAATGTTGAATAATCTTCCGGCAGTTTATCGCACTAACCTGCTCAAGACAGATGTAAGGATTATAGTGGCCAAAGTAATATAAATTGAGAATCTCAAGCTTAGTCAAAGTGGCGAGCAAGGCAAACATTTCATCTAATTTGTCATGCCAATCAAAATAGTAAATGGTCTTTAGAATTGGAGTATTCATTGATAATATGCTATCTGAATGACGAGTTGGGTAGTAATAAAAGGAGGTGAGTTTTGGGCAATCCAAAGAAATGAGTTCTAAAGACTCATTTTCATTTCCAAAGCAATGATCCAGCTTCAAATGGCACAAGGATGAGCTTTCTATCTTTAAGGTAGATGAATTTGATCTTAACACACACGTAAATAAGCTGAGCTCTTCAAATAGAAGACAATTAGATAGCAGGGCTGTGAGCATGTTTACATCCACCACTGACTTTACAAGTTTAAGAGATCTCAAGTTTGTGAACGGAAAAATGTCAAAGTTTGTTGGATGATAAACAAGGCAACAAAATCTCAGATGCATATACTTTAGTGTTGTTGAGTACTTATCACACTGATCAAAAGATAAACCAAAGGGGAACTTGTAACCTGAGTCCTCATTGTCCTCATTGTAATGATGGTAGGAAGATTTTTTTTGAGCATATAAGAGTAAATCGATTCTTCCAACTCCTCTTGTGATTGCAAACCTGATCCATTCATCAATGCTTTTGCTATGTTCGTCATTTAAACAGAACTCCACCATGAAAGAATCAATCTCCGTCCCTTTAAAATTCTTGACAAATTGATCTACTCGTCTTACGAATTCATCCCTGCACTCATCCGAAGCTCTGCGTTTTAATTTTTCATGATCCTTTTTCTCAATAACCAAATATCCTTCTTTTAGCACTTGCTCTTTACTTCCAAAGACATTGCGCACATCAAATTGTAGATCTCTCCTAAGATGCCAGAGGTTGCACCACCTTTTTGAAAGTATGCTGGTGTTCATCATATCTTTCATGGAGATCATTGATTGGATGTCAGACAGGATACAATCAGGTAACTCGCTAATATAATCCACTTCCTGTTATGAAAATTTTCCAAAACAACACAAGAAATTATTAAAATCAAAATTACACATACAGAAGTAGCTAGTAATGTCATGCAAACAATATTGAATGCATATATATACTGATAGATAAATAACAATCTCTTCCTCTTCCCTTCATTGTTTTATATTTGTTAATTGACAAAACTACGAAGAAAGAAATCAACAATTAAAAGAACAATATAGCAAATAAGTGAAACTTACTCGCTCAACATCTGAATGATCCAAAATGAAGCTACGCTTGGTTAAAAAATTTAAGATGTGTCCTCTCCATCGGAAAAGAGAAGGGAGAAGAGTGAAGTGAAAAATATGACAAACGGTTGGATTGGAAACTATTAGAAAAATGAAGAAAAGAACAAGGGAATTAAGGAGGTTTAGGAGCAGTAGGCGCAGCAATATTAGAATCATGATCATGATCATGCCGCAGCCTGCAGTGCAGGGTACACCACACATGAGTCCCTTTATATATTTAGATGATTAGGTTAAATATTTGGAATTCAAAGTTTAATTTTCCAAATTAAAACAGATAACAACCTTTTAGGAAGATTGCAAGATTGTTACCCATGATAACGGATTAAGGTATATTTTTGAATTTTATTTTTAAATCAAATTAATGAATAATGATGTGTAGAAATTGTGTAAATAATTTTTACACTGTACCATCATTAAACTTTTTAAGAAATAAAAAATAAATTTATTCAAATAATTTTGAAATATATTTTGAATTTTAAGAAGCGAGGATATTTGGTTTAAAAAAATAAGCGAGGATATTTCTCTTTTAAGGAGATACATGATTATATGAATTCCTTTAAAAAAAGGAGATATATGGAGATAAAAAATTTTGGTTTCAATAGGAGATAACAATTGAAATAAAAAAGGTTACATTGATTTGAAACTGAATCTTTTATCTTTATAAACTTAATTTTTTCTCCAGTGTTAATTAATGTCATCCCACAACCAATAGTCATGAAACTAAACTTTTCGCCCCATTGTAAGCATATTAAGGGGTAGAAGAATGAACAATCTTATTCTTATCTATAATTTAACAAGATAGCATAGATTTATAAAAAAAAACAAGATAGCATAGATAAAAATTGATATAGGTCCCTCAATATCTCTTTAGGTTTTATGTTAATAATCCCAATGGTTTAAATTTAGTGTTTGAACCCCTAAATTAAAAACTCCCTTTGTATATAGGGTTTATATATAGGGGTTTGTTAACTTACTCTCACTTTTTTTTTTTTTTATAAAAAGTAAGTTAACATTTAACACCACTAATTTATTCTTAAAAATAACTAACTTCATGGCTATTGATGTAATCATTTGTCATAGAATGAAAAGTTAAAAGTACTGGAAGAATTTGTAAAGAAGACACAAGATAGATGAAAAAATTAAAGAAGAGGAGAAGCAGAGGGTACATAAATAATTTTATAGGAATTATATATGGAGATTGGTTCTTTCACGGTCGAGTTCTTATGTAGCTTAGTTGAAATATATTCAACCACTATACATCCATACTAAACCCTTACTTAACAGATAGTCAAGTATATAATTTAGGATGATGTGATTTTAAAATAAAATATATATATATATATATATATATATATATATATATATCAAGATTCATTTGATTTTGAAACTAGATATATCAAGATCGGTCTTACTTATTAGTTAGTTGATTTGAAATTCTATTAGATTATTAGTTGAGATGCATGTGTGAATGTGTGATATATATATATATACACCAAATCATTATTTTTTCAAAAGCATAAATTTTAGTGCGTTCCTTAGAAATCAACTTATGATTTTTTTTAGGGGTCCTCCCCTCACTTGTAACCACAAAAAACTTATGATATTTTGGAAACACTCTCTTCTTTTCAATAAAAAATCTCTCTTATTTTGTATTTATAAATATCTGGTACCCCGTCACCTTTTGGATACCGCTAAATTGGAGATTTAGTCACAGTTAAGGTGTTAGAAATTTGGGTATGATAATCCTGGAAAAACTTCGAAGAATCGTGTTCGTACACTTTCCGAACAAAGTATTTCGACCTATTCTTGCCTGGGTTCACGAAATCCTTGTTGGGATAATTCTTGAAGAACAATCTGCTTCTGGCAATAGAGAACAGATCAGGAATGTAGAGAGAAATTATGGTTTCTGTTTTCTGTATTCAAAACTGAGGCCAAATGACTCCTTATAAAGGAGTTTGTTTCAGCGGGACCCCAGCCAGGGGCTCCGCCCCTTGGAACCCCGCAATCTAATCACAGTTAATTATGCGTTGGCTCAACAAGCGTGCACTCCGCACTACCCTAACTCGTTTCTGAGCTTAACGCATAATCGCATCGGCCTACAATAAATCACATTACTACTAAAATCCATTGATGATACTAAAATCACCAACAAATCCCCCCATTTTAGTGTAATCCTTGATCTACTCAGTATATATATAATAATATATACAAGTGTATAACACACAGATATAACAATCAAACAAATGCATAAATGAAAATTTCTTGCGATTGAATTTTCATCTTAGTACAAATACACATTCCAAATACTCGAAAATCGGGGTGTCATAACGATTGAACCCGTCAACCCATTTGAATATCTGAAGATATCGTACACATATGTTTCTATAACACTCTACTATTCATACTTGACACTTTACAAGCCATGTGTCCTTATCCTTTAATAAGCATATAGGAAGCCAAGTCCAAGCTTCTTGAAGCGGCAAAACTTCATGCTCACATAGGTGATCCTTTTAATCTTGCACCTCCATTTGCAATTTTTCAAAGAACCATTAAGAAGATATACTTCAACCTAGCCATCACTTGCAGGTCTGAGCACATACCTTGGGAAGATAAACACAATTGCTCCAATCTCTAACTATGATCTTTCCACATTGAATTCTGCTTCTAACGTTGTATTAGAAGGGAATTGGGTATATCATAGCTAGTAGATTTAGATGGACTTTAATCTCATCCCAATTACCGACTTTTTCACTAAGTCTCTAGCTAACCCCTTCGTCAAGTGATCAGCTAAGTTTTTTTGCGACCGAACAAACTCAATGGATATCACCCCATTCATGATTAAATCCCTAATCATTCTATGTCTAACACCCAAGTGTCTAGACTTTCCATTGTATATTTGACTATAAGCTTTAGCCAATGTGGCAGCACTATCACAACGGATAGAAATTGGTGATATCGGTTTAGGCCATATTGGAATCTCATATACCAAGTTTCTTAGCCATTTCGCTTCTTTACCAGCAGCAGCTAATGCTACAAATTCAGATTCCATTGTAGAACTAGTTATACATGTTTGCTTCTTGGAAGCCCATGAGATGGCACCTCCCCCAAGCAAAAACACTCATCCACTTGTAGAGGATGAATCTTCAACACTATTTATCCAACTAGCATCCGAATAACCCTCTAACACCGAAGGAAATCCCACATATGACAATCCATAATTCATAGTACCCTTCAAGTACTTGAATACCCTAGTTATCGCATGCCAATGATGTCTACTAGGATTACTAGTAAATCTGCTCAACTTTCCAACCGCATAAGCAATATCCGGTCTAGTGCTAATCATAGCATACATCAAAGAGCCTATAGCTCTTGAATATTCGAGCTGATCCACAGGTTTACCTGTATTTGGCATAAGCTTTTCTCCCGGATCCATGGGAGTACTAACCGGAGAACAACTTTCATGATTAAACTTCTTGAGTATTTTCTCAATGTAATGAGATTGCGTAATTGTAATCCCCTTATTCTCCCGTTTAATCTTAATACCAAGAATAACGTCCGCTTCTCCCATATCCTTCATGGAGAACTTTGATGACAAAAAATTCTCCGTCTTATCAACTTGATTTTGGTCGGTGCCAAAGATCAACATGTCATCAACATATAGACAAATGTTAACTCATTTACCAGATGTATCAAATTTGCTATATACACATTTGTCAGCTTGGTTCAGAATGAAACCACTAGACAAAACAACCTCATCAAACTTTTGATGCCACTGCTTCGGAGCTTGTTTCAGCCCATACAACGACTTAACTAGCTTACACACCTTATGCTCATTACCAAGCATTACAAATCCTTCAGGTTGCTTCATATACTCTTCTTCTTCCAAATCACCATTCAGGAATGCAGTTTTGACATCCATTTGATGAATCACTAGATTGTGAATAGCCGCTAAAGCAATCAACAATCTAATAGTGGTGATACGAGCAACTGGAGCATAGGTATCAAAGTAATCAATTCCTTCCTTTTGTCTAAAGCCTTGGATAACCAATCTAGCTTTAAACTTATCAATTGTACCATCGACTTTCATCTTCCTTTTGAAGATCCATTTGCAACCCAATGGTTTGCAACCTGGTGGTAAATCAGATAATACCCAAGTATTATTTTCCATGATAGAACCAATCTCTTCATCAATTGCTTCTTTCCAAAAAGCAGAATCTCGAGATTTCACAGCTTCATCATACGTTCTTGGATCCTCCTCTATACTATAGCAATAATAGTATTGATTATCAATATGATCCTTTGATCCTTCAACTAGATATAATTGAAAATTAGACCCATAAGATTTAGGTTTTCTAGCTCTTTTGCTTTTACGAGGTTCGAATGTCTCATTTGGTACATCATTTGAATGATCATCCTTTAGATATTCATCCGAATTTGGTATAGAGTGCTTTGGTCTAGGTATAGAAGAGAAACAATTCTCATCAAATATGGCATCTCTCGATTCTATAATCGTGTTAATAGAAATCGAGTCATTAGGTTCTATAACATAAAACCTATAAGCCTTGGAATGCTCAGCATATCCAACAAAGATGCAAGCTACACCCTTTTCACCCAAAATTTTCCTTTTAGGGTCCGGGAGTCTAACCACGACCCTGCAACCCCAAACACGTAGAAATGTCAAATTGGGTCGTTTCTTATACCAAAGTTCATATGGGGTAGTCTTGTTCCTTTTATTAGGAACCCTATTTAACAAATAGCAAGCCGTTAACATGGCTTCTCCCCAAAACCCTTCACTCAAACCAGAGTAAGATAACATGACATTCACCATTTCTTTAAGAACTCTATTTTTCCTTTCAGCCACACCATTTTGTTGAGGTGTATAAGGTGTCGTAGTCTCATGAATGATTCCTACGGATTGGAAAAATACAGGATCATAATATTCACCACCTCTATCCGTACGTAATGTTTTAATCAACTCATTCTGTTGCAATTCGACTTCAGTTTTATAAATTCTGAATTTATCTAAGGCTTCGTCCTTAGCATGCAACAAATAAACATAGCAGAATCTGGATGCATCATCTATGAAAGTGACAAGATACTTTTTATGCCCTAATGATGGAGTAGCATGCAAATCACATAAATCACTATGTATCAATTCAAGTATGACAGATTTCCTTGTTATACTTTTAAAAGGTTGCCTAGTGATCTTTGTTAACATGCAAGTTTTACACTTTTCTACATTTCCATCAAAAAACAGGAATTAAATCATCTTTAGACATTTCAAGCATTCTTTTATAATGTACATGTCCTAGACGAGCATGTCATAAAGATGATTTAATAACATTCGAATTGGACATAAATACAGAACCAGAATCATTAGGAACTCCATTCAAATTCATCATGAACATACCATTATTATAATATCCAAATCCTACAAACACACCAGACTTCGATAAAACATATTTATCGGATTCATACACTTGCTTGTATCCAAGCTTATTCAATACAGGACCATAAATTAAGTTCTTACGTAGTTTAGGAACATATAAAACATTAAACAAAGTAATAATCTTTCTAGAACTGAATTCTAACACCACGCTTCCTTTGCCTTCAACAGGATCAAAGTGATGATCTCTCATGTAGAGAACATATCCATCTTCCACTGGAACAAAAGTCTTGAACCAGAAACGATCCTTGCAAACATGTGTTGTGGCGCCAGAATCAATCCACCACGCGATAACATCATCCTGCACATAAAATGCTTCAGAAATTAGTGAAACCGAATGCTTAATAAAACTATTCAAATCACAAATTGATTTCTGACCTTGGTTTTGGGATTGGTCCTTTGACCCTTTTCCCGAACCACTTGCATTCGCGTTGTCGTGCTTTTTGCCTGAACGGCAATCCCTCTTGAAGTGGCCTGTTTTTCCACACTTCCAACATTCTAGTTTCGGTTTCTTGTTAGAACCGAAACTGCCTTTGTTTTTCTTAAAAGCACGCTTCTTTCCTTTATTTCTATTGTTATCGTTCTTATCACCCTCTTCGATCATATTAACCGAGGGTCCAGCAACTTCTTTTCCTTTTCCCTTGTCACCCTCCTGCGCCCTTAGAGATTCTGCTATGCGCAAGTGACTTCCAAGTTGAATCAAAGACAAGTCGTCTTTTCCATGCTTCAAATTGTGTTTGAAATCCTTCCACGAAGGAGGCAACTTGTCTATGATACTTGAGACATATATTGTTTCATCCATCTTCAATCCGTGTTGTGTGAACTGTCCAAGGATTCGGAGGAGTTCATTGAATTGTTCCATGACAGACCTTGATTCAACCATCTTGTAACTGTTGAAATCGGTTACAAGAAACTTTTTACTAGATGAGTCCTCTGCCATATACTTGAATTCGAGACAATCCCACAATTCCTTTGCAGATTCCACGTTTTGATAAACATCAAATAAGGGGTTAGACATACCGTTAAGAATGTGCCCTCTGCATATATAGTCGTCGTTCTCCCACTTTGATCTGCGCCTTATATTTTCAACCGTGTCATCCTCCAGAAGTTCTGGAATTGGTGTAGACAGGACATACACCACCTTCAACGCTGTCAACATGAAATGCATCTTCTTCTGCCAACGCCTGAAGTCTTGTCCTTGAAACTTGTCCAATTTTCCGAAATTAGTAGTCATCTCCTTGACGGTGCTTCCAGTGCTTCCTCCAGCCATGATTATCAGAGTTACTTTGTTCGTTTGTAAGAAATTGGGTATGATAATCCTGGAAAACTTCGAAGAATCGTGTTCGTACACTTTCTGAACAAAGTATTTCGACCCTGTTCTTGCCTGGGTTCACAAAATCCTTGTTGGGATAATTCTTCAGGAACAATCTGCTTCAGGCAAATGAGAACAGACTAGGAATGTAGAGAGAAATATCGGTTTTTGTTTTTCTGTACATGAAACTGAGGTCAATTATGCGTTGGCTCAACAAGCGTGCACTCCGCACTACCCTAACTCGTTTCCGAGCTTAACGCATAATCGCATCGGCCTACAATAAATCACATTACTACTAAAATCCATTGATGATACTAAAATCACCAACAGTAGAACCACATAGAAGTTTCTGGTATAAGATGATGCTAAATTGTTTTAGTGCATAGCTAGGATGTTCTCTGTCTAAACAGTTAATGTCTAATCTCTTGCTTTGACACCAGTTAAATGTTGATCACATAAAAGGACACTTTTAGTAATGACCTCACATTGCACATGTTACTCCCTCCGGTCCTATTTATAAGCATGAAAGAGAAGAAAAATCTTGGTCCTTTTTTATAAGAACCAAATGAAAGTTTGAGCTATATTAATTATTTTTTTCCAATGATGCCCTTATTAATTCTAACTTGTAAAATGTGTCTCATTAATTATTCTTTCTTTTTCCCACTTTCCAACACTAATAATAAAGGGTAATTTTGGAAGTTTATTTTGATTCAAGACATATTTAATGATTTTATCTAGTTTAACTACATTTCTTAAACTATGTGAATTTTTTTTTTGCTGCTTATAAATAGGACCGGAGGGAGTAATTAGGAAAACAGTAAGGAATGAAATTACCAGCATCTTAATCATATGATTCTATCAAATAACAAAACAAATTATGCAAAAACTATATACTCTCACTTTAGTACAAGTTTGTCTAGTTCAATCTCTTCCGCTTGAAGCTTTTCAAGAATTACTTCGTGCCAATTATCAGACCATGTTGGATCACAATTCCAGTCAGTATTATATCCAAAACGTTCATCAAATATTGAATTACCACACATTGGAAACAGCCTACCCCACTGTCTACAATAAATTTCCCTGCACAAACCCACCAAAACCCGCCCCTAGATGCCAATGCCTATTGTCACTGAATATTGAATCAGTAAAGTCACTTAGGATATATATATAGAATCGTGCTAGCTAGGCTGCTACTTCTTGAAAAAAAAAATCATCCAATCGTTCCACAAGTCCTGTAAGAAACAACATGCTTAAATTTCCAAGTCTTACAAGGACCTTACCAAAAGCAAATCTTTGTCTAACCAAAAAAATAAGTAAATCTTTGTCATCGATGCAATTTGAATGATGAGCAGACTTGAATGTATGATTCCATCACGAATAGATTTTCTGATCCTTGTCACTCAGCAACAAGTGGTTTATTAGATTATTTTATTAGTACTCTTGAAATATTTAGCATGGTCAATTGATTTATTGGATTTACATCCTCTCATGTGACATGACAATGTTAAGTTGAACATTGCGTCTTTCTCTCTTCATAAATATTAAAAGAGACTCACATATTTAATACATATGAAGACTGAGATAGATAGACATAAAACATAAAAACTCCACATGAGGGAACGTGAGAGACTTTTCACAAACAAGGATCTGTGCTTATTGATTTCACTCTTTCTCTGCAAGTATTCTCCACATATTGGTTTCAGCATGTTGATTTCACTCTTTCTCTTCGGCAAGGGGTTAATATTTAATATAATTGTTTTAGGATTGTGTCCATTGGGTCTTCACTTGAAATCCTGATTACAGAATAAGCCTAGCTATCTAAGATTCACATTTGCCCTGCAAAATCTGGAAATCTGCCTGGACGTCTCGATGGATATGTGGGAATAAGTTACATTTGAGATTGTGTTGGGATTTGCTCATTATCTTATCAGTTATTTGAATTTGATTTAAGGGGATTGTGATATGGATTAGAGGGACTCTATCTTATCTTATGGGTTTAGATAAGACTCTATCTTATTTTATAGGTTTAGATAAGAGAATCTTATCTTATGAGTTTAGATTATCTTATCTTGTAATACTAGTCAATTCCCAACAAATTGGGAGGGCTCAACAAACCAAAACACATTGAAAAATGCTTGCAACACACTCTTTTAAACACATTAGGAATGCAGCAAAAACATGTGATGTGGTAAAAGCAATATGAATGTGATATTAATACAGATTAAAAGATGTTGAATGCAAGTATCAGTGTGGATAAGAGAACTGCAGAATATGTCGGTGTGCAAGATGTGTAAGTCAACTTAACCATAATTAGCATAATAACAAGGAGTAAAATTATCATAAATGTTCATCATATTATTCTACAAAATATAAAAAGAAAAATTGTGCAAAAGTTATGTAATCTTCGTTTTTAGAAAAGAGAAGATTTAATTCAAATAAGAACAAGGTCTTGGGAACAATCTCCCAAGTGAGTGATATAAATCAATCCAAATCAAATGACCCCTCACAAGAAGACCCAAGCCAAAGATAATGAAAATTACAGCAATGTTTTGAAGACCAAAAATTATATAATCTTACAGAAGTACAAGTTTGTCTAGTTCAATCCCTTCGTCTTGAAGCTTTTCGAGGATTCCTTTACGACCATTAGGCCATGATGGATCGCATTGCTGGCCATTATTTGGAGACATTTCATCTTTCCAATAAGGACTCAAAACTATTCGCTCAAGTGTGTGGATATACTTTAAAGCATTCATGGCAAACTCAATTTCATACCAGTTTCCCACACAGCCTCCTAACTCGATAACTTTTATCTCATCGTGAGAGAACATTGGGAGATCATCAATATCTGTTTCATTTGCATCAAACGATGGATACTCTATCTGGAAAAAAAGTGATAAATAGTTTTAACTATGGTAAAAACATGCCAATCTAGCAAACTTATATTAGTGAGTGCAAACCAGAATGTATGGAAACATAAGAATAGAAAACAAAATAAGGCATATGAATTAACTCTACTAACTCACCATGACTGAAAGTTTCTGCAGAAACGGAGACGCTTTAAGGACGTCTAAAATCCACCAAATATCAAACTGTGAAACAACTCTCAAGTTGAGTTCCCTGAGATTTTCCAGTGTAGTTTGAAGTGGTATACTTATTCCCTGAACAAGGACATTTTAAAATATAGGGTGAAAATCAAATGCCAAAGGCAAGTTAAATATTGAATGTTCAAACAGTTTCTAGGCTTACCTTACCAGAGCAGCAAGGGCAGCAGTTATAATAGATGCATAAATTCAGAATCTCAAGCGTAGAAACAGTTGCAAAGAAGGAAAATGCATTATATATTCCCCCAGGGAAATCAAAATGGTCAATGGTCTTCAGAATAGGAGTATTCATTGAAAAGCTTGGTGAAGGATTCATATGGCAGCTGTAGAATGATGTGAGTTTTAGGCAATCCAATGAAATGAATTCTAATTCCTCATCTTTACTTGCTTCACACCAAAGAAGCTTGAGATGGCATAATGATGAGCTTACTATTTTTAAGCTTGATGAATTAACCTTACAAGACTCTAAGTTGAGCTCTTCAAGTAGAAGACAATTAGATAATAGAGTTGTGAGCAACTTTACATCCACACGTGACCTTTCAAGCACAAGAGATTTCAAATTTGTGAATGGGAAAATATCAAAGTTTGATGGAGGACAAACAAGTTTACAACCAACCAAATGCATATGCTTGAGTCTTGAACTCTTACACTCAAAAGATAAGCCAAAAGGAAACGTGTAACGTGTGCCTTTATAATGACCTGGTTCTTGATAGAGGAGCAAATCAATTCTTCCAACTCCTCTTGAAATTGCAAACTTGATCCATTCATCAATATTTTTGCTATGTCTGTGATTTAAATTGTTGAACTTCACCATGAATGAATCAATCATGATTCCTTTAAAATTCTTGACAAATTGATTTACTCGTTTTATGAATTCATCTTTGCACACATCTGAAATATCTTTTCTTGAATATTCATAGACCTTCTCAATAGCAAGATATCCCTTATCTAGTAATTCCTCTTCACTTCCAAAAACATTGTGCACATCAAAGTTCAGATCTCTCCTCAGATGCCACAAGTTGCTCCACCTTTTAGAGAGTGCGCAAGTGTTCATCATATCTTTCATGGATACCATTGATTGGATATAAGACAAGATGCAATCAGGTAACTCGCTAATATAATCTCTTTTCTGTAGTCAATTTTTTCCAAAACAACAAGAAATTATGATTGGAATTATACAGAATATAAAATTATTTGATGCAAACAACATTTGACAAAACAATAAAGAAAAACAACAAAAACAAACGCAAATAAATCAAACTTAACTCCCTTAACATCTGAATGGAGAACACACCGCACTGTAAGGGGAGACTCTTCTAGATGTGTACACCCCATTGGAAAAAGAGAAGGGAGAAGAGATAGAGTAGTGAAGAATGTCACCAAATATTGAATTCGAAACAATAGAGGAGTCAAGGAACCAGCAAGCACTTGACATATAATTAACAACCTATCTGATTTTTAAACAAAATATATCAAGATTGATTTGATTTTGAAACAAAATTATCTACAATTGGTTGTTTCCGAAAAAAATAATATATGCCTAAGATACGTTTTAAATTTTTTTTTATGGAAACTTAAATATCATTGAACTAAAACAGATCAGGTCCAGGATTGCCTTCCAAGGAGGACACGCCTCAAACCAAAAAAATGAGGTTTCGTTATCTTCTTTTTTACAAGAGGAAGGTTAACATAAGAGCAGAACTAACTAACATAACTAACTAAAAACATCTAGATACATAGATGCATAAACAAAAGGAAGGTTTTAATTATTATTTAATTGATTCACAAATTTATTCTAGGGTTAAATATGTTGTTGGTCCCTTAACTGTAGCGAATTATTGGTATTAGTCCTGAATTAAATTTTTACCGATTTGAATCCCTTAATTTGTTAACACATGAGGTTTTAGTCTATCAAGCCATTTCGGTGATTATGTGGCACGGATTTTCTAATTTTTTTCCCAATGCTCAGTGGAGATTCAGAGGGACCAAAATAAAAAAAGTTAAATTTTCATCACAACCATATCATCTTTCATCTCCAATCATCTTCATCATTCATCATCTCCATCCCTTACACTTACAAATTTCAGAAAATTTTTCTCTCCATTAACTTAATCTTGATTTCCTCAACTATCAACCTAATCTAACCCAAAACTTGAAAATTTCAAACTAAATTAGAAACCCTAAATTTACCCCCTATTTTCACAATTTTTACCATTACAACCCACCCTAAATCTAACACATACCCTTCATCACAACCCACCCTAAATCTGAAATTGAGATGGTGGAAGATGGTAATTGCTACTAGGTAGGTGTTATTAACACTCTCTCTCATCTAATTTCGCATTTTCTTTTAAGTGCGTGAACTACGCACTTTTAAGTGGGTAAACTAAGCATGTAAAAATATGTGAAATTAGATTAGAGAGGGGTGACATTAACAATTACCTTGCTTACAAAGACATAAGGGTCGACGTTGTCCTTGCGTCACCACAAATTACTTCCTCTGATTGTTTTGGGGTTTCAGGAATCATATGTATTTCTTTTTTCGCTAGTTCTTGGTTATGGTTGTTGACTTGTTGTAGATTTCATTCGTGTTTTGGTTTTTTGGGGATTTTTTATTTTTGGGAGCTTATGCGGCTCTTAGTTTTTTTTTGGACATATTATGCGGCTCCTAGTTGAGATGGGTCGATTTTTTTTTTTGCTATGGTTTGTCTGCGTGTTTTTGTTTCTTTTCTTGAGGCTACTCTTCTCAAGATAGATTGTGAATCAATTATTTTGCTTTTGAAAAAAAAAACACATCTTTGGGAAGTTAATTTTCAGCAACGTTATATGCAATTGCAACCTGATTTAGGACATTTAGAAGGTCCAATTCTAGTGAAATGATTGTGAAAATGTTAATTTTTTATTTCAGGTTCATATGTTGGGTTAATGATGTTTGAGCTCAGTAGAACTATTATGACGATGAGGGGTGGGAATAGGTTGGACTCAGGTAGACTTTGTCTAAATATGTCTAGCCTGTTTAAAAATCTTAAAGTCCGAGTCTGACATGTGGCCTATCAAATGCTATTTTTCGAGCCTGACTTGGCCTTCTCGAAAGTCTGGCTTGGTCTGATAGCCTATTTAAATGTCTGTTTCACAGCAAGAGTTTTACATTTGCTAACAAACTTATGTGTAAAAAAGTTATCAAACTTATAAGTTAACAGATTAAATTATACTAATTTTTTTCCAACAATCAGACTTATAATATTATAAGCTACTAGATAGAGATGAAACTAAACTATATTATGTTGGTTTCTTAAAGTTGGAGAACCAATTTAAAATCACACTTCATATTGAAGTATTTAAATACGTCATATATCTATTTCTAAATATACTTATAATTTTGAATCATTATATAAGTAATTTTGAAAATTTATTAATTTGAAGAAAGAAAATTATGGGAAATTAAAAAGATATAATTGAAGTAGAAACATATCAATTGAATTAATAAGTTTTAAAATAAGATAATTTAGGAAAAGGTGGTAATACTTTCACTAATACTAACTTTTTTCTTAATTGCAATGAATCAATTAATTGTGACATAAAAATAAGAATAGTGAGAGTATATAAGTGTCCAATAAAACTGAACGAGGGATTGAAATTGAATTAAGATTGAGCATTTACGTTGGTGTTAATCTTATCTTAGGATTAACTGCCTCAATTAATCAAGGAAAATTTTAATTAAAAAACCAAAAGACAAGAAAAAAAATATCCTTGTAATAAAATAAAATGGATATAGAAATGAAAATGAAGAAACAATGATGAATAAACAAACTTGAGTTACCAATTTCAACAAAGTGGACTTTGCTCTGAGTTTCTTTCTAGATAACACAACACACACACACACACACACACACACTCACAAAACCAAACCCATCTCAATTATTATTATTACAAAAAAATCAACTACCAACCACCGCCACTAAATCATGTCCACCACCACTTCCAACGCCGATGCCGTCACGGCACCGCCGGACCCACCCACCACGCGTCCCACCATCTCCCTCCCTCCGCGCCCCTCTCTTGAGTCCTTCTTCGCCGCCGGCGCTGTTAGTCCCGGACCCATGACGCTTGTCTCCAGCTTCTTCGCAACCGACGACTGCCGCTCCTTCTCACAACTCCTCGCCGGAGCCATGTCCCCGCTTGCATTCCCCGCCGCCGCTGATAAGGATGATGATGGGGCCCACAAGGGCATCGGGTTCAAGCAGAGCAGACCGATGAACTTGGTCATTGCTCGGTCCCCTATGTTTACTATTCCTCCTGGTTTGAGCCCTTCTGGTTTTCTCAACTCCCCTGGTTTCTTTTCCCCTCAGGTAGCTTCTCCAACGATGAGAATTGAAATCTGTGGTTCAATTTCAAAAGGGGTGTCATTTATTCTGTCAAGTTTTAATTTTTTTGGAAGATCGGTTGTTGGGGATTTGAGATTGCGGTTTGGATATTCTGGGGTTTATCAGTGTTTTTGTTGATATACTCTTAACAATTCAGATTTGATCTAAATTTTATGATTGTGTTTTATCATGTGTTTAGTAGATTGCTGCTGTTATAGTACTCTCTCAATGTTCATGATAATAATTTACGGATTTTGTGTGGGATGTACTTATGAATGATCTTTGGGGAGAACCGAATAAGCGAGGTCTTTGATATTGTTGAAGGGATTGATGAAGTTATAGAACTCAGGTCACATTTTTTTGAAGAAAGTTTTGAACATGACTAGAGAGTATAGTGAAATGACTTTTCGTTGAATTGCTTTTACTTTATGTTGACTAGCAAATAAAAATGAAAATGGTATTTGAGGCTGAAATTTGTATGTCCTGTAAGTCACTCGCAATGAAAAGAAATGAAATGTTATCCAAGTTTATATGACCATGTTGATCTACCTGTTGTTACTGAATGCTGAATGTCAAACTGTGATTGAAGATCTGTTTTTCCTCTGTAAAAATAGAAGGGTTAGTTTTTTGTATTCCTGGGTAAAATAGCTGTTATGTTGTGCAGGGTCATGCATATTGCATTATATTACGTAATTTGTTGGTCATACTGCTGGGCATTTTCTCATTATTATGTCCTGTAATTTTTTGGCCTTGAGGATGATGGATGTACTCGAGTAAGGTTTTCACCATCTTTTCAATTTCAATGTGCAGAGCCCTTTTGGGATGTCTCACCAACAGGCTTTGGCACAGGTCACTGCTCAAGCTGTCTTTGCACAATCTCAAATGCAAATGCAAGCTGATTACCAGCCATCTGCAGAAACAACTTCAACTGAAGCACCAGTAGAGCAGCAGTCTTTTACTCTAAATGAAGCTTCAGAGCAGCAAGGGGTAGCATCTGTGTCCGAACCTAGAAATGCTCAGCTAGAAACCTCAGAGCTCCCACCCGCTGATAAGAAATATCAACCTTCTTCCCTGGTCATTGACAAACCTGGTGATGATGGCTACAACTGGCGTAAGTATGGGCAGAAGCAAGTTAAGGGGAGCGATTATCCACGGAGCTACTACAAGTGTACCCACCTGAATTGTCCTGTGAAGAAAAAAGTTGAGCGTGCCCCTGATGGTCGCATAACGGAAATTATCTACAAAGGCCAACATAACCATGAAAAGCCTCAGTCTAATAAGCGTACGAGAGATAATAGTGAGTCAAATGGAACTGCAAACATTCAACCTAAGTCTGAGTCAAACTCACAAGGTTTGTTTGGAAATGTAAACAAAGTTAGTGAAAGCGCACCTGATTGTTCAGTGCCTGAGAGTGACCAGATCTCTAACCAAGGGGCTCCAAGGAACCTAGGATCAAGTGAGAGTGCAGATGTGGGTGATGTAGATAATAGAGAAGAGGGAGATGACATTGAACCAAACCCTAAGAGAAGGCAAGTTTTTCCACGTTAATCCTTTATATAATGTACTCAGTTGCACTTTTTTAGTAGTTCTTCATGCTGTATGCAATTCTTCCTTTCAGGAGCACTGATCTTGTGGTTTCTGAAGCACCAGCTGCACCAATGTCCCAGAAAACAGTTACAGAACCCAAAATCATTGTGCAAACAAGAAGTGAGGTTGATCTTCTGGATGATGGCTACAGGTGGCGAAAGTATGGTCAGAAAGTGGTGAAGGGAAATCCTCATCCAAGGTGATCACTTAAACTATTCTTCTATGCTACTATATTTATTTTCCAAGTTTTTTAGACTCGTATATCTCTAGAATTGAAATTTGTTTCAACCTTAAACAAAATAAAACTTTCAAATATTATAAATAATTGCATAGAGTTTGGTTGCTACAATAGCTATGAAGTCAGTCAAGCGTACAAGAATCCTTCATTATGTTTCCTGTAATCTTCTACTAAGATCATCTGTATTTGTAAAGCCATCAAAGACATATTAACAGAAAAAACTATGCTTTTTATGGGATTAAGTGAATCAGCACAATTGAGGCAGAAGTTTTGGTTTGATTTTCGGACATGAAATGCAATCTGTGTTAATTAAATATAACTTGATTTAATTTGTAATGTGCAATCACCCCCTCATATTATATTATCACTTGTAGTTGATTTTTAATATGTCATGAGCCAACTATCCCAAAAGTTTAAGCTGTTAGATGAAGAAACTTGAATAATTTTAGATTATATTTCTAAAAGGATGGATGCTACGTAAATGAACAAATTTTTACAGTGGGTATCTGTTTGGAAAATTCTATATTTTAAACAATGGTTGTTTGTCTAATATGAAAATATAAATCAGAGAAGTCAGGGTAATTTCGGAAGGTAGAGAGGGGGGATTTTGTACAGGTTTCTTAAACCTCAAGGGTGGTCAATGTAATTTACACACAACAAAAAAAGAAAAATCTATGTTACGATACTATCTCCATATGAACATATCATTTGTGTAAGGTTTGTTTTTTTCAAATTTCAATGTTTTAAAATGTAAAGTTATTCTTTTGAGAGTGAATTTTAAAATATCACATTCCCATGTCTTGTACAAGTTTTAAAAAATTATTTCAAGGCATTATTGATTCCCAATGAGATGACATTATCACATTTTACCTATTTCTATTCACACGAGGAGTGGTTGTTTGGTATCCTCTTCCCCATGGCTAGGAATGGGAGTTCTGTTGAAACATTAACTTCTCAAGGAAACATGAATATCCTTCTTGGAAATATGATTATATACTTTAAAACAAATGCCACCTTAATGTTTTGCATAATATTTAAGACAATCAGCAAATACACTCAAATTCAAGGAACTGTAAAGAAGCTAGGATAAAGAGTCATCAAATATTGACCATATTGCCTCCTCACTCCAAGTATGCATTTCCTTCCACTTGGTGAAGATATGAAGAGACTAGGATAAAGTTAGGAAAAATTAATTGATGACCTCTAGGTTTGAAAGTATTATGTGAAACAATTTCTACTTTAAAAGAACTGATTTTGAAAGAGAAGGAGTATTATTTTTCAGCCTTTGCTCTCAAATAAATTTCATCTGCTTCTAATTTTTTTTTTGTGTTGTGACAAAAAGTATCCACAGTTTAATCTACTTCCACCCATCCTTGCTTTCTGCTTTTTATTTTTCTGCTCAAAGGATTGTCGGCCTGGACTCTTGCTGTATTCTATTTGTCACTTACAATGAGAAATGGGATTCTGCCACTTAGGAACCATAAACCTAAATGTTATGATTTACAAATTGCAACTGCAAATAGGGAGAAACTCATGATTGTTAGGTCCACCACCCATACTTACATGCTTTCTAATAGAAAAATCTTTTACCTATGCATTCTGTGTGCTCCATCGGGTCTGAAATTCTTTTATTCATTTTTTTGATATTCTACTCTGTTAATATTCCTACCTGGGAGAATCTGATGTGTGCCCCCCTGCATACATTGATGTTTGTTTTAAACTTTTGGTCCTGTTTCTGGTTCAGTCTGCCTCTCAGATTGTGAAAAGCTTAAGCTGTTGGGTAAAGGCCACATGAATGATTTTATATTATATTTCTAAAACAGATCATTAGCACCAGTCGGTGTCTGAGACATGTTCATATCATTTCTGTATGACATCTCTTGTCTTTTCATTTTCACCATAATTATTACTTCAGGACTCAAGTTTTGTTCTTCATTCTGTAATATCCGTGCAAATTGGGTTTCTCTATCGGTGTGACTTTATTGTTGAAGATTAGGCCCAATTACTCACACTCAACCCTGCAAAGGCCCCGTTCACCACCTATGTTAATACTATATGCTCGCATAGCCGGTCCTAAGCCCGGGTAAAGGAAGAAACTTGTGTTAGGCCGTCTGCAGTCAACGTAAATTTGACTGATATCTTTAATATGGATCAAACACGACAGTTGTTGTTGGAAATAGGAATGTTGCTTTGCGTGTTCCCTTCTTGAAGCTAGTGTTCTCATCTTATTGATTTGTTTTGCTATAATTGTAGATTTTGCTTTGTCCATGTGTGTAAGCACACATCCCTCTCCTTTCAGTGCATATTTGAAAACCCTTCTATCATTGATTCTAAAGCTAGAATAAATTATGCGGAGTAGCTTCTGGCCTTCTGCATTTCAAAATTGATTCTGATGAAGGAGACGTTGATCCAAATGTGCTATAAATCTTGCTACAAATTGATAGCTAGTTTAGGTTATAGCTTTCCATATACTTTGTTCTTTCAGTTTTTAAACTTGTCTGATGCTGAATTTGCTTGAGCAGGAGTTATTACAAGTGCACTAGTGCAGGATGCAATGTGCGTAAACATGTTGAGAGAGCTTCCACAGACGCTAAAGCTGTGATAACTACATATGAAGGAAAACATAACCATGATGTCCCTGCTGCTAGAAACAGCAGCCACAACACAGCTAGTAGCAATTCAATGCAACCAAAACCACAAAACATGGGGCCTGAGAAGCATCCTTTGCTTAAAGATATGGATTTTGGAAATAATAATAATGACCAGAGACCTGTACATTTACGCTTGAAAGAAGAGCAAATCATAGTATAAAGCCTGGTGCCATTATCAGTTGCTGCATGAAGAGAACTCACCCTGGTACAGAATGAAGTTGTTTCGAAAATAAAATGGATAATCTAAAGGTGTAGTTAAAGTTGGTAATGGTAAGGTATGCTCTTTTTTTGTATGTAACACCTTTTTGTACATCTAAGTTATGGACTTGTTTGTATAAGTCTTTGTTCACAGGTATGAAAAATCAAAGATAATTTCAATTAATGCATGAACATTGCTGTTCCTGGTACTGTCTAGTACTCCTTATAAGAGGCAGTTCTAGAGTAAATAACATTTTGCTACTTGGATAATTAATAATTATTTGTTATGTTTTTAGATTATTTTTCTATTTTTGCATAACTGTTCTAATTTCTTCAGTATGTTTTCTATTTTAGAATTTTAGAATTTTTATTTTTATGCCCTAATCAGATGGGCTGGTAACCCGCCTCAACAAGCTTTGGTGAAGGGGAGAGTTTGAGTAGAGAGCTAAACATGAGTGGAAACTTTTCATCCTCTCTTATCTTAAGTGAATGAAGTGTTGGAGTTTTTTTTTTCCCTTTCCTTTTCCATTGTTACCATTTGCCTCCTCTGGTCACTACTCCATCTTCTTCCTCCCGTGGTTAATAGTTTTGGATTTACAACATATGTCATTGTTCATTCTCCTCTCTCCACTACCGTTCACCCCTTTTCACCGCAGCGCCCAACATTGCCACGATCTGATGGAGAAAATGAGATGGATAAAATAAGATGCCATTGATGGTTGTGGAAGGAGCAACCTTGTCTTTTTTCTTTCTTTGATCCAAACTACTTTCGAGTGCTCGAGGGACCACCAACTCTACCACCCAAATCATCCCCTTTTGTTTCAAACAATCAATCACCTCAAAGAGCTCCTATTGTTCATGATAGTTCCATTAAGGCTAGTAATATGGTTCCTCTATTCAGCAAGAAAACCCTAAATCCCAAAAAAAATCCCCTATCAGCTAAGAATCTGAAATCTAATATAGTAGAGTAAACCCTGAATTAAAGTCAACACAAAACTCAAACATATACTTCTAGATTTGAAACAACCTGACGGAAGGCCACTTGGTCTTCCCTTCGCTTGAAGAAAACCAACCAAAACAGTTAAAATTACCAGTTTTATATTCTTTGGTTGAGAATTATACATGACCGATAAATTTATAGTAAATAAAAAACCTCACTCGACCACGTTGATCATTGACACAATTTCCTAGAGAAATTGAAATTGATCGGAGACCCACACGAGTGAAGGAGGTGGAGCAAGAGGACATTGTAAGCACCTCTAGACTACCGGTAAGGCGCTAGTGACATGCTGGGGAGATCAACAGAGGCTCACTCATAGGTAGGAGCGTCATGAGTTCTTCTTGAAAAGAGTTGTCTACCAACTGAAATTTTACTAGACGCAGGAAGATTCGAACATTCAAACATTCGACCTATGAGGAAATGCAAGTTAAATCAAGAACTTGTGACCATTTGGTGAGCCAAGTTAACGCAACCTTTTAGTACGTTAATATTATATTAATGGTGTAAACATCATGCACACATAAAGCTTATGCAATGTATCATTGGCCCATATTATTGAATATATAATTCAAAATAAAAAAACAAATAAACTTATGGACCACATAATTTCAATGTAAATTACACCAACAACTCATACACATGATAACTAGATATGTATAAATCTGGCAAACTTAGATAAGTGCCTGCCATGTCACAATTAAGCCAGCAAGTAAACTCCAAAAAAACTAAAAGGTAAGTGTCAAACTCTAATTAGCTCCATGATGGATTATGTGGATCTGCTAAAAGAGTTGGCATGCAACCATCCCCACCATCATTCCATTTCCTTGAGCTGCACACACACACACACACACACACACATGACACACCAACATTCTCTCTCTCTCTCTCTCTCTCTCTCTCCAACAAACTAACAGAAAACAATCACACAGCCTCCAAACGGATACATGACACCTTTTCTCTCTTTACCCTTTATCTTTTCCTGTCTCTTTCTCTTCCAACAACACGACCAAAAGAGATGATGAAACCATCTGGGTCCCACGAATTCCTGGGGACCGTTCACAACATCCTCGGAAATCCTCCGCAGATCTCGCACATCGTACTTTCAGGACACAAAAACACAAGCCATTGTTGGATTGTGTTGCATTGTTCATTTCTGGAAGAGAGAGACAAGACAAAACAGAAAACAAAAAATAACAAACGAAAACCAAACCAAACAAAACAAAACCACCGATTTTTCATCCTTCCACGATGCCCCTGTTTCTGGGTTCTTCTTCTTTTTATCTCTGACGGTTCGGTTTTCTCGGAGGCGGTCTCGCAACCCGCTTCCGAGCCGGGTCAAGTAAACCGGGCGGGTGAATGGGCTGTGTCAACTCCAAGAAAGCGGTGGCCAGAGCCGCTTCTGCTTCGCCGGTGGGACCCTACGTCGTGCAATCGAGCTCCAGAAAGAGGACCAGCAATGTGCCTTCTTCTGCGGCGGTGTCGGTGGTGGTGGCGGAGCCACCTCCACCAGCTCCTTCAGCTCCTCCACCTGTGTCGGTTTCGGCGTCGGCGTCGCGCTCGTCAAGAGAGCATTTGCGTTCCGGGTCGGTGGTTGTGACCCGAAAGAGCGACGCGAAACCCGAGGTGGAGGAGTGGAAGAAGGGAAGTTTGACTAGGAGGCTTGGTTTGTCGTCGTCGTCGGGAAGGTTTGTGGAAGCGGAGCAGAACGCGGCTGGTTGGCCTTCTTGGCTCACCTCCATTGCAGGGGAAGCCATTCATGGATGGGTTCCTCTCAAAACAGAGTCTTATGAGAAATTAGATAAGGTTGGTCTTCAACAACCCTCCATTTTCACCTTTCATGCATGGATTCTAGTCTTTTAGTTTTATTTAGCGGATGTTCGGATACACGGGGGCAAATCAAGGGTGACTTGCCGTAAAAGCTAAAAGCTGAAGGAAGTTGCTTCTGTTCACCGTGATTTTGGTTTTCCCGTGCATATCCAACCATGCATTTAGTCTCAATGTTATCGCATGACAAATTGACTTAAAGAATATGTTCATTTTGGAGGTGAATTCAATTGTAATGAAGAGTCCACTAGAAAACGATGCTAGTCATCTCCTGTCTTTACTTTTTATTTTGTCTTTGCTGCAATCCTTCAAACTAAACTAATGATAATAATAAATTGTCTAAACTCCTGGATGCTTTTAAAATGAAAGGAATTCAAATATAGGTTATTTCTAATTTAATTTCAATAAGTATTTGTCATTGATTTACAGTTTCAATTAGCGTTGCTAACCTTTTTGTTAATTCGGGCTTGGAATAGTACTCACTGCGTGTTTTAATCAGGGTTTTGACAATTGATTTTGGATAGAATTGACTATAGTAAAGTTACTTGTTTATAAGTGATGTAATTTACATTTGGATGCACTTATAAAAAAGTTGTTTTTTGTGGGGTAATATTGTGAAATCCAGTTGAAATCTCAGAATTGATTATATTCAACGCAGAAGCTACTCTCTCTAGCTTCTAGCAGAATTGATTTGGGGACTGAAATCAATTCTTCAAAATGACACTCAAACATCTATACTATCATCCATAACACAGACAGGGTTATATTTAGCTATTACAAACGTGAAAATTATTTAATGTTAGATTTGTGAACCAGCTCATGATCTAGCAGCAACCATGTAAAGAACTGATATTGAGAAAGCTAAGCTTAGTGCGTTCAACTTCTTAGCTACAAAGTTTCATTTCTTTGATTCACAATGATACATTGCATTTTTTCGAAGTCGAATGATCTATCCTAGAATTTCATGGCCTTATTGTCATTTTATGGTCTACATTTATCTATTCATGACCTTTTCTTTTGAAACATTCCCATTTCTGTAGATTGGACAAGGTACATATAGCAGTGTGTTCCGAGCACGTGAAGTTGACACAGGGAGAATGGTTGCCCTGAAGAAGGTGCGCTTCGACAATCTTCAACCTGAAAGCATAAGATTCATGGCAAGAGAAATCATAATTCTCCGCACACTTGATCACCCAAACATCATGAAATTGGAGGGTATAATCACTTCACAACTATCACATAGCATATACCTTGTATTTGAATACATGGAGCATGACCTTGCTGGTCTTGTATCTTCTCCCGACATCAAGTTCAGTGAGTCACAGGTTTGTCAGCATTCTATTTATGATGATTTTGGTTGTTCATAAGTTTAGGTTGGTTACTTTTACACATTACATGTTACATTGTTGTTTCCTATTTACTTCCCTCAACAGATTAAATGTTACATGAGACAACTGTTAAGTGGACTTGAGCATTGTCACCTCAGAGGTATTATGCATCGAGATATTAAAGTATCAAACATATTAGTGAATGATGAAGGTATTCTCAAAATAGCAGATTTTGGATTAGCAAATACCGTTAACCCGAATAGCAAGATCCCTTTAACAAGTCGTGTAGTGACGCTATGGTATCGCCCTCCTGAGCTATTGATGGGATCAACAAATTATGGAGTCTCAGTGGATCTATGGAGTGTGGGCTGTGTATTTGCTGAACTTTATCTAGGGAAGCCCATCCTTAAGGGTAGAACTGAGGTAATCTACATATATAATGAATGCACTTAATCGTCTGAAGATAATTATTGACTAGGCAAGACATAGAGCCTGTTTGGACGCGGACCAAAGGGCACTTATTGAAGCTTATCTAATGCATTTTTTAGTTGAGAATCTCCAACAAGTGCTCTTTGGTCTGTATCCAAACAGACTCTTACAATGCATCCATCAGTTTATTCTTCAGAGTAGCCCTGAAACTTTGGTCACTTAACTTGCTGTGTGTTCTTGTTTAGGTGGAACAGTTACACAGAATTTTTAAGCTTTGTGGGTCTCCACCTGAGGAGTTCTGGAAAAAGTGTAAGCTTCCTCTTGCAACAATGTTTAAGCCTCAGACTAATTACGAAAGCTCTTTTCGCGAGCGGTGTAAAGGTTTTCCTGCAACTGCTGTAAAGCTTCTTGAGACTTTACTGACCATTGACCCCTACGAGCGCGGGACTGCCTCCTCTGCACTAATGTCCGAGGTAAATTCCTTATCCATTCTACTAATCTTCCTTTTTCTGGAGGGTTTTTATTTTGGAGTTTAATGATACAGAATATTGATTTTCATGAGTTAACCAAATAAAGGATGAAAGTTGTGTTAGGCCCTTGGCAGTCAGTGTAAATTGACCGATATCTGTAATACGGATCAGTGATCCATGTAGCCGAGCTCACCTGGTGGGATAAGGCTTTTGCTGTTGTAGTTGTAATTTTTCACATGGTGTTCCATGTTGCTATTCATAATTGTTACTCTGAGAATGTTATTTTGTATGATGCTTCTCACTGTCGACAATTGCAAGCAAGTTTGATTTCTGATTTTATGTTTCATGTTGTATTTTTTATAGTATTTCAGCACCCTTCCTTATGCTTGCAATCCATCAGTCCTGCCAAAGTATCCACCAAGCAAAGAAATGGATGCTAAAAATCAGGAAGATACACGCAGGTAAATTCACAGCCTTATTCTGGAGACCTTGGCTTGCTTATGGATTTGAAGGATAAATAATTCATCGTCATTAATCTTTAATCCACAATATTCTTATGGTTTTTACTTTTTAATATTCATTTAAACCATTAACCAGCTCCAAATTTCAGTATCTGAACCAATGAAACTATTTGAAATGGATAATCTAGTTAATATCATGGTTGCTAGTGCAAGTCAGTGCTCAAAATCCAATTTCTGTGACTAAAGTCTTGATCTTACACTCAGGAAAAAGTATGGAGGTAAAGTGAGAGAGGCCGTAACATCAAAAAGGCAAAGACGAGTCCAGAAAGTTCTGCAGGACCCTAACAATGTCAATAAGCCAGTTCTGAAAGAGGTACTTTTTCCTGCTGTACTCAATGCTACTCTCCTTGAAGAAAATATTTCATCTATTCCTATTTCCTATTTATAAGTCACATTTAACTAATTCACACAGATTAAGGAAATTGGTTAAAATTAGTTGATAGTCTCAAATCTATAAAAAAATTATGTTAATTTTCCCAAATTACTCCCTTTGGAAAACTAAACAGGATTTATAGGCAAGTGTTAGATAATATTTAATGATTCATAGGTATTTGAAAAGCTTAAAAATGTGACTTATAAATAGGAACAGGGAGTAGCTACTTTTATTCACTTGTCTTTCTTCTTTGTGAAGGAAATGCAGAATACTTCTCAAAATGCTTGTAGAGATGACGACGGTAAAGCACATCTTACAAAGGGAAAAGTAGGAGGTGTGCACAAAGGGCAACAAAAATCTTCATATAATGCAAAGTCAGAGGCCCAAAGGGTAAATGGTAGTAATGGCTATAGTGTGTACTCAGGACCAGCACCAGTTACAGGATCTAGTGGCTTTACCTGGGTGAAAAGGAGAAAACCAGAGGTTTCATCTGTATTATCAGATAGCTCAAGAAGCAAAATCAGTGCACTCGATCCAACCTTTGCGAAAGGCACGTATGATTTAACAAAACACGGGATAGATATTTCAGAAAGGAAACATAGTTACAGCACAAGCCATCAGGATGAGACCTCCAAGGGTGTATTACAGAAGAACCAGGCTCGTCACGGTCTACGAGAATCCTTTGACATAGCTGATACATACCGTTCAAATCATTACATGGAATATGATCTCACAGAAAAAACAGATGCTCAGATAAATACTCAGGTATGTTTGAAATCCTCTAGCGTTTAGATCAAATAATTGGACTGATATCATGTTTGAATCAACTTCTCTTTGATCAGAATCAATTCTAAAGCTCATAAGCTACTCACAGAAACTTCTCCCCATAATTGATTTTGGCTTCAGAATCAATTACAGAAGAGTTTCCTAACATTAACTGAAAGCTTTGTTATGCCCAATATGCCATTGGTTGTATTTGAAATCTTGATATTGATCGAAATGCGTATCTATTCTCTTTGTATTACTATTAGGTCACATCATCTTATTTTCTTTACCAACTTTTTTACAGGGCCACAGAAGACTTGGTGAGCCTGTGGAACAATCAAGACCAGCAATGATCCAACGAAATAAAAGTGATGATTTTCTGCAGTTGAATGCAAATAGCAAGTGGCGATCTGTTCGTAGATCAAGGCTTGGAAGAGGTAAAGAAACTATTTTTTCCTGCACTTCTTCCATTCTATACTATTAGATTCAGGTCATATAACACTATTTTGCACCGTCACTTTTCTTTCTTTTCCTTTCTTGTTCTCTTTTAATAAACCATAGATCCATAATTGATTTCGTAGCATGTTTGGATTAGCTTCTATTTTCTTAGAATCAATTATGACATCCAGAAGCTATCATAATTGATTTTGGCTTTAGAATCAATTGCTGAAGGATTTCCAAACATGAACATGGACAAACTTACACACTAGATGTTCTCATGGAAGTCATTTGATAACCACCTTATTACTAGTATAACTTTTTTGAATAATCCAGACTAAACACATATCTCAAACAGTTTGTACAAGTATTTTTTTTAATAATCCTTCTTGCATACTATATTTGAATAGGTTGATGAGAACTCAATTTATAGCATGTTTGGATCAGTTTATGTTTCCTTAGTATCAATTCTCCAACCAAGAAGATATTCACATAAGGTTCTTCCCAAAATGGATTGGCTTTAGAATCAATTTGAGAAGGATTTCCAAACATGTATATCGTGTCCCATATGCTTTTCTTTTATCTCTAACTTCTATTTAAGAGTAAATTAAAAGTTGTGATTATTGATTAAAACTAAACTATAGCTTGTGATGAATACCTGCAAATTAATGTGTTTTACAGACAAATGACTCATGGATTATTGGACTGGAGTAATCCCCAACTCTACCATGGCGCTTGACTAAACATCATGTCCATTGATGGACTTTCTTGTTGGCATTTGAACCATTTTAACTTCTGACTTCAGCTTTCTCCTGACATCTTTGGTGACACTGCACCTCCTTTTGTTCATAACAAAGTGTTCTCATACAGGTTTATCATACATAGGAGTAACACTGAAATATATAGGATTACAGTAACAGTATAATTGCCAATATGGAAGATGATATGATCAAACAAACGTTAACTTTTTTTCTGGTAGAGTTTTGTCCTTAGCATCTTAGTACATGTCCCTAGTTATTTATTTATTATTATTCTTTTTGTCTCAACACTTGAGCAGTGTATGCAGATCTTAATAAGAGGTAGAATGTTATCTCAAAATGCCTAATTAGGAAACACAAAGACCAAAGCACGTTCTCTATGTATTGCTGTTTTGAACGTCAGGAATCCAGGATAAAGTATTCATTTTTTGTTTACATTCTGTAGTCTTTTGTCGTTCTGATTCTTACCCATATTGTAGTATAACAAAAGTGTGTTTGGAATAAGCATTAATCCATAGGATCTGAGCATCTTATGAAAACAAGAAGGAAAAAAAAAACATTTTATTGGTAGCTCATAAACTATTTTAATAAGTTTATTCAAATACTTTTTCTTTATCAGCCAAATTTCCCCTCCAGGGATTTGATGACCTTCTCCTCTTCAATCCATATGTCCATGAGCTCTTACCACTTAGTTATCCTTAGGGGACAAGTTTATTCAAATACTTGTATATGCATTCATGCTAAAAATAAACTCGAATAAACTCTTCAGAGGCTAAGTTTATGATGGTTGATACCAATAGGACCTAGCATGTTGATCAAGAAATTCATGTCCAGTTTCACGTCCTAAACTTTTTTCATGTTCGGTGCTGCAACTTACATTGTAGAAATGCTTTGTTTTACTTGGTCCATAACATCTTGAGTTTACTCCATGAGGTAACCAAAGAGGGATTCATCGGCTATTGCTTCGAACACTTGAGTTGCATTCAGTACACCACAAATTGGAGTAGAACTACTCAGAAAATGATCAAAATCAAGTATCGCCGACAAAAAACAGAACACTTTTACTTGTTAAACACTTACTACCCTATATAAAGGTGGAGATTCAAGAGCCCCCAACTTGTTTCATGAAATAATCACTTATTTCTTTAAAATAATCACTTATATATTATACTAAGTTGTTTCAATGTAATTTCAAAAAAAAAATTGTTTCAATGTGCTTTTAAAAAAAATACAAATTTGATTATTTCTTTAAACTATTTTAAGTGCGTTTGTTTATATAAAGTGTTAGAGATTTTGAGAAAAGCATAAGTTGATTCGCGTTTGACTACTCTAATTGAAATCACTTTTTTTAATCTCCTCTCATCTATCATAATAGATTTTTATGATAAGTTAAAGTAGTTTTTTCAAATAATTTGTTTTCAGCTTTTAAAAAAAGACGAAACAAACAAAATATAATTTTTTTGATTTAAAAAGTGATTTTTTATTAAAATAAGTGATTTTTGTTCAAAAAGTGATTTTTGATTAAAAAGTTATTTTTGAATATAATAAGTGTTTTTCACTTTAAGAAGTGATTTTAAACTGTTTCGATACAAAAGATTTCAAATATAAATTAGGGGTATTTTTGAGCGTGTAAAACTTTTAAGAGAGTGTTCTGTTCCGTTCCCTTTCGTTCCACCATTTTTCAGGGAACCAAAGTGTCTCGTTCCAGGAGTTTTTTGTCTTGTTCCATTCCATCTTAAAAGCATGGCAAACACAGAACAGTACCCATATATCTTGTTTCGTTTCCTTCGCACTTGTCTACCAAACGCTACCTTAGCATGACCACTTATTTTTCTATGTTAAACAACTAGCCCTTTAAGTTTTACACTTTTTCATATTTCTTTCAAATTTGAAAAAATGGGAATTTTAAGTTTTCCAATGAAGCAAAGAAAAAATGGGAATTTTCTAAAATGTTGCCTTTTCCCCTAATTATTTTTATAAATAGAAATATCCTCACTTAGCATTTTCACACAATACTTGCATTACATTTCACTCTCTTGAGTTCAAGCCCCTTTATGAGGGCTTTTCTCTCAGGGTTCAGGTGTTCGTTTATGATCATCTTTTCTTCCTCTCATTTCTTAGAATCATTTCTTGTCATATATACTTATTACTTAACTTCATTCTTCTCCTTTTAATTTTCATGGTTACAATTTGTTTGTTAGAAGAAAGGAATCGTTCAGTAATAGCAATCGTTATAGTGAAAATAGTGATTAGAAATTGTTCAGTGGAGATCTTCTGTGGACCTCCACCTTCATGGCCTAAATCATCAGAGGCATTCTGAACGAGAAATCGCCTTAGAGGTTTCTTATTCTCGTCTTCAAAGTGTGGAACCCTTTTACAAAGAGATCTAGAAAGTTTTTATTATAAACTTGACTCATTGAGAAAACTGTTTAAGAAGCCTGAATAATGGTTGAGGACCTTTCGGGTTTCATGAAAGATTTGATTGACTATTCTTCTGACGAGGACTTCATTAACAACTACTTCCTCCTGTCCTATTTATAAGCAACAAAAAAAAAATCACATAGTTTAAGAAATGTAGTTAAACTAGATAAAATACATTAAATTTGTCTTAAATTAAAATGAACTTCCAAAATTACCCTTTGTTATTAGTGTTGGAAAGTGGAAAAGAGAGAGAATAATTAATGAGACACATTTTACAAGTTAGAATTAATAAGGGCATCATTGCAAAAAATTAATTAATATAGCTCAAACTTTCATTTGGTTCTTATAAAAGGGACCAAGATTTTTCTTCTCTTTCATGCTTATAAATAGGACCGGAGGGAGTATAATTCAAACCTATATGTTCCTTTTCCATGGGTCGTTAGAAGGGTGCTCGATTTTCTTTGTATTCAACTTCTTCCTCTTTAAACACATTTGAGATCTTGAATTCCCTAGGACCCAAACAAACTTTAAAGAAGTAGACGACCTCATCTTTCCTGAGTTCAATCGTGCATAACTCAATCCTTTAAGCATGTAAGAAAAAATTGATGCGATTGATAATTAGGCCATGACGACCTTGTTGACTTCTTGATAATTTGATAATTAGGTTCAGTTGTCATTCCCGAGTATGAAGAAACCTTGGTTAAAAGGGCCAAAGTATCATAAGTGAACACGAAGGTCGACATTATGGGCTTGAATAAAAAAGTCTTTGATGCTTAAGGGCTTGGGGGACTGTGTTCCTATCGAGCTACCTTCTGATGACCCGGCCCAAGGAGGGGGAAACGGAGCAACTCCATCAAACTTGCAACCCCTTGATGAAATAGCCACCTTATACCTCATATTAACTAGTCAATCATTATACAATTTAATGACCCAAGAAATCACTTAATAAGCATGAATCATTCGAAATTCCTAGAGACTATCTTAAGTCTATTAAACGCATAACATAACATAACATCGATTCTACATCTTTAGTCTAACGCTAATTCTGAGGACTAAGCTGTGTTGGTCACTTAGTTTGACCCAGAGATTCAAAGAACACCTACTGATCCTCTAGTACAACATTTTCATCAATAAATGATGATTATTTCAACATAATTAAATGGAGTTGTTTCATTGTTCAATAAGTGATTGTAAGTGGAAAGAAAATGCCATCTTTTGTCATTTCAATAATATAACATGCCTTTTTCATTTGTTTACAAGTTACAAAAGTTAATAAAGAATCATTTTTTGTTGTTCATGTTATTGACAATACATGTTCATCGTCATCTTAATTTATCTTCTTTTGAATGTACAATAGAAAAAAAATATATATGTATCTGGAGGAGTTGTATACAACTTAAGCACCATAAACTCTGTTTTCCCTCAACCAAATAAGCAAAGGAAGTAAATAGTACATGTAATATTTATATGTATTGTTGAAGGTTATTCTATGCAATCCATTTAAAACCATTAACATTCACCATCAAGGTTCATTAGCTTGGGTATTTGGCCATTGTCAACGAGATCAATCTTGTTCAATCTAATGCAACATAGTACTTTTTCTGGAAGCTCTTCTTGCTTTTGCGCCTGTCATTAGAAATTGTAAAGATGGTCAATCTTAGTTGAAGACTAACTAAATATTATGTAAAAAGGAATTGTTATATCTCATAACAAAATATTCATGTTGATTCAAAACTAGATCCAAAATTTACAGTAAACAGAATATCTCTATATGCATAACTGTCATATTTGTTAGAAACTTTTGAATTATAATGGGTAGACATCAGCAGGACATAAAGCATGAAAAGAATAAGGATATGAACAGATGTGTATGTTATTGAGCTGACTAGAAAATGTTAATGGTTGTGTGTTTTAATTTTAAAACTTGTTGAAGAAAGGGTTGGTTGTGTTATAGTCAATTTAGAAACTATGTATCTTATCGTAATGGCCATTAGTGTCACATATTATAGCTAGGAGTGTCAATGAATTCTAATATAACATTTTACCTGAATGGTTAGGCCAAGATCAAGAATACCATCTTTCAAACGGTCTCTAAATGCATCAAGTCCTTTTCTTGAGATGTAGCTAAACCGATGAATGTCCAAATCAATCTCAAAGTAGTTTGGACCCTAACAATAAATAATAAAGGAGAATAAAGTCATTAGCATATGTAATGTGGGAAGGGGTGCTACCAAGACTCAATTCAACACTCTCTTTTGTTTTGTTGGACGAAATTCACAAGGATCCCACCAAATTGGAAGTGAGTGAGGCCATATAGTTTAGTGGATCCAACATAAATTTAAACCAAATTGAAAATGAGTGTTAAAGTAAGTGCTGATAATTAACATTTCTCATTCAGAAAACCACACCTATATGATTACGCGTGCAAATAAGAGCTTTACCTTGTAAAAGTTGTGTTGAGGGCGTGAGAGCACAGGTTTTGCATTATAAGCATGTACTAGCTTCCTTTCAGTTGAACTCAATTTCATATCCTCAGGATTGACAAGTCCTACCATGATCTTTAGTCTCTCTCGGAAAGCAATGCTAGATTCTTTGGCAAATCCTTTTACTTTTTCCATCTCGTCATCAACGAGTTTCTATATCATACATATGAAACAAGAACCAATTAAGTTAACACTTGATACATATTGTGTAGAGCATTAAAAGATAATTTATTGCATCAAAGCCTGTTTAAACACATACCAATGCACATGTACAAAGATAAAAACTTGGGTTGTCTAAATGACTAATGTGGGTTACTAACCCACAACTCAATAGACCAATAAGATTTTTTATAAATAAATTAATAAATAAAATATAGAAATTTTAACTCACTTATCTTCAATGTGATTTGACAATAAATTATTTAACACAAAATTTCTCATGGGTCATTTAAACAAACCCTAAAAACTAATATACTATAACAATACTTCCAAATATATCATGAATGTTCAATATTAATGCTTCAAAATGGATTAAAACATAAAAACTAGTGTAATCACAAAATGATGACACTAACAAAATCCAATCCTGACCTATACAAATGAAATAACATTTGAGACTCTAGAACCTCTAGGAGTTTCTTATATGAGTAATTTGTTGATTCAAAATTGTGAATGTAGACATCATAGAACAATAAGCTACAAATTCCATACACATGCATGTAACCTTGGATAAAATCCAAGTAAAAGTTGTAGAAAAAGTAATTGCAAATCAAACTTAAATAAAATTACATGAAATGGAAAAGGAGGGGAAATCAAAAGAAAAAGTTGTGGTTAACTTTGTGGGAGATGTAAAGCACAAAGAAAAATAATAAACTATAAAGAGAAATTTCTACTATATGCAAAGTACTTGATGAAGCAACAATCACTAAATACCATGACTTGACTAAATAAAATTAAGATAATTGAAATAGCCTAATAAATTGGGATATTGATGTACCTTTATGCTTTCTTGAAATTGGGAAGTGATGTGTTCATCAAGAGTCTCAGAAGCTTTAAAATACAACACAAGACTCATCCCTTCTCCATCACTATCACCAAGAAACATTGCAGCTGGATATGTAGGCAACTTTCACAAAGAACATATAAGGTAAGATGATAGATGAGAAACTCGGCATTAGTGCCCATACTCCAAAGTTTATGAAAGTTGAATAAATTAAAAAAAAATACCTGGATATTTACAATAAGAAGTTGAGGGATATTCCCATTGGATTTCACATTTGGAAGTTCAATATGTCGAGCAATATGATGTATTTTTTTGGGACAAACAAATAGATCAACACCAATTGGAACATATGGGCTATAATTTGATGCAGGTGACTTGCGCTTGTCTCTAGAAAAATGAATGATAAGACAATTATATTTTCATGAAATTACAATTGGTGATACCTAACAAGTAATGGAAATATTTATATATATATATGTCAAGAAAGGGAGATCGACAACATACTTGAAATAGTTTTCACCACGAAGTTGAAATATTGAGGGTGAAATTTCAGACCAACATCCAGGAGATGGCTTTTCTCCAATCTGGCGTGGAATTATATGTCCTGCTAAGGGACGAACCAAGTATCCTTTTGATTGGTCTTGCATACAAATGCAAGATTAAGGAGTTTAATCAGAATATTGTAATGTTGCATAATTGCGTGTAATATATTTAAGCTATAGATAAAATTGTAAAACTAAAGAAAAAGAATAGACATTTAAAATGATTTTTAGTTTTTATTTATAAACCACAGTATACTCAAGAGAGACAATCATATTCCAATCAAGTAGACTAAAAGTAAACAGAACTCTTCCTACCAAGTATTTAATGCAACTCATTTACGGATACTCAAACCAAGGAGCACTGCTTTAATTAGTAAGAACAATCTCATGTTGTTTATCTACACACTTGGTGGTTCAAGGTTTCTTTAGTTTGGTAATCTCATTGCTCTAATATTTAAAAAATAATAATTCACTTAAACATTTTCAAGTATGACACATTTTTTGTTGCTAGTTTAAAGTGAAGTGCAAACTAGTGCTAATTTAAAATGCCTAATGTTTTGACAATTTATTTCCAACAATAAAATTTAAAGTACTTCAACACTTACTAAATTCATGACTTGCTTCTTTCACCTCACAAGACCTTCGTTTAAAAGAAAGCCTGAAAACTGTTGACAACTTTTTACTTGGTCGATTTAATATTTTGTCATTGAAACTGACAGAAGGAGCCAACCGACGAAGGTTTGATTTTCGAGTGCTTTCCTGAGCCCTCTCTTCCACACCATTTTTAGTTTCTTTAACACTTTTAAAGCTTCCATGAGTCTTGCTTAAGCGAGAAATTCCACAACCATGTGTACTAATACGGCCAAAGCTACTTTCATCACCTCCCTTTAACTTATCTGAGTTACCTCCTTCAACTTTAACATAACTTTCATGATATTCTTGATATTGACACTTATTATCCACAAAACATGTTGATCTTTCATATTGGAGCACTTGGCTGCATTGGATATTTCCAACTGTGTTGCCTCCCAATGGAAAACCATCTGCATGTAAATCCCACCCCAAGGAAACAAATTAAAAACAAAGATAGTTAGAATTAATGGTGCAAAAAATTAATATTGATAGACAAAGCAACCTTTATTTGATGTAGAAGCGTTTTTAAATGACATAACACATTTAAATGGTGGATAGGAAAGGGACCCCAAATAAGAACAAATGATTTAAGAATTTGTACATACGAAAATCTTATGTCATCATTTGGTGTTCTCTTCTCTGTCTCACTAATCAAATTGTTCGGAAAAATATGAATATTACAATCATAATAACAGGGATGTTTAAATGGAATAATACAATTTAATTGACGAGACTTGAAATGATACACCAAATAGTGACAAAAAGTTCATAACTGGGACATTCTTACTTCTAGTATTTCTATTCATGCGACTCAATTAGTTATTTCATAATCAAATAAGATCCTTATTCATATATACCTCCATGTACACTATTGAAATCATCATCTGAATCAGATTCCAAAATACTGACCGAGTCAAAGAAAGTTTCTTCTTGGCTCATCACTGCAAATAATGAAATACAAAAGTCATTTTCAATTTCGAAAGTAAGAAAAAAGTGTCTTCGTAATGCAGCCATCTAACACGCACTGATCATAGCGAAAAGAAAAAAGAATAAAGAAAAGTAGTAGATGTGATAAGAAGAGATATAACAGGTGAAAAATATGAAAATTTTTGCGACATCTGCATTGTTGGTGCCATTCAAATTAAAAATATAAAAATAGGAAAGTAAGAGTGACGTACAATTTGAATCAACATCATATTGACTATGGTGCCATTCAAGTTGAGTAAGATGGAATGCTGAATTGGAAACTTGAGAGCGTCTACAAGTAGTGGTTGCACCATTTTCAAAATCCATATGAACAACTTCACTAACCGAATAATCTGTCACACGAGCTCCTGCATTACTAATCCTCTTCTTACCATCATTATTTGGAATTGAAGTTGTGATCTTTCGACGACGTTTTATGATTCGTCTATGCAGCCTCCTAGGTGCTTTCATAGCTTTAGAAGGTACTGACATACAACCACCCATTGTATATGTTGTCAACAACACAATTTTTCAAGTTTCAAATGTTCTTATAATTCAAATCTGCACAACACATAACAAAAGACATCATAAAAATTAAATAAAAGAAATATTAGAGATAAAAAAACAAATTGAGGTTGTTTCGAAGAAGTTATTATATATCATAGAAATTAAATGAAAGCAATATTAAAGAGAAAAAGCAATATATGAATGTTTTGTTTTGAGGTATAAGAAAAAGTGTCCGGTCCATGGGACCTGAGACAAGCAAAAAGCAGGTAAAGAATATAAAATATATTAATGTTATATTAACAGCATACAAAAGACAGATGATAAAAATATCTGGGTTTGTTTATATAACGTATACGGAGAGCGAAAATATGATGGAAAATGTGAGCTATCTCATGAAAAGAAGCATATATAATAAATAAAAACATTGAAACACAAGTTGATTGCTCGTATAAAAGGATATGCAAAATCCACAAACAACAAATTAAGAAGAAGTCAAGAAGACAATAACACATGAAAATCTAAGACATTTTAATTTGATAAGAAAAAAACACCAATAGAATAACAAAATAAATCAACAATTTTAAATCACTTTGAAGCTGGAAAGGGAAAAAATATTTAAGGAAAAGAGGAATGTCGTCGGGTGAAACGCACATACCAGAAACTATGATCTCCCCCTCTATGCAATGAATAACTCAATAATAGAGGGAGAGGGGAGGAAGGTGTTTTCAGAAAGACAACACCTTCTTTATATTTCCATGTTATAATGATTGTTTTTGGGTATGATCCAACGACCTAATTGGTAAGGAATGATGTTGGCAGAAAGAAAAGAGACGTGAAATAGGAATGAAAATGTTGGTGCCGATAATAATAACAATAATAATATTAAGAAGGTGTGAATGGTGTTGGCATTCTGTTTGGTCGTGGTATTCCCCTTGAGTTTAGGCATTCATGCACAATATTTCGCTGGTTCTATCCAAGGAAGGAAGAGAGAGAGTTCATGTTAGCAGCCATGTTGTACTTGGCAATATCTCACAATCTTAACCATATTTTATCTTGACTTGTGTATTATCCTTTTACATAATTTCTTCACATGGTTTCTACCATATTGAGATAAACTGCTAGAATAAGACTAGTGGCAATATTTGATTCCCTCTCTCTACCTTCTCCCTTTTGGTGAAATTCCTTCCCTCACCATCCTGTACTGATATGGGCGTATCACTTATATGATAAAATGACCTAGTCAATATTTGTAACTAAATGGGTTGGGCGACCCATGACTCGAGAGGGTAAAAATCCAAGTTATAAATATGGGACACCACCCGAGCAGTGGGGATCTAACTTTTACGCATTTTCACTTTCTTCTTGAACTTCTTGAACTCTCTCTTTCTCTCTCTCTCTCTCTCTCTGAGCCTCTCGGAGAGAGTTCTATACCGGAACATTGGCGCCCACCGTAGGCCGAGGAAACACATTCCTAGGCTTCAACATTTCCATCATGGTCACCCGATCTAGGACGAATGGAGAAAGGAACCAAGTCATTCCACATAATGTTCCTCAGGACATTCTGCAGCGAATCATAGCGGATCTCAACGCCTCCACCATTACAATCAACAATTACAAACTCAACTCACTGAACTTAACCAAGTTCGAGGTCAGCGAGAGGGCGATCGAAGAATGACAAAGACGGTGGTGGATATCCAACCGTTCACATAGGAAATCGCGAACACAACCGTCCCGGATAATCTCAAAACTCTCGTTTTGGATTCATACTATGGGGATACAGACCCAAAAGACCATTTGGTGTACTTTAACACTAAAATGGTTATCATAGGCGCATCTGATGCGTTAAAGTGTAAAATGTTGTCGTCTACTTTCAAGAAGTCAACCATGATTTGGTTTACAACTCTCTCGCCGCGTTCCATTGCCGGTTTTACTAATTTGTCAGCGAAGTTTCTTTCTCAATTTTCGACAAGACGCGCCCAGAAAGTCACAAAGCAGCTTTGTTCAATGTCAGCAGATGCCGAACGAGACTTTGCAATCATAAATGGGGCAATTTAATCAACTGTCGGTGCATTTGGAAGATAAAATGTCAGAAATTTGCATTGCAACTTTTGAGCTTGGATTAAAGCCCGGAAGTATGAACATTAATTTGAGTAGAAAGTCGGTGGAGACGATGGTGGAGTTGCGCAGTAGGGTGCAAGGATTCATTCGGGAAGAACATAGCGATTAGATAAAGAAAAATCGCCCTAACATGGCGGTTACCGGGCATCAGCAACAATTTGATTCAAAGAAAGAAGCGGTTAACGATCAGTGTTCAAAAAGGGCGGTTACAAATGTTGACAAGGGTTACAATAACATGAATCAATATGATAACCGTTCAAATTTCAGGAATTGTGCCCAACCATACGAAAATCGTGGGTATGGACATTCCATGACTTTGGCCATAAACCAACAAGATCGCTCGATCCCACTTGCAGTTAACTTAATTGAAGCTCTGCACACGTGTCTTGAGGCGAATACAATTCGTTTCCCAAAGCAACTGAAATGTCCACCGAGCAACGTGGACAGGTCTAAGTGGTGTGAGTCTCATCGAATAGCATGTCACAACACTGACTATTGTTTCACAATGAGAAATGAGATTGGGGCTTTCATAAAGGCAGGTTGCATGAAGCAATTGGCTGGGCAAAAGGAATCAGATAATGCTGGAACATCTGCGAAGCGGGATAATTATGGCAGAGAAATTAATGAGGCGGAACAAAATAAAGTTTCAAGAGGAGAAAGAAGGGGGGGAATTCATTCCATATTCGGCTGATTCCGAGGTGGCGGAATAACAAATTCATCGCGGAAGAGATATGTTCATTGCATCAACGTTGTCTATGCTAACGATTGGGGAAGTTGGGGTATCAATTAGCCCAACATTACCTTTTCCGTTAGAGATTTTGAAGAAATTCAGCCTCATGAAGATGATCCAATTGTGTTAATGCTGAAGATAACAGATTTCGAAATTGAAATAGTGTTGTTGGATCAGGGAAGCTCAACTGATTTGATTTATGGTGATGCTTTTGAGAAGCTTGGGCTTACTGAGTCAGACTTGTTACCTTGTGATGGGGTGTTACGTTGGTTGGATTTTATGGATAAAAGGTGTTTGTGCGAGGATACGTGGAGTTGAACACAGTTTTCGGTGAAGGCAAGAATATGGAAGCTTTTGCGATCAACTTTTTGGTGGTAAAGTGCACATCCCCTTACAATGTGCTTATCGGGCAACCTTCTTTGAATAGACTTGGCGCGATTATTTCAACAAGGTATCTGACAGCTAAATATCCATTGACTAAAGGAGGCGTAGGAGTTTTGAAGGCTGATCAAATTGTAGCTCGTAAGTGTTGTTCAAAGAGTTTCAAGCAACATGGACACATGAGAAAAATGCGGTGAAGGAAGGGCATCAGCCATCGGGCGTATGAGGTGGCAGTGGATCAGACCGGAGTTTGTTTGGATCCTCGTGAAGGCTTCTTTTATAGCAAAATGACACCTGAAGAAGAAACTAAGAATGTGGTAATAAGCGAACAAAACTTGAAAGTTGGTGTGAATTTGACTTCAAGTCAGGAAAGCAGATTGATTCAATTGCTTGCTGAGAACATGGACTTGTTAGCATTGAGTGCACAAGATCTACCAAGGATTGACCCAAATTTTATATGTCATAAGCTAGCTCTAAACTCAGGGACGAAGCCAATTGCTCAGCTTAAAAGGAAGATGGGCAAGGAAAAAGCAACGCTTGTAAAAGTGGAAACTAATAAGTTGTTGGAGGCAGGATTTGTAAGGGAAGTTAAATACCCAACTTGGTTAGCAAATGTGTAGATTGTTAAGAAGAGTAATGAGAAATGACGAATGTGTACCGACTACACAGACTTGAACATGCATTGTACAAAGGATTCCTATCCTCTTCCAAACATCGACAAATTGGTATATAGGGCGTCATGATTTGGAATGTTAAGCCTTATGGATGCTTATTCTGGGTATCATCAGATCAGAATGTACGCGCCTGATGAAGAAAAGACTGCATTTATAACCAAACAAACAAATTACTACTACCAAACTATGCCTTTTGGTCTCCAAAATGCAGGTGGGACATATCAGAGGTTGATGGACAAGGTTTTTGAGAATCAGGTGGGGCGTAATATGGGGATTTATGTGGACGATATGGTGGTTAAATCTGAGGAAATGATCTCTCATTGCTTGGATCTAGCGGAAATCAGGAGACATAATATGCGCCTTAATACAGAAAAATGTTTGTTTGGTATTCATAGTGGAAAATTCATGGGCTTCATGATTACTAGAAGGGGAATCAAAGCTAATCCTGACAAATGTAAAGCAATCCTGGAAATGCAAAGCCCAACTTCAGTGAAAGAGGTGCATAAGTTAACTAGGAGGATTGCAACTTTATCAAGGTTTCTGCCATGTTCTGGAAGTAAGGCGGCATCATTTTTCCTCTGTTTGAGGAAGAACAAAGCTTTTAAATGGACTGAGGAATGTGAAGAGGCTTTTCAACGCCTAAAGGAGCATCTATCTAGGCCCCCCATATTATCCAAGCTGATGTTAGGTACTCCACTATCACTTTTTATTTCGATATCTGAGAATATTGTTATCTCTGTGCTTTTACAAGGGGCAGAGGTACGATACCAAAAGATTGAAAAGGCAGCCCTAGCCCTTATAATTTTCGCTCGAAAATTACGACCTTATTTTCAAGGTTTCCAAATCAAAGTTAAAACAGATTTTCCGCTTCGCCAAGTTTTGCAAAAGTCTGATTTGGCATGGCAAATGGTTTCTTGGGCTGTAGAGTTGTCTGAATGTGACATCATGTTTGAAAAGAAAGGGCAAGTCAGGGCGCAAGCTTTAGTTGATTTTGTGAATGAAATGTCGCATGAGGAAGGAATTGAGGAAGAAGTGAGTTGGGTTTTATTTGTTGATGGTTCGTCAAACATGAAAGGCACTGGTATAGTGTTGGAGGGGCCTGGTGGCGTAACAATTGAACAATCTTTGAAGTTTGATTTTAAGCAAGTAACAATCAAGCAGAGTATGAGGCGATCATAGCGGGTTTGCGTCTGGCCATTGAGATGGACGTACATCATCTCCTGCTTAAATCTGATTCTCAGGTGGTTTCCAACCAGATTCAAGGGGAATATCAAGCAAAATATGCTCAACTTTCCAAGTACCTTGAGAAGACACGAGCTCTAATGAAGAAATTTGTTAAGGTGCAAGTTGGTCATGTGCCAAGAGAAAAAATATGAGGGTGAATATACTTTCAAAGTTGGCAAGCACTAAGAAACCGAGGAGCAACTAGTCGGTGATTCAAGAAACATTGAAAAGCCCAAGTATTGAAGCAGATAGCATTATGGTTGTGGACAATGCAAGTCAAAGTTGAATAGATCGTATACGAGCTTGTTTGGAATCAGAAGGGGTGGACTTAACATCTTTTACCAAGAATCATATTCGTGAGGCAAGTCATTATACAATCATGGGAGCACAGTTGTATAGAAGAGGCGTTGAAACTTCATTGCTCAAATGTGTCACTAAAGAGGAGGCGGACATAATTATGTTTGAAGTTCATGAGGGGGTTTGTGCAAGTCATGTGGGCGGAAGATCTCTGGTAGCGAAAGTATTGAGAGTAGGATTTTATTGGCCAACTCTAAGAAAAGATTGCATGGAATACATGAAGAAATGTGAGAAGTGTCAGGTCTATGTTGATTTACATGGGCACCTCCAGAAGTATTGAGTTCGATGAGTTCCTCATGGCCTTTTGCAATGTGTGGCGTAGATATTTTGGGACCATTTACTCCAGCAGGTGCACAAGTCAGATTTGTTTTGGTGGCAGTGGACTACTTCACCAAATGGATTGAAGTAGAAGCGAAGATAACAGCTGAAAAAGTTAAAAAGTTTTATTGAAGAAAATTGGTTTGCAGGTTTGGTGTTTCAGCCACGATTGTTTCAGACAATGGTACTCAATTCACAAACAAGGTGGTTAAGGATTTTTGTGCTGAGATGGGAATTGAAATGTGGTTTGCTTCTGTTGAGCACCCTCAATCAAATGGGCAAGTTGAAGCTGCTAACAAGATAATTCTGAATGTCATTAAAAAGTGTTTGGGCGAGGCAAGAGGACTTTAGGCCGATGAATTAATAATTATAGCGTGAGCTTATAACACAACTCCACAGTCCACTATTGGTGAGACTTCTTTCAAACTTACTTATGGTGTGGATGCAATGATTCTAATATAGATTCAAGACATGACATTTAGAGTGGATTTGAGCCTGGCTGGTGACGTGCAAGCAAAAGTTGGTGACATTTAGACTCCTTTCAAACTTATATGCACCTTGTAGTTTCACTCACCTCCATGGCGTATGACATAGGAACAAAATTTCTAAGATTTTTTTAACTATGTACTCTTATCCATAGACCATAGATTTCACGGTAATTTACCACGAACCGCGTATATTAACTGATACGAGGTTGTTCTAATTTAAATAGAGATCTCAAGTCAATGTATTTGCAATGTATTGATACTTGTAGAGAGTTTTACTCGCCATACTTAGTCATGTTTTTTAACCTTTTTTTCCTAAATTCATCATAAACCATCTTTTGCAACGCCCACAACTTGTACCAACCTGTGTGGTAGTTAAGTCATATGTATGGAGACGTTTAGTGGTCTGATTCACAAACTTTTAGTTTGAAGGTCTAGTGAAACCATATAATAAATTAAATCCATTCATTTTTTTTGATATATAAATGGGTAGGTTGGATTGAACTCTTACATGGATGAACATGAATTAATTTACCAGACCGGCAGACCTAACAAAGAAAGTGTAATCAAATTGCATCGCGTTATATATTAAAGGGTTAAAGGTCATATTAGTGCCTGTGTTTGTAAAAGCGTTTGATTTTGGTCCCTCAGTCAAAAAACCGTCAATAACTGTATTATAAACCGCCAGTAACTGTAAATAAAACCGCCACTAAACGTCATTTTTTGACTAAGGGACCAAATTCAAACACTTTTACAAACACAGGGACTGGACTGATATAGGCGAACCGGGTCATTTATTTTGGGCTTATCACTATCATGTAACAAATGGGCCGGGCAACCCATGGTCCAGCCGGACCAAAACCCAAGTTATAAATAGAAGAGGACCGCCCAAGCGGCAGAGATCCTATCATTTTCACGCATTTTCATTTACTTTGTTTACTTCGCTTGCTCTCAAACTGGTTAGCCTTTAGTCTGTGGTTTTATACCGGAACATTGGCGCCCACCGTGGGGCCCTGGATACTTTCCTAGGCTTCAATTTTCACCGCAATGGTGACTCGATCCGGGGCGAACGGAGAGAGGAATCATGTTCAACAAAATGATGTTCCTCCCGATGTTCTTCAGCGGATCATGGACGATCTCAATGAACTTCGTCAACATAATCAACAGTTACAGAATCAACTTACTGACATCAATCAGACTCAGGGTTTACGAGAGGGCGATCGAAGAATGGCTGAGACGGTGGTGGACTTTCAACCTTTTACAGAGGAAATAGCAAACACTGCCGTCCCAGACAATTTAAAGACATTGAAACTTGACTCGTACTATGGCGATTCAGACCCAAAGGACCATTTAGTGTATTTCAACACGAAAATGGTCATTGTAGGCGCATCAGACGCGTTGAAGTGCAAAATGTTGCCATCAACTTTTAAGAAATCAGCGATGATTTGGTTTACCACTCTACCGTCAAGGTCAATTGTCAATTTTACTGAATTATCTACAAAGTTCTTGTCTCAGTTTTCTACCAGTCGTGCACAAAAAGTAACTCCGGCGACATTATTTAATGTTCGTCAAGGACCAAATGAGACTTTGCAGTCTTACATGGGGCGTTTCAATCAATTATCTGTTCATTTGGAGGATAAAATGCCAGAAATTTGCATTGCAGCTTTTGAATTGGGCTTGAAGCCGGGTGGTTTGAACAGTAATTTGAGTAGAAAACCTGTGGAGACAATGGTGCATTTGCGCGAAAGGGTACAAGGATACATCAGGGAGGAGCAAAGTGATCAGATCAAGAATAACCGCCCGAATGCGGTGGTACCTGGGCAGAAACAGCAGTTCGAGGCGAGAAAAGGAGCGGTTACAGATCAATATTCGAAGGGATGGACCGAACGTGGCAACGTAGGGTATAATAATCGTAACCGTTATGACGGCCGATTTGATAACCGTTCTAATTTCAAAAATCGTGCTCAACCGTATGGAGTGCGTGGGCCAGGACATTCGATGACGTGGACCCGGAACCAAAATGACTGTGCAGTACCTTTGGCGGTTAATTTGACTGAAGCTTTGCACACGTGTTTGGAAGCGAATGTTATTCGTTTTCCACGGCAGCCAAAGCCGTCAACGGGTTACGTGGACAAGAAGAAGTGGTGCGAGTATCATAGGATTTCAGGGCATAATACTGATGACTGTTTTACTTTGAAGAAGGAGATTGATAAATTGATAAAGGCTGGGTATATGAAGCAGCTTGAGGGGCGAAGCAATTCAGATGAGGCCGAAACTTCAACAAGACGAACCGAAGATGGAAAAGAGATTGAGGGTGGTGGTCAAGATAGGCAATCGGATGGAAAAGCAAAGGGGCGAATTCATTCTATTTTTGGTGGATTTCGTGGCGGAGGAATGACTAATTCAGCTCGTAAGAGGTACGTTCACTCCATTAATGTTGTTTACTCTAACGATTGGGGAAGTTGGGCAACCAATCAACCCGATATAACGTTTACTGTGCGAGATTTTGAGGGAGTACAGCCTCACGAAGACGATCCAATTGTTGTAATGCTGAGGATTGCTGATTATGAAATTGAGAGGGTACTTCTGGATCAAGGAAGCTCGGCGGATTTGATTTATGGTGACGCTTTTGAAAAGTTGGGGCTAAATGAATCTGATTTGTTGCCTTATGATGGTTCTTTAGTGGGTTTTTCTGGAGAAAAAGTATTTGTTCGAGGATATGTGGAATTGAAAACTGTCTTTGGAGAAGGGAAGAATGCGGAGGCATTTGCTATTAAGTTTTTGGTAGTAAAATGTACTTCACCGTACAATGTACTCATTGGGAGGCCATCACTAAACAGATTGGGGGCGATCATTTCTACAAGACATTTAACGGCGAAGTATCCATTGAGCAAAGGAGGAGTTGGAATTTTAAAGGCTGATCAAATGGTTGCTCGAAAGTGTTATTCAGAAAGTTTTAAGCAGTATGGGCACATGGGTAAGAAAGCAGTGAAAGAGGGGCATCGAGTCTATGAGGTGGATTTAGAACAGTCAGAAATTATTTTGGATCCTCGAGAAGGATTCAGTGAGTACAAGATAAAATCAGAAGAGGAAACTAAGGCGATCCAAATTGGTGAGCGGAACTTGAAAGTTGGTGTCAATTTAACTACAAGTCAGGAAAACAGGTTGGTCAAATTATTATCTGAGAATATGGATTTGTTTGCATGGAGTGCAAGAGATTTACCAGGAATCGATCCGGAATTTATATGTCACAAATTGGCTTTAAATCCCGGGGTGAAACCTATTGTTCAGTTTAAAAGAAAGATGGGCGAAGAGAAGGCAGAGGCTGTAAAGGTGGAAACAAATAAGTTACTGGAGGCTGGATTCATTAGGGAAGTAAAGTATCCAACTTGGTTGGCGAATGTTGTTATGGTGAAGAAGGCTAATGGCAAGTGGCGAATGTGCACAGATTATACAGATTTGAACAAGCACTGTCCTAAGGATTCTTATCCTTTACCGAATATTGATAAGCTTGTGGATAGGGCATCTGGATTCGGAATGCTTAGCCTCATGGATGCATACTCAGGATATCATCAAATAAGAATGTATCAGCCTGACGAGGAGAAAACAGCTTTCATGACAAATCAGGCGAACTATTGCTATCAGACTATGCCGTTTGGGCTGAAGAATGCGGGAGCAACATACCAAAGGTTGATGGATAAGGTGTTTGACAAGCAGGTGGGGCGGAACATGGAGATTTATGTAGACGACATGGTGGTCAAGTCAGAGGAAATGGTGGCGCATTGTTCTGATCTCGAAGAAGCTTTTGGCGAACTAAGAAAGCATAACATGAGACTTAATCCGGAAAAGTGTTCGTTTGGAATTCAAAACGGAAAGTTTTTGGGTTTCATGATCACGAGGAGAGGAATTGAGGCGAACCCTGATAAGTGTAAGGCGATACTCGATATGCAGAGTCCAACCTCAGTTAAAGATGTGCAGAAGTTAACAGGAAGAATAGCAGCTTTATCCAGGTTTCTTCCGTGTTCTGGGGAAAAGTCAGCACCATTTTTTCAATGCTTAAGGAAGAACAAAACTTTTCAGTGGACTGAAGAATGTGAGAGGGCGTTTCAAAGTTTGAAGGATCATTTATCCAAGCCACCAATTTTAGCCAAACCAGTTCCAGGTATTTCATTATCAATGTTTATTTCCATATCTGATAGTGCAGTTAGTTCAGTTTTGTTGCAAGAAAATAAGGATGATATGAGGATCATATATTTTGTGAGTCATGCTCTTCAAGGAGCTGAAATTAGATACCAAAAAATTGAAAAGGCTGCATTAGCTCTAATCATATCCGCCAGGAAATTAAGACCTTATTTCCAAGGCTTTCCAATTGTGGTAAAAACAGATTTGCCACTTCGCCAAGTTTTGCAAAAGCCTGATCTGGCTGGACGAATGGTTTCCTGGGCTGTTGAATTGTCAGAATTTGAAATCACTTTTGACAGGAAAGGTCTGGTTAAAACACAGGTATTGGTGGATTTTGTTAATGAAATGTCTTCCAGTGAGAAAAATATGGAAGTTGGCGAATGGAGTTTGTCTGTAGATGGTTCGTCTAATGTCAAGGGAAGTGGAGCTGGAATAATCTTAGAAGGGCCAGGTGGCGTGACAGTTGAGCAGTCACTCAAGTTTGACTTTAAAGCAAGCAATAATCAGGCAGAGTATGAAGCTATAATTGCAGGTTTGAAGTTGGCGATCGAGATGGGGGTCAAGAGCATAATGATTAAAACAGATTCTCAGATAGTTTCCAGGCAAATTCAGGGTGAATATCAGGCGAGGGACGCACAGCTGGCTAAGTATTTATTGAAAGCTCAGGGATTGATAAAGCAGATAGGCACAGTGCAGGTCAATTATGTTCCGCGGGAGGAGAATACAAGGGCGGATATTCTATCAAAGTTAGCAAGCACCAAGAAGCCGGGAAACAATAAGTCAGTTATCCAGGAAGTTTTAAGTAGCCCAAGTATCGAAGAAGATGAGACAATGATGGTGTTAAATTTAGCGAATTCAGATTGGATGGGGCGTATCAAACAGTGTTTGGAGGCAGAAGGCTCTGATGTGTTGACATTCTCTAAGGATCAAATTCGCGAGGCGAGTCGTTACACATTGTTGGGCGATCAATTGTACCGAAGAGGGATTGGAGTTCCTTTATTGAGATGTGTCTCTAAGGATGAGGTGGAAAGAATCATGTTTGAAGTTCACGAAGGTGTGTGTGCAAGTCATGTAGGGGGAAGATCTTTGGCGGCGAAAGTGCTCAGGGCAGGGTTCTATTGGCCAACTTTACGAGGGGATTGTATGGAATATGTGAAGAAGTGTGGTAAATGTCAAATTTATGCAGATTTACATAAGGCGCCGCCTGAGACTCTTAGCTCAATGAGTTCATCGTGGCCATTTGCAATGTGGGGAGTAGATATTCTGGGACCGTTCACTCCAGCAGGTTCTCAAATCAGATTTATTTTGGTGGCGGTGGACTATTTTACTAAGTGGATTGAGGCAGAATCAATGGCGAAAATAACAGCAGAAAAAGTCAAAAAGTTTTATTGGAGAAAATTGGTTTGCAGATTTGGCGTTCCAGCAACTATCGGCTCAGACAATGGAACACAGTTTACAAGCAGGAGTGTGAAGGATTTTTGTGCAGGAATGGGAATTGAGATGCGTTTCGCCTCAGTTGAGCACCCTCAGACAAATGGACAAGTGGAGTCAGCGAATAAAGTAATTCTCAATGGAATTAGAAAGCGTCTAGGCGAAGCTAAGGGATTATGGGCTGAAGAGTTAATCACGGTCATTTGGGCGTACAATACTACTCCTCAGTCAACTACTGGCGAATCACCTTTTAAGTTGACTTACGGGGTAGATGCGATGATACCAGCAGAATTACAAGATGTAACTTTCAGGGTGGCAACTTATAATGAAGAGCAGAACGACATGAATAGAGTGGTTGATCTCAATTTAGCAGAGGAAATGCAAGCAGAGGTTCGTTTGAGGCAGGCAATGGTAAAACAGAGGTCGGAAAGGCGATACAACTCTAGAGTGGTTCCGAGGCAAATGAAAGTTGGTGATTTGGTTCTGCGTAGGAAGGCAAAGGGGCCTGATGATTCGAAGTTATCACCTAATTGGGAAGGACCTTACAGGATTCTGCGTGAGCTTGGTCAAGGGGCGTATCATTTGGAGGAGTTATCGGGGCGAAGGGTCCCAAGGGCTTGGAATGCACAGCATCTCCGTTATTATTACAGTTGAAGTGCAGGGTGGTTCGTTCGGTTTGTTTGGTTTTGTACAGTTTGTTTCAGTGTATGTTTGTCCAAGACTATGTTTCGTTGTTTCAGTTTGTGTGTGTTGAGGTCTACGTTTGCTGGTTGTATTGTTTAAGACTATGTTTGTTGTGTAAGACTAAATTCGATGCACTCTTTTCTCTACCCCAGGCGGGAGAGTTTTTAACGAGGCATCAATTATTAATGAATAACAGGTATGCACTCTTTTCTCTACCCCAGGCGGGAGAGTTTTTAACGAGGCATAACCTTTTTAAAATGATCAAGGGCTTATCATTTTACTTATTTCTTTTACCCATAGCGGAAACTTATCAACTAAGGTCTATCAATTGGGCGACGTCAGACAATTGAGAAAAAAGTAAGTCTCTTAAAACAAGAGCATTCGGCCACGAATTCATAAGCACAGTCTTAAATTGGATTTAAGCTTGTCCAAACTAAGCACAAGTCTCCACGCGAGCATACTAATGAAATCAAATATGTTGACTTTGATTTCCATGAGTAACTACGTCAAAAATGAAAAATTTGACTAAGTTATGTACACAAAGGCCTTATGATTCCAAAGTAGTTGATTAAGTTTAAACTTCACAACATTTGACGAGATTCATTTAAGCATATTTCATTATGTACTGCAAAATGTGGGAATAATGTACTCAACTAAACGACGAAGGCGGATCAAATTTGGTGAAAGGTTAGTAAAAGTTATTCATGTTAAGTTATACTTTGAACTTACTGATTGAAAGGTTAGTAAAGCGCAGTATTATTAATTATATTGATTTGTCTGATTGATCTAGTTGTTATTGGATGAATCCTGTTATTGAGATTAAAGGAATTACTTAATGGTTTCTATGTTAAGTTAAGATGTGATGTCTTCATAGAATAGGAATAGGAACAGAAATATATTAAGGGTTGAAATAATTTAGACAGGAGGCAGAACCATTAGAATTATACAATTTGAGAGTTGATATATAGAAAACACATCATATTAATAGTGCTTGATAAACATTACATAAATACTTAGGATAAACTGTGGAGCTAATGGCTCAACACTTACAGAAATAAAGATAAAACATAGGCAGATTTAACTAACTTAGAAAATAAAAAAAAAAAGACTAAAGGATAATTCATGCAGAACATATGCTTGAACAGGGGTGGAACTAGTGATTTTCTCCTTCGCCTTCGTTGTTGTTGGCGTTCCCATCCTCTTCATTTTTATCTGCTTCTTCTTCCTCTTCTTCTTCTTCTTCTTCATCACCAGTGTCAGGGCTGATCAATTTGCCATCAACAATCCTTGCATAAGGATCGGAACCGGCACAGTTGATGGAAACTTGAGGATTTAGGAAAAGAATCTGTTCTTTGGCTTTTGCGAATCCAGCTTCAAATTGGTCAAGGACAGAATTCTTCAGTTCAGAAATTTCTGAATGCAACTTAGAATTTTCATTTTTCAATTCAGCATTGGCGGAATTGAGTTGTGTGATTTCTGCCTGAGATTTCACAAGTTCTTCTTCCTTGGCTTTCTGAGTGGTGTTTAAATCTTCAGCATGTTTCTTCAGGCGTTCATTTTCTAGGGCCAAATCTGTGGCTTTTTTCTCATTCACTTTGTTGGCAGAATCCAACAATTTCATTGTGGCTTTCATCTTCAGGATTTCTCTTTCTTTCTCTTCAAGTTGTTTGGCGGCATTAATCCCGTCAAAACCAGCGGTCTCCAGGTCGACCATTTTTGAAATAGCCGCGATTTCCAGTCCTTTTGTCATGATGGCTTGACAAGCTTCCTTTAGTCCAATCCTTTTGATCTTCTCCTGATCCGCCTTGAACACCAAATTGGTTTCCACCAATGCGTTGAAGTCAATCTTTGAATCCCATAGCGAAGTTACCTCTTCAGAGGTAAGTTCTTCGAATTCCTTCAGCACGCTTTTCCATGTCGGAGGCGAAGCGCTTGAAGACCCACCTTGATGCACCAAACGTTGAGGGTTATTCTTCACCATAAATTTTTCCATTGAAGGTTGCGATGCGTTCTTCCCTTTGTTTGATTCAGGAGTGTCATTCCTCTTCTTTTTCTTTTGAGGACGATTAGATTCCGTGCCTGAGTGACTAGCATCGGCATCAAGTAGAGTCTTCGCCGGGTTCCTTTTTTCTCTTGCAGCCTGTTGTTCACGGCGGAATCGTAGGATATCATCATCAGAAAGGCGAGTCATTTTCGCTGAAACAGAAAAGAAAAGTTAGACACAGCAAACATTTGAAATACGAAGATACTGAAATTCAAGAGTCTTACCCACATATTCACCCAATCTGTTTTCATAATGGGCATCTAGAAATTCGGTGAGATTCAAGTCAATGCTAGATAGAAAGGTGCAATCCACCATTTCTTCAGGGGTGAGGGAATCATCAGGAAGTTTGATGATAGCCTCATAACGGGCGGTCCAGTAGAAAGGGAACTTTGGGCTTCCATCATTGAAATAAAATACATCCTTGCACTTTTCTGTTTCGTTTAGCCTAAAGAATCTCCCTTTAAACTGTTTGTAGTGGCTTCTAAATAAGGTAAATAGGCCTTTTCCCCTAGCGGCGGCTAGAGAAAGATATTCGCCTTTTATGCTTCTACCACTAGTTTCAAAGAAGTAAAAAAACTTACTGCTAGTGGGTTCGATACCTAACACTTGACACAAAAGTTCGAACGCCCTCAGGTATGCCCAGCTATTACAATGGAGTTGTGTTGGGGCAACATTCAGTAGGGTTAAAACGGAGCAAGTGAAATCTGACAGAGGGAGTTTACATTTTAGGTCAGTAAAAATGTTTTCAAAGAAATAGGTGTGATTTTTGCCGTTAGGGTCAGGAGCCCCAAAACAACAAGGTTCGGTAGGTAAACAGGGGACTATGTCAAGGTACACATCTTGGCCATCAGAGCGAAAAGTGTTTTCAGTAATTAAGTCCATTACAGTTTTAACATTGCAGAATTTAGTGAACCTAGTTTTAACTTTACTAGTGACCCATGTATCGACTGCAATGGAAGAAGTTTTAGAGGCTTTAGAGACTTTACGGGTGCGTTTTGCATCCATTTTGAAAAGAATTCCTGAAATTGTAAAGGATTCAGGAGTTATGACATGTAGTGGGGTAAAATTGGAGTTGCAGTTGTGAAGGAGATTAGTTTTTAAGAATGATTTCAGTAAAACAAGAAGATGAAGAGGGAAAGATTTTACATGAAAGGTTTAGTGTAGAATGATGAAAAAATTGTACAAGCAGGTTGAGTGAGAAGTGCTTACCAGGGAAAGGATCTGATGAACTTGGCTAATTTGGGGGAGTTCTGGCAATGTTGGAGAACACTCGCAGGTCAATGCAGGAAACTCTACGAGTACACAAGGTTTGAAAAACTTTTGAAAGAGAAGAGTGAAGTAATTTGTAGTAAAAAATGATTGCTATATATAGAGAAACGGCGGAAGGTGAAGAGATGAGTTAGAAAGGTATGGTTAAAGGCACTTAAGGTAAATGGTGAGCAAACGCGTGGTTTGTGTGAATCCACGCGTTCATTCAAGCCACACATTCAAACTCATTAAGGCGGTGAATCATCGCGCCATTAAGAGACGACGTTTGGCAAAAAGGTAGCGATTGAATGAAGAGTGACGTCAGTTGGCAGGTGAATGTGTCGTTTCGAGGGAGTCGAGTCTTTTCAGAGAAGGGCTACTCCATGAGTGGATTTTAAATGCATTTCTTAATTAATGTGAGTAGCATAGCTTAGGTAGGCCTTATGCATTACAAGTTTCAAGATATCTGTGTTATATTTGTGATGATTGCAGCAGGTACAAAATCCGGAAAGAGATTTGATTTGTGCATAGTGATTGAAGTGATGGGTGAAGTGTCATTTAGACTTCATACGCCACACAGACCGATTTAACTTTGTAATGATTAGCTTAACATTGTTTACATTATGGTTAGCCTTATTTTGTTGGAAGCCTGTGCGCTCATGAATTTATTCACATTGTATATGGGCGAACCAGACGTTGTGAGCCTAATTAAGACACTATCGTTTTAGTTCTAAAACATCAGTGTCTTGTGGGCCTGTGGACTGATATAGGCGAACCGGGTCATTTATTTTGGGCTTATCACTATCATGTAACAAATGGGCCGGGCAACCCATGGTCCAGCCGGACCAAAACCCAAGTTATAAATAGAAGAGGACCGCCCAAGCGGCAGAGATCCTATCATTTTCACGCATTTTCATTTACTTTGTTTACTTCGCTTGCTCTCAAACTGGTTAGCCTTTAGTCTGTGGTTTTATACCGGAACAGGGACTAATATGACCTTTAACCCTATATTAAATGCACAATTTACATATTTTCCATTACAATTTAGGATTTTATGTTGTTGTCCGAATGCCTCACATCAAATCATACACTTCCATATTACAATTTAAACTATTTGAACACTAATCAAAACTTCAACACATCCTGATTGTCAGGTTTACTAATGAACGACTTCGACACATCCACCAAATGAAATACACATAATTTGAAAGTCCTAACATACATCTTGCAGCTAATATAGAAGAATAATGAAACCTAACCATGACATACTTAAACAAATTAAAAATAATTAAGCGCATAAGAAAAGTTCAAGAAGGTAAAAAAGAATAAAAAATGACATTGCGATTTGTCTGTGTGAAAAAAAGTTATTTAAGACTTAAGAGGCTCGATGCTTCTTTTTTAGAAAGGCCACCAAAAGTTTCATAAAATATATCTTGAGTTCGAGATGTACCAAAATGGATTAGATCAGAATTTAGGTGACCCCAATGTGGACCACTTTTAAAGTGGTCTAATTTTAGACCACTTTTTTTAACCTGCTATAACAGGTCAACACATCTTTTTTAAAGAAATTTAATATATGACAAATTTTTAATGATATTTTTTCTTAAAAAAAATAATGTGTTGACCTGCAATACCCGGTCAAAGTAGGTGGTGTAAAATTACACCACCTAAAAATGGTGCATATTAGGTTCTCCCCAGAATTTAAGCCATCTCACGAAGTGAAATTTTCAATTAAACAATACAAAATAAATACTCTAACAACTAAAAGAAATTTAAAGATTGATGATTCATTCGCACATCACTCTCTTTTCCATCTCATTTCCACTCATTTCTTTTTCTATCACTCTGCATTTCTTGTCGCATATGCCACTCATTTCTCTTTCTAATAACCTAAGGCATAGGTGAAAAAGATTCGTGAATCCAACATTATTCGAAATTAAAATACCGAACTTTAGAATCCACCGCTGGTGAAGCATCATGTTAGCCAACAAATCGCGTGGAAACTAAAAAACAACAAGTATTATTTGATTCCCGATAAAAGAAAGGCATGCATAATTGTTTACGTCTTCCCCTCAACCACCACCGCCACAATCATAACTCAACCAATGGAAAGATATCTGGATTATGAAACTCTAAAGAGTTAAAAACCAAACCATTCCTCGCAATCCATACGAACCAAACGGTTGCATGCCGAATCACCATCTAATTAAATATCCATTCTCAAACGAACAACAACGAAGTGTGTGTTTGAATTATGGTTCACCCCCAACGTGAACGTACATTATCTTAACCCAACTCTGTAGTTCCTCTGAGAAAACATACATGAGAATACATGACGTCTATGTAACACCCTAACGTAACTGATGCCACCGCAAATCGTTCAAACCGAATGAAAATGTTTCCGAGGAAGACGATGCATAATAGCTAGTTGAGTAACCTAACCATTTGCTAAACATAAGACCACATCTAGAATTACTATTTCCCTACCAAAAAAAAAAGCAAAAAATGTGACAATAACTAAATAAAAATATTTTACATTTCATGTTTAAACTTGAGGTCATTCTCACTGTTCACTCATGGGACATGCCCATTAACATTGGCAAGTGCCCAACCCAATACCCGACATCGAAACGCAGCGTATTTCATGTGAAGTTATTATTATTAGCAGATTGCAAGGAACGCTGATGCAAGCATCGAAGAAAAAAAGAAAAACGCAACGCAATGCTACTTTGTTCTCATTCTTCTTCTTCTTCTTCTTCTTCTTCCTTCTGATCCCAAATTCCCAAATCCTCACCATTAGGGTTTCTTCCTTCCTTCAATCTCAGCATCTTCTTCAAGCTCCATTCGCTCCTTCATCATCATCATCACGCTGGTGAGCCTTCTTCACCTTCTGAATTTTCAACCGCTGAATCGTTTCTCTCTCTCTTTCCTTTTTCACTTTTTCGTCAATTTCGCTTTCTTTTCGCTCTCGCTTTCGATCTGATGGCTACGCTGCTAGTTTTGTGTTTCGTGTGTAGATAACAACTGGGTATGAATTTGTCAAGATTTTTTTAATGCTGCTTTCCTTTTTTCCTTTTTCTTTTTTGATTCCTGTTTGAATTAATTCAAATTGATTGTTTTCTTGATTTTGTGTTATTAGTTCCATTCCATCCATGTTTATCTTCCATTTTTGCTGTTGTTGTTGTTGTAAAGCCAACACTAACCTCAGAGTGGTAGATGCATGTTTAAGGGTTTTTATTCTTAGCAAATTAGTTTAACGTTAGCTGATGGTTTATGTTAGATGAGAACATTAGTAGAATCTGTTGCTGATGAACTTTCTTAGCAGCTTTTCCATGGTTGGAAGAACAGTGTAGTCAGAGGTGTCTGCCTGAGGTAAGGTTTTGGAAGGAGTCTGTGTTGAGGCTCTGACTGTTTTAAGTAAGCATACGCGGCGCCTTTCGCGCTATGTGCTTTTGTTGATAACTGTAAAATTCCCGGGGAGTCAACTGTCAAACATGCTATTTGTATGGTTGTTAGAGCATATCACAAATACTCCCTGCATCTCAACATAATTATTGCTTCTGAAGTTTTTGTTTGTTTCGGGTTATTTGTCGCTTTAGTAAACCAAGAAAATGTTCATGACTTGTTCTCAATTTTTTATGGTATATTGGTGTCTTCACTAACCGGAAAAGCGGAGAGCTTTCATGATGTGAAAGGTTAATACAGTCAATTGTGCTATTTGAAATGGAAGGCCCGTAACCGGTATATTTTGCTAAAATTAATGGTATTTAATGACTTTCTTAATCTTTGTTGTCCAATTTTGAAATGGAAGGCGTAACCGGTTTTTCATCGTTGGACTCGTACTTATAAAAGTATCTGTGTTTTGTAAGTTTAACGTTTACATATCCACTTTTTTATTTTTACTACAGATTTTATGCTTGAGTTGAGTAGTGAATATACATGGCAAATTAACGCAAAATAGTCAAATATTTTATTGTTTTCTTCCTTTTCTGACGTTAATACTTTTATTCAAGCTTAATGTTGGAGCATGAGTCCCACATTGGTTTGGTATGAGACATGAAGCTTTTATTTAAAGTAGAGAGTAGTGTTGTCAAATATCGGCCGTGGCGAAACTCTAGCAAGCCGCCATGGTTGATATTCTTCCATATTCAGCCATCCACCATCAATACTTGTCAAATATGGCCTGTTTTTGACTTTCCGCCATCCGCCTTTTACAACGCTGGTTGAGAGAGGTTCGCTAGTCTCTCCTATTAACATCCTGCCACTTAGGAGTGAATTTTCCTCTACATCAAGTGGTTTCAGAGCCCAGTTTGTTCACTCCCTTGATATAGATGGATCCCTGTATGCAGGACCATGAAGCCTACATTGGCGGCTGGGTGTAAGATGTAGAATTCCCATTAGAATTTATATTAAAGTAGATTTTCCTCTTCAAGCCTTGTTCCTTCTCCACCAGCAACCATGAAAGTACATCCATGTCTGAAGCTCACTGCAAGATACGCCACTCAAAGCCACTGAAGGGAAACTCTGTTCAAAATTAGGTTTTTATGTTCTCTCTGTTTAAAATTAGGTTTTTATGTTCTCTCTGTTTAAAATTAGGTTTAATGTTCCATATGTTTAGAATGTGGTACTCGAATCAATAACCGGTACGAGTTTTAACATTGATTGTTACACCTACCTGTTGGTGTGTGATTTGTTTTTTCAGTATTATTGTGGGGCTACTGACTACACATTGGGAACTAACCCTCTCCATTCTCTGAACCCCTCCCTCATTGGTAAAAGTTGGATTGAATTTTAGGTCTTTTCAGCCCTTGAAATGAACAGTTGGGGTGATAATTGATTTTTTTTACAGGTGCTGTAAAATCCTTGTGAGTTGTGATAACTTGTGGGTAATTTTAGTGCTCCTATGTCAGAATCTGATGAAGACCTCAATATATTATGCATTTGTTTATACATGTAGACATAATTTCATGTGCTTATTTTGTTTATTTCTTTCATAAATTGTCTCCAGATCTGAAAATGGATGGACCAGTTGGCCGAGGTGGTGGTGCAGGCCTGGACATATATCTACCAAATTATAAATTGGGGAAAACACTTGGCATTGGATCCTTTGGCAAGGTGAAAATTGCTGAGCATGTATTGACTGGTCACAAGGTTGCCATCAAGATCCTTAACCGTCGCAAGATAAAGAACATGGAAATGGAAGAGAAAGGTTTATCTTGTTCTTTAATCAATAGTCTTTAATCTTCATCTCATTGTGGCCTTTGATTTTTTTAGATTTTTCAAATTTTCTGGCAATTTTGTTTTGTGAATATTCATCATAGGTTCAAATTTCAAGAGTTATGTATTTCTAATACTCGTTATCCATATATTTTCTAATGCTTTGGAGTTCGAGGAGAAATATAACTGGTTTCCTTATGCTTTACTACATGTTTGCTCCTGATAAGTCTTGTTAATTAGATATGCTTGCCTTGTTGGCCTCCTTTTCTTTTTTCAAAATTTGTTGCAGTGAGAAGAGAAATCAAAATTTTGAGATTGTTCATGCACCCTCACATCATACGCCTGTATGAGGTCATAGAGACTCCAACTGACATATATGTTGTCATGGAATATGTGAAATCTGGAGAGCTCTTTGATTACATTGTAGAAAAGGGTAGGTTGCAAGAAGATGAGGCCCGTAATTTCTTTCAGCAGGTAGTGTTGTTTACTATTTGGTTTACTTGAGAAACTTCTGCTTGTAACAGAATAGTTAAGCTAATTTATGTTTTGGAAGCAGATAATCTCTGGTGTGGAGTACTGTCACAGGAATATGGTGGTTCATAGAGATCTGAAGCCTGAGAATTTGCTTTTGGACTCCAAATGTAATGTTAAGATTGCTGATTTTGGCTTAAGCAACATTATGCGTGATGGACACTTCCTTAAGACAAGTTGTGGAAGCCCTAATTATGCAGCTCCTGAGGTTTGGAATTCGTTGATTTCTATCAGAGTGCATGATGATAGTGATATTAATTATCATCACATATTTTTTTTATTATTGAGGACACATATTTTCCATCTCTTCTAATTAACATTTCTTGGCTACACTTGTTTTATTTTTTATCTCACAGGTTATCTCTGGGAAATTGTATGCTGGACCAGAAGTTGATGTTTGGAGCTGTGGTGTAATTTTGTATGCTCTTCTTTGTGGCACTCTGCCATTTGATGATGAGAACATTCCAAATCTCTTCAAGAAAATAAAGGTTTTTCATGTTAATTTATTTTTTTATTTCTTTTGCTTATTTTTTAACTAAACCTTTGGACATTATTCTATACTAATATAGGAGTAATTCTTTAATCTTTTGACAACTTTGAATTAAACCATTGGATGCTGTTCTTTATTAGTATAATTGGAGTTTCTTTTGAAACCACATGTTCCAAATCGGATTTATTCTTTCAATGATGTTGTCATATTTACGCACAATGTATTTTTTCATATAGGGAGGGATATACACTCTTCCTAGTCATCTATCTCCTGGTGCTAGAGATTTGATACCCAGAATGCTCGTGGTTGATCCTATGAAGAGGATGACCATACCTGAGATCCGTCAACACCCATGGTTCCAAGCTCGTCTTCCGCGTTATTTAGCTGTGCCACCTCCAGATACAATGCAACAGGCTAAAAAGGTTTGTTTTTACATATTTATTGGGCTATATCCTTCTTTTCTCCTCCAGTTTCACTCTTCTGCAGACTATATCCTCTTTGTTTTGTGAGAAAGCTTGCTCTACTTTTTATTCTTGTTGAAAATTATTAATTTTATTATGTGATAATGGGTGGTTACACAGACCTTCAGTAACATTGCAAGCCAAATGTCCTACCGGTTCTGTTATTTTTTCAGCTACTTTCTTCTCTTTTTTCAACGTTTTACACTTCAATCATACAGACACACATTGTGGATGATAAGGTGTATGTCAATCAGTGATGTGTAGCACCACTATAGAGGCGGAGTGGCGCGGAGCAGCAGCCGTCTGCGACGGAGTGTTCCAGCACCTAGTGTCATGGTTTTCACTTCAGGCACTCAATTGCTGCCGTGGCGCTATCCTAGTGCAATTCTATTCCTATTTGAGTTGCGACATTCAGGCGACTTCAGACGCGACTCCATCTCCCTTATTCCTTGCTTAGTTCTGACATCCTTCTTCAGTTGCTATCATAGTAGTCAAACTTGGGATTATGACCTTAATTGGGAGGGGATTGTAAATCGTAAATCACATAACCATAAGATTTTGCAGATTTCCTTTTTATATATAAATGTGAATATAAATTCTTATGTGCATAAACATAGATAATAAAAAAATACTTAATACTCTCTACATTTAGTGTGCAAGAGGATTTATAAAAAGTTTGTTTCATTCAATCATAAAATATCTAAATAATAGGATGAAATTTATAGTTTGCTTCAGTTTATTCTGATTAATTCTATTATATTTCCGTTTTATTATCTTGTATAAATCCAAAGACATCAATTTGCGTGGGGTCAGTGAGAGTGAGTGCGGAAGATTGCGTGGCCACCCCAACCTGTTCTCTTTTCCCTTTAAGATTGCGTGGCCACCAGAATCAGCACCATCCTTTCTTTCATATTATCTTCGATCCCATTGCTCTCTCTCTTTCTCTCTCACTCTGCCGAAGATGACGCCGCCTGCTGCAGCAGTTGAAGGCGGTGGGCCTGCACCGCAAGGGAGGCCACAAGGAGAAGGAGGAGGGTTTAGCCTCACTGGAATCACACTTATGGCGGTTTTCTGGACTTTGCTTCCAAATTCTTCTCTCCCGTACCCATGGCCTGTACCGCAAGGGAGGCAGCAAGAAGGAGGGTTTGGTCTCACCGGAATCATACCCATGGTCATTTTCTGGACTTCACTTCCAAATTCTTCCCTCCCAAACACGGATCTCCCTAAATCGCATACTCCCACTTAATCGAGATTTTGCTGCGATTTAGGGAGCTAGGTGACCATTAGTCTTTTTCTTTGTTTTATATTCTTCTTTTCTTAGTCTCTTTATGGTCTCTCCAGCACCTCTATTCTTATTTATCCCATTTCAACAGCCCTCCCCTGTTCTTTTTCTGTTCATTGTAAATCCCAGTCATGAACTGAGTATTTTTTTTTTATCATTTTAGCATTTATATGTATATATTGTATGTAGTATAACTTATTTAAAATATGTGAAAAAGCAGACATCCTGCTATACTGCTATAGCGTTTTTGGGATTGGCTGCTACGCGCCATTTTTCTGGGGTTTATAATGCTATTGTTGATTGACATATAATAATCGATCCAAAAAACTAAAATAGTGTCATGATTATGTAGATTGATGAGGAGGTCGTTCAGGAAGTCGTGAATATGGGATTTGACAGGAATCAATTGATTGAATCTCTCCGCAACAGGATTCAGAATGAGGTTTGTGCTCTTTATTTTTACTTCATGTTTCTGCTTGATTTTTACTTACTACCATCCAAATATTTCAGGGTACTGTGGCATACTATTTGTTATTGGACAACCGATTCCGTGTTTCTAGTGGCTATCTGGGAGCTGAATTTCAAGAGACTATGGTGGGTCTCTTTCCCTTAGCTTCTTATGGTTAAATTAGTAGTCTGTTTCAAATGAAGTGATTTAGCTTATCCAGTTATTCAGAAGACATTTTTCTGATATTTGTGTAGAGTGTATCCTGTGCAAACTGGGTTGATTGTTATATACTTTTTGAGTGTTAGAGGCTTTGAGCTATGGGTAAATGTTTGGGTACTGTCTGATTACATGGGTGCGAGCAGGAAGATGGTAGGGGCAGAAGAGAATTGGTTTCTCCTTCTGAAAGCTGCATGGGAAATGTGATAAAAAAGCAGGGTGAACTTTTTAACAACCTGCTAATAAGGTGGGTGAGTGGTCGGGAGTAGGGCGGATTCTGTTAGATTAAAAGAGCAGAGGGGAAAGGAAAATTTGAGAGAGGAAACTATCCCCTCAGAGCTAGCTAGATTCTGAGTTACATTGTACTATTTTCTGTAATTTGAGGAGGTTCCTATCAGTAAACCAAGTCATTAAATTTATCTTTCTAACCTGAAAATGGTTCTTTGTGGATCTTATAACCATGGAATTGCAGCTTTCTTATTCTTGGTTGATATTTTACTTTGCATGTTTTTTTTTAAACAATTCCCTAAGCAAAACTCATTAGTTTTAGTTTTATAATGTGACTGCTCAGGATTCTGGTTTTAACCTACTTTGCATGTTTTTTTTTAAACAATTCCCTAAGCAAAACTCATTAGTTTTAGTTTTATAATGTGACTGCTCAGGATTCTGGTTTTAACCAAATGCATCCTGGTGAGGTTGCTTCTTCGGTTGTCGGCCACCGCATTCCAGGCTACATTGACTATCCAGGTGTAGGAATGAGACCACAGTTCCCTGTTGAAAGAAAATGGGCTCTTGGCCTTCAGGTAAAGTGACCAACACAATTGATGATATAGCTGTTTGAGAGGGCATAATTGTTGGATTCTTTAATTCATCTAACTTGTTCCATCTCTTCCGTGGAAGAATGGTCTGTTAAATTTTATTGCTTATGTATGTACTTCCTTAACTCCCTTGATATGCACATATAGGATATTGCTGTGTCTAGACGCAACTTCTCCAAAAGCATAAGTTGTTAGGTGTAGATACATGAATGATTTTGCATCTAATATTTTTCAGGATGTGCACATGCATGAATGATTTTAAATATAGTTTTTTTGTCTTGTTAGTTAATTTCCTGTATGAAAACTTGTGGCAGTCTCGAGCTCATCCTCGTGAAATAATGACTGAGGTCCTTAAAGCTTTGCAAGAATTGAATGTATGCTGGAAGAAGATTGGACACTACAACATGAAGTGCAGGTGGGTTGCTGGCATTCCTGGTCATCATGAAGGAATGGTTAACAACAATACTGCCCATAGCAATCATTACTTTGGAGATGATTCCAGCATTATTGAGAATGATGCTGTTCCTAGTTCGAATGTGGTCAAATTCGAAGTGCAGGTAATTTAGCTTAAGAACCGTAATCTATAATCCATTTGATATAAAAAATCTTCAATTCAAGTTAGTAACTTTTTTTTTGTGATTGTCAGATAAAGTATTCCTTTGCTAAATTTAAGTGGGTTATAGCTGTAGAATGGCCAAAATAAAGCTACAGTGCATATCTAAAAAACCTTCAGATTATTTTCCTTCCCTGACCATGTTTTTAGTTCTGTACATTTTCAAATATGGATAATTCTTGATAGTGTTATATGCATTTGAAAACGGTTTTCTTAATAAACTGTTTCTTGTCATGTTGTGTAGTCTATAACCCCTTTCCAGAATATTCTCTAATTCTTATGTTAACATCCTTAACAGCTTTACAAAACTCGGGAAGAGAAGTATCTGCTTGATCTTCAAAGGGTGCAGGGCGCTCAGTTTCTTTTCCTGGACCTGTGTGCTGCTTTCCTTGCGCAGCTTCGTGTACTCTAGAGCAATGAGCTTAGGCTCTCGAGAGACTTGAGGTGTCTTGTTGCATGTGAATATGCTTTACATTGTTGTATATATTTCAGTCCGAGACTGTCTTCTGTTTTCTACCCCCTTTTCGATGGGTAAAATTGCTATCAGTCAATCCTGAACATGGGATTTGCCTTGGTGACATTGGTGTTTGATTAGGTGTTCCTTGCTCATGGTGGATTTTATTTATCAACGTAGTATCAGGGGGAATCTTGAAAGGATTAGCCTTTATTGACTGTTGTGTATTATTTTCATGGGAGTTGTGTAAATGACTTGCTATCGTTACTTGAAGCTGAAGGCTTTCTGTTTAGGCTGCATCTAACTTTGAGTTTGAAGATTAGCCTTTTATTATCCTTCGAATTCGAATATAATTTCAAGTTGCTCATGATGAAAATATCATGATGAATCAAGGTTCGTGGCCTGTGTGTTTGCTTTGTAGACTCCTCGGTGGAGTTGATTTTTGTTCCCCCTGGTCCTTTGGGATTTTTGAAAATCCAAAGTGAACATGGCATCTTGCTGATGTTTGGTTAAAGATATTTCATAGGATAGTATTCTTGGAAGTCTTTTGTTGTTGGGGTCAGTCCAAAGTAAACCTAATATCACCCATGCCCGTGCTTGGTATTCTTTTCTGAAGAAGTCTAAAATCAGGATTTATGAAGAGGGCATACGTAAGTAACATAGTTAATGGAAATAGTAAGCTAGCTACTCCAACACGAAACACTTAAGAGCATTGCTATTTTGCACAACCCCAAAGTCCAAAATGTTTTCTTAATAAGTGTAATTGTGTCAAGATGATATAATAATTAGGAACTTAGGAAGTACTAGGTAACTATCAAGTGGATCTTAGTTCGTGTTCTACATTTGATGATGGGACTTAATGCCCAACCAAATTCATTTCCTTAAGACTCACTATACTGTTAGAGCTTTCTAATCAAATGTCACTTTAGCGAAGAGACCACAAAAACTTGCTCAATTCTTGAAATTATTAAGTAAAACACCAACCTTGTTCTTCATGATTGACTGCCATACTTGCCATACAATCATAAGATCAATTTTAAATACAAGAGAATACTGTAATTGAGGGTTAAGAAAATAGCCTATGACATTCAAAGTTTTGCAAAGCTACTTATACCATCTTTTATCAATGATATTCCATAGTGGTACTTAATTAAGGAATAGAAAAAAACTGAATTAATTTTCGAACAATGACCACATAAATTATATTTAAACTAGATACTTGATTATAACATTTTTAGTATACCATTGGAAGCACATTGCTTCTTTTTATTTGAGTTGGTCCATTACCTCATAAATGAAGTCCACGAATAACTTTTTATTTGAGTTGGCTAAACGACCTGACCTTTTTAATAAATAATTTTTTTTAAAAACTCCTTATAAAAAACCACTACCTCTACAAATTGTTGTTCATCTTTAACAACCATTGGAATCATCAACAGTAGAGATGAATGTATATACACGAACTCACCATCAACCACGCACACCAAAATAATCAACCATAGTCATGGAATGGTGAGGAGCTTAAACTTGCCCATCCAACAACCATATCAAACGACTGCAAATCATATAAATAAAGATGTGTCCACCACATCAAACAACACAATATGAATAAAACAGTAATAATGCTTAAAACAAGAGCAATCAAAACATAAAATGGTCCGAAACATGACTCATCAAAGCTCATCCTCCTCCATAGCATCACTCAACATCTCTAGCTCACTCTCTCTCAGCTGAATCATCAGATTAGTAAAATATTATGCATGATAGGTTTACATAAAAGCTTAAAAAGATCTATTAAAGAGAATACATTAAAAAAAATTGTGCTAATATTATCAAAGAAAATATATATAATTATTTAAAAATACTACTCCCTCTATTCATAATTATAACACCCCTTTGCGTTATTGAGAAAATGAGTAATAAGACTAATTAATGCATTGGTTTAAAAAAACTTATTTTAGTGGTATGTAAGCTAGATTCCCGTAAGGGTGAGATCACAAGATCGAACATCGAGAAAGTCATTTGTTGGGAAAGACTCCCACCGTATCCTGAACAGAACAGGTTAACACCGGTAAGGACCAAATTCTTTTTTTTTTACATTCTCTTTTATTCAAGTAGAATTTAATAGTTACACATATTACTAGTAAAATTAAATAAAGGATACTTTACTAACATTATGCTATCAATTGTTGTCACTTTACCCTTTGTGCCACGACCTTAAACTACAACCGAACGGAGAGAGTAAATGATAGTATTAGTTCAATAATAAAAATTGCAATTAAGTAAGTGAAAGTAAAACCAAATATATCTCTAGTCTTTAAGTTATAATTAATGAAGTTAGTAAATTTTTTTATTTGCAGTTAAAAATATTAATTAATTGTGAGTAATAAAACGGAGCTTCAAGGAGACAGAACCATCTGTATCTGTTACCTCGGAAATGTTGTGAATGTGAATGTGAATGTGATGTGACAAGTACAACCCTTCTTCATTTGGATTTTTTGGTGCGTTTTTTTGTCTGTCTTCACACCGAAACCACATCACTCTCTTCTGTTCTACACAATGGCAGCTTGCATATTCACTGTGTCACAAGATGGAACTGGAGATTTCCGAACGGTGCAGGAAGCAATCGACGCCGTGCCGCTCGGCAACGTTCGCCGGACAGTGATTCGGGTGTCTCCGGGTATCTACCGGCAGCCGGTGTATGTGCCTAAGACAAAGAATTTCATCACTCTTGCTGGCTTGCACCCTGAGGACACTGTGCTTACCTGGAACAACACTGCCACCAAAATCGAACACCACCAAGTAAGTACGCACTTTTTCTTCATGGTTTCATCTTGAGGTGATGGGCATGTGGCAAAATCGTTACTTTCTTTTTCTTCATTTCATTTGGGTTAATGGGTATGTGTCAAAATTGTTCATTTTTTATTTTTGGTGTTTTCTCTCATTTTGGGTATTGTTTATGGTGGATTTTTGTTGCAGCCTGCTAGAGTGATTGGGACTGGGACATTTGGCTGTGGAAGTACCATTGTGGAAGGGGAGGACTTCATTGCTGAGAATATTACTTTTGAGAATTCCTCCCCTGAGGTAAGCTTGTGAAATTTCAGTGTTTTCATGGTGTTTGCTTGTGCTATAGTTCCTTTCAATCCTTTGTTATCCCTTATTCACTTTGCTGAATGGCATTGGTTTCATAACTGAGTATAAGTGCATGTAGGTAGAGGAAAATCTAATTACATATAAAATTTGGATAATTCCTTTCCCTTTATTGGTAGTTGACATGTTGATAGTTTGGCTGTCGTAACAGATGTAGTATTATGTGAGGGAATATTGGTAATTTGAAGCTTTTCCTTATTGAAGTTTTTGGATCCGTCGATTGCTGGATATGAGCCCCTTTCGATGCGAGCATATATTGGAGTTTATCTAGTTCATTTTTTAGTAGAGAAGCTTTTCCTTTTGTTTGTATCCAAATGGGTTCTATATACATTTACTCTGTTTCCAGCCAACAATACCGTTGTAAATTCATTAGTATAATGACTTGCATCTTCATCCCAATTAGTAAGTTCATAGGTTTGATGGGATGTACAGGATCAAACTTTGAAAGACCTTATATAGTGCTTCTTCCTTTTTTTTTTCCTTTTCTGGCAGGGTTCAGGCCAAGCAGTGGCAATTAGAGTGACAGCAGATCGGTGTGCCTTCTACAATTGCAGATTCCTTGGATGGCAGGTAGCTCTAGAGCTCCACTGTCTTGATGTGTTAGTTTATACCAGCTTTTTGGTTTCATGATATATTTTATTTTTGTTATATAGCATATTGTATTGTTGAAAAAAAATTGAAGACCTTCAAATAATTCATATTTTCTGATGAAAAACTTTAAATATGAACAGGTTAAGTGATTTCTTGGTTGGTTCTCTTGAAAATAATAGTGTCTTAAATTAACTTGGGGCTGTGATTGGTAGACTATGTTCAACTCCCAAGTTTTGTTTCATTAAATTTCTTTCATGATTATGATGCAGGACACACTGTACTTACATTACGGCAAACAATATTTGAAAGATTGCTATATTGAAGGAAGTGTGGATTTCATCTTTGGCAATAGTACTGCTCTTTTGGAGCATTGTCATATCCACTGCAAGTCTGCAGGGTTCATTACCGCACAGAGTAGAAAATCATCACAGGAAACAACTGGTTATGTATTCTTGAGGTGTGTAACTTACCACTGGCCAGTGTTAATCTCGTCCAACAGCTGTTAATTACTGTGTTTTAGTCATTAGAAGTTATTAACTTGTCTGAAAAGGAAAGATTTAGTTCCTAAGGATGATTTTTATTCAATAATGTGATTGTGAATTGAATTTTAACTTCTATACATGGTAGGGAAAATATATTAGTTGCCACTTTGCTATCCCAAGGCAACATTCTTCTCTCTTGGTGCTCATGAGTTATGCGTGAGCTCATCACTCCTGTTTGGGACACAAGTCTACATTGATTATGGTTCTGATTTTAGTTTGGCATTAATGAGATGGGATGGAAAAGAGAGAAGAAGGAGGCAATACATTTTTAATGCTATCAGGAACATTAACCTAAAACTCCTAGTTATAGTGATATTTTAGGTCAAGTAGTAGTGCTTATAACTAGTACAAGTACTCCTAAAAGTTAAACAATAACAAGTCTAATGTTCTAACATTAGTGTTTGATAAGATTATTGCCTTTGCCCCTTTTTGGTTTAGGAGTTATCAGTTATCACCTCTGTAAATTTACATTAAATCAGCCTTCTTCTAAGTTGTGCAACTGCTAAGACTTGCTTTTGATATTGAATACAGTTTCAGAATTGCCACCCCATCTCTCTCTCTCTCTCTCTCTCTCTCTCTCTCTCTCTCTCTCTCCCTCCCTCTCTATCAATCTTAAAGTACTACTCCTCTTGCATTTCGTTTATAGGAAAATAAATACCAATTTTGGCATTTAAATTGTCCTTTACTGAAGGATCTTAAGAAACGAATATATATTTTTTTTCTGAGGATTAAGAGTTTTTTTATGCTTTGATATTGGAACAGAGTTAGCTTTCGGTAATAGTTGTATGACATATTTGAGTTATCTTTTAAAAATGGAGCGGGTAACTCTTTTCTACTTGCCTCTAACTTGGAGGAAACATTGATGATGTAGCTAAAAACTATGAATCTTTCTGAATTGATTTTGTATAAGTCATTGGTTGTAGTTCTTGTTCAGGGAATCTTCTTTTTGTTCTGGACCTTTTGATTCTTCATATTATTTTACCAGTGAGTGATACTGTCTGGTGCCATTACAGATGTGTTATCACAGGTAATGGAGGACATTCATACGCATATCTCGGACGACCGTGGGGACCTTTCGGAAGGGTGGTCTTTGCATACACTTACATGGATCCATGTGTAAGGCATGTTGGCTGGGATAATTGGGGGAAAGTTGAGAATGAGAGAAGTGCTTGCTTTTATGAATACAGGTATCCATGTCAGATTTCATTTTGCATTGTTTTATGCTTTGCAGGTGTTTATTGTTTGAAATAAACCATTATAAATTTAGTTTATATTCAGATTATGAGCTGCTTCATATTGCCAGAAGATAAAAATTAGAGTGTTGTTTGGATCAAGAATGCACTGTTTTCTACTATTATCATCAATATGCTAGAAGATGTAGAGCTTCTATTTCTATCCTATCCCAATATGTTAATCCACCCCTAAGAAAAGTACAGCTTTGTGTGTTAGAATACTTAGAATATTAATGTTTTTATGGTTTGTCATGAGGTGTTCCCTTACCCTACTAAACAAACAACAACAAAAGATTTATTCTACAAAGTTAGCTCAGTTATATGGATCATCTATCTGACATCATTGCGCTCTAGTCAAAACCAAATTTTATGTGATATTATTGACCATGAGACCACGTTTTTAAATATCTTCCAACGTCCTTTTTGACCTACGTCCACCCCTCTTCACAGAACTAAGAAACATCTTATGAACTTTTCTCACCGGTGTCTCCATATCTTTTCAACACATGTCCAAACCACCTTAACTGAATTTTGTCATCTAAAAATAGTATAAAAACGTTGCAAATAAATAATTTTTTGATTAAAGATTCACTTGGGGTTAGGAAGAGAGGTTGGGGCTTGGGGGTAGCATAGTGTTTGGCTTGCCTATTCTATGCAATTTTTTTGTTTATTTAGCTCAATAAGTTTGGCTTAATTTTAACATAACTGTAGGTGTTTTGGACCTGGTTGTTCTCCATCCAACCGAGTGAATTGGTGTAGAGAATTGATGGATGAAGAAGCGGAGCAGTTCATCATGCATCCTTTCATTGATCCAGAACCAGAAAGGCCCTGGCTTGCACAGAGAATGTGCTTGAGGATTCCATATTCTGCTTAGGAAGTACAGAGGACTCCTATGAGAATGTTCCATATTTGTGTAAGTCGGAAATGCTAGATGGTGCTTTTTCCTGTGAGAGATTTTCTTAGTTTTTTTGTTTTATATTTTCATAGATTGAAGAATTGTGATCCACGTCTTTTGACCATGTATTAATATCCAGAGACGTATTGAGCAGCAAAATATCAGGATGGTAAATGAAAATAGTAATAATAATTTCATAGTTTTGCACTTTTTTTTCTTGAATACTCTCTCACCTTCTTACTTTATATACAAGCTCACTTCATCACTCTCTCACCTTCTTACTTTGTATACAAGCTCACTTCATCAGTAACATTTAGGCCCCGTTTAAAAGAATTTATCTGAACTTATAACATAAGCACCTATAAATAAGCACCTATACAAACACTATGCAAGTGTGCTAGTGTTTAAGAGAGCTTATGTAAATAGTTTATGACTTACCTATAAGTTGTTTTGAATTTATTTTCATAAGCTGCTAGGATTAACTTATAAATGAGCGTTTATACATGCTTACTTATTTTAAATTTCTTTCAATAAAAATTTTAAATTAACTTATGAATAAACACTTACGCGTGAACACTTAATTAAGTTGCTTAATCCAGTGGTTTTGATGCAGTTTTCATTAAAATTGAACAGCATTGCCATAGGGCATTCCAGTTTTACATGAACTTCATGCAATAATTGATTAAAACAAAATTCAACTTTTCATACATGACAGCCAACATAAGACACACCACACATTTACAGAAGAAAACAGTGTCAACTTAGGGTGCAGCATTCCACAGCGTAGCATATTTTTCCAAGCGCTCAGATCAAAGAAGAGAAGAGACGAGAAGAGAGGAGAGAAACAAGGGTAAAACTAAAACAACCTTGCATTTAGGAGATATTTATGAACCAATAGGCTTGGCTATTTCGAAAGTTTAAAGTACAGAATCAAGATGATAACAAAAACCAGGATAGCAGTGATGATGCTAATAATCCACTTGTTCTTGTTCATCCTTCTTGACATGTTGGACAAAATTTTCTTGCTCTTCCCTATGTTATTATCCACTCCATGAAGCTGCATGAGAAAATATAACCCTTCAGTAGACAGAATGGCATGTACTTTGTCTCTCACCACAGCCATTGATATTTTCACTAAAAATTTCAAGAACAATGAGTTATAATATTAACTAAACAATATGCTGAAAAATTATAAAATAGCAGAAACACAGCCTACATATGCTACACGACTTGACAGCAGGCAAGCATAGAAGAATTAGAAAGACATAACCGAACTAATTTCTAGCTTGCAAAAAAAAAATATTTCAAGGAATTGTTGCATATCGAAGTTACCGTTATAGAAAACTAAACTTTTTTAAAAGCACTTTGTTACTACTAATAGAAACACCAGCAGATTGTAACTTGAGCAACAAGAGAAAAACATTACCGTGTCACCTGCATGGAGTAGAGATTGTCTCTGTGAATGCAAATCTTGAAGAATCGAAGCGCCAATCTCTTCAGATTCCAACATTGTTCTCCTACTGTCTTTAATTCTGTCGCCAGACTTGTTCAACCTCTCAGTTGCCATCATTAATCTTTCTCTTTGATCGGCTGATGCCTATTGTAATGATATGAGCAACAGGTGTCATATTTGATGGTGCCAATCCAAGAAACATTAGTGTTCAGAAATTCATACACTTTTTGCAGACAATAAATCTTACATTTTTCCTTTAAAAGGTTTATATAGTGTCTGTTTCACTAGTTGATGTCCGATAGCAAAAATACAACTTACACTATAATTCATATATCATCTATAAATTGCTTCTATTTCTCTCCCTGGCAGTATTACATCCTTTTTTATTTTGAAACCACTGCATATAATAGATATCTTGCAATAGCTTAGAACTTTAGCAGCACCGTTATTACTGCATTGTTTTTATAAATGTTAAGAAATTTCAGTGAAGATGATAGCCTTAAGCTCCATTGCCTTTGTTGCATCCTTAAGGAAAGGGATGAACATGGCTGTATCTCCAAAAAAAATTGGAATTCAAGCAAGTACATACTCATAAACCTATTCAACATATGAAAATATATAAGTAGAGACAATAAATATCAACAAATTGCTTACAGGTCAATAAAGGTTAAATATTCTCAGTCCATATATTCTAATCTTGGTTTCCTCTATTCATTTAAATAGCTCCGAGGCAATCCTATGATCTATAGAATAACTGCAATCTTATCGCAATTCGAATTTTGTTAGCGATGGCTAAAGGATTAGTAATATTAATGTGGCACTTATATGGGTTGCTTGAAAATGAAAAGCACATCAGCAATAGTTAGCCATTACTTAACCAATTAGTTTTAGGTAATAGGTCTATAACTATAGAGGGAAAAAAAGATCAAATTGTTTCCTCATAGTGGTTTCAGAGCAAGGAATTGTCCTTTAACATCATTAAATGATATTAAATTATAAAAAATGAATCATACCGTCATAACATCTGTCATGCCCGATTCCAACAACTCATCCCGTGCAGAGGGGTTGAAGTTTCCAGATTCAATTTTCTTAACAGTACTTTTGATATTGTTCAGATCTGATTTGTACTCCCGCAACTTGGCAAGAAGCACAGCCTTAATGTTTGCCTGCAAACTTCTTGCCTCAAGATCCATTTTTCGAATCTAAAAAATCATAAGCACAACAATATCAGAGTCCTATAATATAGAACAAAGAAAGGCAGATTTCCAATAAAAAGAAATAAAGTGAAGAGCGTACCAAAGCTTCTGCATCATCAATTCCAGCCTTTATTTCTGAAATTTGTTGCTTCTTTTGCTCTGCATTTTGAACAAAAAAGATACAAATTCTTAAAAAAATTTATCTACTGCTCCAGCATGAAACCATGAGCTCAGTCCTTCCTCTTTTAATTCAAAATCTTTTTTTTTGGTTACATATATGATTTATTCTACTTTTAGAATTAAGAATTCAATAAAAACTCTGTTGGCTTGCTTGCTACTCACTGTAATTGACATTCACTGGCGTAAGAGCTAATGAATGCAGAGTTACCGATCCATGTGAAATTTTTAGGTGACAAAGGTCTTACTTTTTGGGTGCTGATAAAGGTCTTACTGATTTGCCATTTTGAAGTTAAGGCATTCTGTGATGAATAATTTAAGATCCATAGGATTTTCAAGTAAGCCAAATACCCTTGCCTCACCAAGCACCTAACTAACTAACTAACCAAAATAACAAAAATAGGAGGGGCATCAAACATAAAGAGAAAAAAAGTATGCATTTGAAGAACTAAGGGACCAAGCTATTGTTAACCTTTATAAAATCTCAAAGCTAAAAGTCCACAGAATTCAGTTTCTACACCAATTCAAAGCAACAAATTCAAGAACTACTAAATGGAACATGAGAGATTTCAAGTGTAAGACATTTGCCTCTAATGCAACTCTTTACTTTTTTCTTATAAGCATCTAGCAGGAATCTTTTTTTAGAAAATAAATTGCTGTATGTGAAAAGAAACAGAAGCACTCATGTCTTCACCAGTCACCACCTCAGAAAATAAATTGCTGTGGAAGGAGTAAGTCTTTCAACAATTGTCATAAGAAAGTTCAGGGGAAATTTTCTGAACCAGAAGCTATACATCAATTCATTTACCTTAAAACATAGTTGTGTTATAGCACAAATAATTTTCACACTAACTGAACTGCAGATCAAATATTCAACTCATAAGCAAATTATATTTTAGATACAATAATATATCCTAATAAAACATGCAAAATAATCTACCAATTATCAAAAAAAGAACTAGAAAATAAAACAGAAAAAGGAAAATGATCGAAACTACCAACACAAACATAAGATCAAACCCACAAAAAACTTCAAATATCACCCAAAAAAAAGTAAGATGAAGAAGAATTTCAAATACCTCCATTAAGAGCACCAGCTGCAGCGCATGTTGCTGATAGATTTGCTGAAAGCTCACAATACTGGCGTTCATATCCCTCGAACACACTACTCATTGTCTCCAAAACCTTCTATTACTCCCTCTGTTCAATTCAAGCAAATTTCAATGCAGCACAAAATCACCAAAAATGTATCAGATCAGAGAAGAGAAAGGAAAGGTAGTAGTGATGATTGCGATGATTGACATTGAATTGCATGTTCTTTTGTTTGTAGCATAATAATGTGGAATATCCTTGTATACAACACTTTTCTGCGACAAGTGTGTACATGTAGATAACACGTGTAATGTTTGCTGGCTCCACGTGTAATGTGTAATCATTTTTCAAGATAATATAATAATGACTGAATTTCTGTCTAAAATTATTTACACTTCAATATAATATATAAATTAAATCCTAAAAAGTATATTAACCCTTACCCTCATCTTTTGAGTTTTCGTTTGTTCATCGTTCTGAACACTTTTGATAACTGTTGCGGATTATTTAGCCAAGAATTCTAGTTTTTTCTCCCATTCATATTAGGTAGAGGAAGTTCCATAAGGTGCTCTAGCTTTTGTTCACCATGATGTACTAGCATATTTACCTTCTTAATCGTTGAATGCCCCAGCTAGCTAACATAGAAAGAGATTCCCGGATAGCAACAATCTCTATGTGAATCTCTTCCTGACCGGGCCAGGCCGAATCGGGATGGGAATGGCTCAGCCCATATGCATCATTTTTTGAAAGCACTCCAGTCGCTTCCTCGAAGTGGCTTGTCAACCACGCTTTCCCTCCCTCAAAACAATGCTCCTCACCAACCTTAACAGAAGTTTCTTTAAAAAAAATAGATCAATAGATTTTTAAATGTGGTTGTCAAGTAAACTACAAGCTCACTGATTAGGTTGTTTTAGATTAAACAAAAGTTCGAAACTTGAGTTTGTGTGAATGCGTTACCTTACATACTTGGTAAAACGTTTTTATCACATAAAGTGTTATCTTAAATTCTTGGTAAAAATGTTTTTATCGCATAAAGTGTTATTACCCGACTCAAACATGATTAATGAATAGAGAACATGTGTTTTAATCCAAAGAAGGATACAATTATATATCAATTTAACTAGAGGAGAAAATATAATGGGGCACTTTTTTTTCTTCTTTGAAAAACTTGACAACTAACAAGCAACTAAACAACAGAAAACAAAACCCTCATGATGAAGTTTTCACCTTCTGGAGGTGACTTTTCAAATAGTGAACACTCAAACGAAGCGAGCTCGCACCCCACTTCACAATAACTACAAGCGCGTGCGTTACAATCCTTTGGAATCCTGACCACCTCCACATTCCAATGTAGACCCATCAAACTTCTAATCTCATGAAACACTAGGAAAATTCTCATACTCTCCTTGTCCTCCAACAACGAGATGTGGCTGATGTTGGGATTTGGAGGGAGGGTCGTTGGGACTGGAAACTTACATGGAGAAGGGAGTTACGCTCTAGGGATGAAGAGATGATTCACAACATACTGTCAAAAATTAATCTTTTTAATCCGTGTGTTAATGTGCAGGATACTTGGAAATGGATAGATACAACGAATGGTGTATTTTCAGTAAACTCAGCATTTCACATTCTGAATGATGGTGATAGTGCAGAGGAAAATTGGATATTCAAGTTGCTGTGGAAAATTCCTGGCCCGTCGAATGTGTTAGCTTTTGGGTGGAGAGCGCTTCTTGGCAAAATTCAGACAAGAGAGAATCTTGTGAAGAGGAATATAATCCCTGCAGGTCGGGAGAGCATTTGCATCTTATGTAATGAAGCAGAGGAATGTTCGAATCATCTGCTGTTTTCTTGTAAATTTGCATGGAGAGTCTGGACATCATGCTACCATTGGTGGGGTATCCAATCGGTGAATCCGAACGATTGCAGAGGACATTTTGAGCAACACCTTCATCTGATTAATTGTAGAAATAAAGAGGGTTGGCTGCTGGTTTGGTGCACAAGTATTTGGTCCATATGGTTGCTTAGAAATGAGATTATTTTCAAAAATGCAGAACCTGATTTGGTTAAGCTTGTGGAGGCTATAAAGTTTAGATCCTGGAATTGGTTGAGATACAAGACCAAAGAATTCATCTTTTCCTTCTATGAATGGAGCAACTGTCCTAAAGAATGCTTGGGTGGAGGATGCTTAAATTAACATGCTTTATTATTGTTGGTTTTGGAAATTACTGGACATCCAGAGTATAACCGTTGGAAATTTAGTCAGGGGATGCAATTCAGGTCTAGATTTATATTTATCCTACTTTGAATTCAAAGGAAGGGGAGACATTGGATGTGTGATAAAGGGAGATAATTTGAAGTATTATTAGTATCCTGATGATTGCTGGCAGATTGGAAATTATGGAGAATTCATTGGGTTTTGGGCATATATTGTATTGGGCTCTACTTGAAGATTTCATTTTGATCTTAGAGAACTTGTACTCTTTTTCCTTACTAGGTTTTCCCAAGGGGGTTTTGTCCTAGTAAGGTTTTAATGAGGCTTGTTCTCTAAGATTTTTCTTCAAGGAGAGGTGGGGGTATCTTAGTAGTAGATGGATCTTTGTCTACTATACTGTTAGTCATCGATTATTCCTCTTTTCTTTTGTCTCTCTCTTTGTATTGGGTTGAAGTACCCCTTGTACTTCATCTTAATATATTCTTTTTGCCTTTCAAAAAAAAAAAAACTCTCCACTTTTCAAATCACATCTCTATACCCTAAACACATATATTTCACCTAAAAAACACATCTTGACACCAAAGATACCCTTGAATGAACTTTCACATTGAATCTAATTTATATGCACCAATAATGTAAAGAGTGTTTACACATGCAGTCAATTATATCACTTCATTTTATATTTTAAATATTTTTTAAATTAAAATTTAATTGTAATATGACAAGTTAATAATTTTAATTGAATGATTGTGTAAAACATTTTTATAGTGTCAATAGTAATTAAGCTCTTTTGCACTTCTGATTCTAAAGAAATATATTTTTTCCTTTGTGTGAAAAAAAATATTCATTGTGAATCGAACAGAACCAGAGGTATCACCACGTGGACATGGTCGCCACCAAAAAAGGCGGGAGAAGAAATTAGGTAGTTTATTTAGTTTTATTTTTTCGTTGGGCCCCGGTTTATGTTTAGTTCATTTTCATGTCCCTTGTATGTATCTATATCATTTATCATTTATACTCAATTATGCTTCTCTCTTCTGCTTCATAAACCAGGTACGAATCCTTCAATTTCTATCATTTGGTCTTATACTGTTATTACTATATGATCATGGTTTCATTTTCAATCTACCAATTCCGCAAATTGGTGTAACAATTTAGGAGTTTTGCTAGAAATTGCATCTTATCTTCTAAATGAAAATCTTTGGATCGATGTCAGTGGATCCTTTTCATGATCTGTGAGGAATCCGATTGAAATCTTAGACTCAAGCCTAAGTAGATTTGAATTAATGGATATTTTTTAAAACTGCATTCGACAATGATTTTTGCCTTTTCTTTTTTGTTTAAGGTAAATCTATAATGTTCATAGTCAGTATAATTTGGTATTTGCCTAAAATGAGAATTTCTCAGGGTTTTTGTTTTTAGATATTCAACTTAATATTTGAAGGGTTGTGATCCTTAAACTTATGAAGTCCATAACTTCATCTATAATGCCATAAAATTCTCTGCAATCTTAGCTAACAGGAGAATGGAGATAGGGTTATAATGTGTCTATCCATAGTTAAATCTCACTAAATTACTTCTCCTTTCATAAAAGCTAACTCCTCATAGCTTTCTCCTCCCAACATGAAAATCTAATAGGTTTTCAAACACACATTTAATTTCCTATACATGTATGATGTATGTTATTCATGTCGATGTTATCCTCCTATATATTGATCAACTCAAAAGTATTGCATGACATTCTAATCAAAGGCATAAAAAAGCAGGCAACAAAGCACATTGTCACTTAGTCCCTATTGCTTTTCCCAAAACATATTGTGAATAAATAAATTTCTTCCAAGTTTGGGGACAAACTCAATGGCTGCCGAAAAAGTCTAGAGCTTGCTACAAATTCTTTCATGTACTCGATCCTGCGACGCAAATTGCAGTCAGTTTTACAGATACTAAATTGCATGATGTAGAAATCAGGAGAAGTGGCGTTTTAGTCTGTGGGCAAACAGGGTCAATCCAGTAAGTACTGCAGTGTGTGTGTGTGTGTGAAGGACTGAAATACCTATGTTTCTTCCCAATGAGGAATGTGAGATCAAATTTAACCTGATTAAAATCTCGAAGAATGAGGAAAGTATTGAAGAAAGAATAGTAAGTTTAAAGACAGAGAGTCCAAGGCCCAGACCCTTTATCATTTTCTGAAGAAAACTGAATAGACAATTGAAGCAATAAGAGACCCTAAATTTAAGTTTCTCCATCACCTAGGCTCAAGGAAAAATTAGAATCTTGGAGGTGAAATTGTACTTATTAAAGGAAGGTAGATATATACATAATGTACTCATCCCAATTCCCAATATAAAGGTTGAGTATTTTGCATCCATTTCCTGCATATCACTCACCTATTTTGTTCAAGACCATACCTATTCTTTATTTCCGTCTTCTAAAGAGACCAGGGCAAGCTCTGTGATTTTTTTTAGTTGGTCTTACATGTTAATGATACTTTACCCAAGCCTTAAAAAATTTCTTTACAAGTTACATGAAACACAGATTCTGAGATGTCCACGGAAAATTTAGTGCTTATTGTCTGAGATGATAAGAAGCAACATTCTCATAAAGATGTTTGTCAGTAAGGCCATATCAAATATGTTGAGTGGTAGTGTCCTCACTCCTGAGCTAAGGCTGAACCTTAAAAAACTTTTAACAATTTTCAAATCCTCATGCTCGTTCTTTTTTGTAAGGACTGCGCAAAGGAGGAAGGTCGTGTCAGGCTTTCGGCAGCCAACGTAAAACTGACTGATATCTTTAATATGGATCAGGGATTCATATAGCCAACCTCACTTAGTGGGATAGTGTTTTTGTTGTTGTTTCATATAGAAGAAATGCGTTAAGACAAAGAGAAGATGATTACAAAAAGTTATGACTATAAGAATTGTTCCTCAAAATAAAAAGGAAACAAACAACCAAGAAAAAGAAAATGTGCTACTCAAGTAACTCAACCAATGAACATATCCATATGGGAAACCTCTTTAAAAAGATCATGCTCTTCACACCAAGTAGAAGCCATAGTCATCATCCTACTGCTGCAATCATTCTTGCTAAACTGGAACATTATTTAGCATTAGCTTTTACATCATACATGTTAATTTCAAATATTTTTATATGAAATCTGTCCCCGATCACCTCGTATTAATGGTGTATAGCTTATTCATATTCAACTCTTGATAGTTCCAGCTCATTTGATTTCAGGACTGCAGTTGTGTTATCGGGCGTGCAGAGTCGATCTACTGGTTTTGAACCAGATTTCAATAATGATTTTGGCTGCTCTTCTAACTTCAGTTGGAATTAATCTTGGCCTATGTTTTATATTCTTGACCCTGTACTCCATATTAAGGAAGCAGCCCGGTAATATTGCTGTCTATGCACCGCTCCTAATTTCTGAAGGAAAACATCAAGAGGGTCATCATTTTAACTTGGAAAGTCTGTTACCTACTGCTGGTTGGGTGAGAAGAGCATGGGAGCCCTCTGAAGACGAATTTTTATCAACTGCGGGATTAGATGCTTTTGTCTTCATGCGTATCTTTGTCTTCAGGTGATTTATAGTATTCAATTGATTCAAGATTTAAAGTATAATGTCATTTCTTGTTAAACTCAATACATTCTATTAGTTATCCAAGCCTCTTTACTTCTCATTTTGACAGTTATTTCTGAATTATGTGTATCAAGGATATAGGTTTCTTCAAGTTCATATATATTTACATATGCAAATCTGCAGAGGTGGTTTCTGCATTAGAAGGACTTCCTTTGTTATTGGACTTGGTTTTACACTATTGTAAATACAATGTATATTCATTTGTTAACTTGGATTGGATTTTAATTTTTTATCAATATGATATGATGTAATATATCAGAAGGGGAGCCTTGGTGCAACGATAAAAAGTTGTCATGTGAGTGAGGTCATGGGTGTAAGTCCCGGAAACAACCTCTTGTGTATAAAACAAGGTAATGATGCGTACAATAAACTAAGTGGGCAGACCCCTTCAAGGACCCTGCTCATGCAGGAGCTTTGTGCACCGGGCTTCCCTTTTATGATGCATTACATCCAACTCCGCCGATGCTATGTCATAGTCAGTCCTAAGCCCGGATAAAGGAGGAAGGTTATGCTAGGTTTGCGGCAGCCAATGTAAAACTGACTGTATTGTTAATATGGATCAAGTGATTCGCAATTTCATATAGTTGACCTCACTTAGTGGGATAAGGCTTTTGTTGAAGTTGTTGTTGTTTTATGATGTAATATATCCATCTGTAACCCCTGACTACTTTTCTACCTGCATTTCTTTAAAATATTTTATGGGCTTTCTATTTTCTGTCACCTTGTTTGTTGTTTGAAGGGCTAGGGCTAACTTATTTTCTTTAGCTGATATTTTTCCTCTCTTTGTAATATTGTGCAGTTTAAAAGTATTTACTTTTGGTTCAATAGTTGGTATATTCTTTCTGCTTCCAATTAACTATATGGGGACTCAGCTTCGTGATAACTCTGATTTTCAAAAGAAGTCTCTGGATGCCTTCAGCATTTCTAACGTGAACAATGGCTCAAACAGGTGAACATTATCGATCAAGATGGTCTTAACTCTTGAGGCATTATTTATTCATGACAAAGATCAATATTTAATTCATATCTGGAACATTAATTTATTGGTTCTATTGCTATTTAGTTTGGAAAGTCTCATTTTCTTTAATTGATGAATCAGCTTTTGATTTGTGATGTCTTTGTTATGTTTATATTATTTGTTGGGATATGTTTTTTGATGATTAGAACTGAAGAAAACCAACATATGTCATCTCTTTGTTCCTCCTATAAATGGAAGATGAAGTTTTGATAACTAGGCTGATTTTAAGTACTTATTTCCTTCTCCAAATTATACATGTTCATCCTAACATTTATGACAAGATTTTATTTGTTTGCTGTTGTAATTTCACAACTCATTTGAATGAACATTGTCATGAGTATTCTTGAAATTTGATTCTTTTTACTTAATTTTTATCTAAGTCATGGGAACTCTGATCGCTAGATTTGGCCTTTCTCAAGGTTATGGATCCATTTTTGCGCTGCATATGTTTTCACGGGAGGTGTTTGCATTCTTCTTTATCATGTAAGTTATTATTGTTCATGTTTGATTTATACTACATACGGTCTGATTTTGCCTGTTCTGTCAAACTATAAGATAGTGATTTCATGCTTTATGTTAATATCATATTCAGGAGTATGCATATATTTCATCAAAAAGAATTGCTTGCTTTTATTCATCCAAGCCGGAGCCTCATCAATTTACTATATTAGTACGGGGTATTCCTGTTCCGCTGGGAAGCACTTGTAATGATGCGGTTGAGCGCTTCTTTCTGGAGTATCACCCTTCTACTTATCTTTCGCATTCGGTTGTCCGTCGAAGCAGCAAACTTCAAATTCTAACTGTAAGCAATTTTCTGTAGTTATAAGTGATTCAATTTAATCCTGTTTTTTCAGTAAAAGCTTAATCTTCTAGGTTCACTGATCTTTAGACAGGTTTTTTCATAAATAGCATAGTTATCTCTTTCTTTTAAAGAAGATTGCACATTAACACGTTACGTTATTTTTCTGTAAGAATTCTCTTTTTGGAGGCTGAGAGATGTTGGTGATTAGGGTTAGCATCAGTCACTGTCTCACTGCATGTCTTCGTGAAGTTTTGAACTTATTAGAAACATACAGTTGTACTAACTTTAGTTTTTTCTTTCAATATTAAGACCCTGTTTGGAAGAGCTTATCTTATAGCATATGCTATTATGCAAGTGTTTGGTAGAGCTTGTGTAAATAGCTTATGACCTACCGATAAGCTGTTTTGACTTTTTTTCATAAGTGCTTCAGATTAGCTTATGAATAAGAGCTTATGCTTACCTTTAACTTATTTTCAATTTATTTTAATAAGTATCTCAAATTAGCTTATGAATAAGGGTTTATGCAATAAACGCTTAATTAAGATGTTTATCCAAATGCACCCTGACTATATTGTGTTTTTGACTATGCAAATCTCAATCCTTGTAGACTGATGCAGAGAGACTCTACAAAAGGCTTACCAAACTGAAACATAAAGATAACACAACTTCCAGACATAGGCGTGATGGATGTTTTGGACTTTTTGGACATAAAGTTGATACTCTAGATCATTATGAAAAAACATTGGGAGACATTGCTGATAATGTGAGAATAGAACAGTCTTCAATGTCATTGGGAGGAAAGGTAACTATCATGTTCTAGGCATGAATAACCTTCAAGACTTTTGAGTGATAATTAATTGTATTTCCCCTAAGGCTGTTTTAATAACTGGTCTGGTAAGGTTTACACCCTATCTAACACCACAGCAAAATATTCAGATTATCATTTTGAACTGAATTTTTTCTGTTTTGTTAGAAAATTATGCTTGATTTACTGTCAGTTTCTCCAACTTAAACCAATAAAGACAACTTAGGCCCTGTTTGGATGATCTTATCTTATAGCATAACCGCTTGTGCAAGTGCTTGAGAGAGCTTATGCAAATAGCTCATGACCTACTTATAAGCTGTTTTGAGCTTATTTTCTTAAGTTGTTCATATTAACTTATGAATAAGAGTTTATGTTTTCACATTATCTATTTCCAGCCTATTTTAGTAAGTTCTTCAAATTGGTTTATGGATAAGCGCTTATTTCTGTAAGAGCTTAATCAAGTTGTTTACCCAATTGCACCCTTAGAGTACTCAAGCTTGGTTTTGATTTTAAATAACCTTCATCTTCTGCATCAAATTTTCTGTTGACTACTAGAATTGGATTATGAAACGTTTTTGTAATCCTAAAGTACATGTAGTTTTTTTATGGTTAAGTTGAATATCTAATACATCCACTTGTTTAATTACCACTTTCACTTCAAAAGGAAGTCCCAGCTGCTTTTGTCTCATTTAAGTCACGATTTGGTGCTGCAATAGCTTTAAACATTCAAGAAGGTGTCAATCCTACAGACTGGATTACTGAGCAAGCTCCAGAGCCTCATGATGTTTATTGGCCTTTCTTTTCTGTCACGTTCATCAAAAGATGGATCAGCAAGCTGGTGGCTTTTGTTGCTTGCAATGCTCTTACAATTCTATTTTTGATCCCAGTTGCATTAGTACAAGGTCTTACCCATCTTGATCAGTTGGAAACCATGTTCCCATCTCTAAGAGGCATACTAAGACTGTAAGTTGGAAATATTATCTGTTGAATCTTAGCTTCATGTGCTGCATGCTTAGATCAGCTTCTTTTTCATCAAAACCAATTCAGGCACTCAGAAGATACTGACATAAACTTTTCCCCATAATTGATTTTTGTTTTGTAAAAGGATTTCCAAACATGTACAAAGAATGCTAGAAGTCAGATTAATATATAAAGTATAAACATGTGTTGATTTGCATTACATGTGAAAAGAGAATTGTTTGTCAGCCCATATTTCAGTATAACATGAGAATACAATTTTTTCTAGTATTCTTCACGGCTTTGTGCTCGCGGCTTTTTCCACTGGTTTTTTCAAAGGGACTAGTCTTAGAATTTAGGTTAGTTCTAACTCTATCCTAAAATCTAGGTCAGGGATGAGGATTGCTCTACCCTATATATAGACTTATTTGCCCATATAGCCAATATGGGATCTTAACTCATCCCTTTACACCCAGAGTTGAACATCTGGAGCGTGAAATTGTCAGGGATGGACATCTGCACCGGATGACCCATATATGCGTGGTCTCCAATAAAAGGGTCTAGGATTGACAATGATGCCATCTTACAATTCAGGGTAGGCCTAATTCTACCACAAAACCTAGCTCACGGGTGAGGATTGCTCAACCTTATATATGGATTTTTTTGGCCATATCTCTAGTCATTGTGGGACCTTAACAATTAGAACTCTCTCTTTGGTTGTGGAAAGTATAGCTTTTCCCTGTGTTTCTTGCTTGCAAGTTGAAAGTGTAGCTTGTTTAAACAGAAGCACTAACACCCTTTCCATGGATTTGCAACTAAAGTAGAGTTTTCCTACATTTATTGCAGGGCAGTTGTGAGCCAAGTTATAACAGGATACCTTCCGATTCAGATTCTTCAAGTGTTTCTATCCTTTGTGCCACCTATTATGATTATGCTTTCATCCTTGCAAGGACACATCTCATGGAGTCAGATACAAAAAAGTGCGTGCAGTAAAGTATTATGGTTTACCATTTGGAACATTTTCTTTGCAAATGTACTATCAGGGTCAGCTCTCTATCGATTGAATTACTTTCTTGAACCCAAAGAGTTCCCCAGAGTACTAGCTGAAGCCGTGCCGGTACAGGTTAGAATATTTGCTGAAGGTTTACAAATTTCTCTAATATTTGCTAAAGGTTTTACCATATTGAGAGGGAGGGAATACATTTTCTCATTTTGTTGGTGCTATGAGGAAAATGACACATGTTGCTATTTTCTTATCTATACATGTGGTCAACTGGTCATTCATGTATTGTTTCTTGTATGGTTTATTGATATTGTGTAATATACATAGGATGTGAGATTGATAGAATCTAGGGTTCTAAAGTAGTGAGCGAAAGAGAAAATGAGAAAGAAAACTGAATATGAGATGATTTTCATTCATGCTCATCAATGTAGATCACTATGATATATAGGCAGGTGAGCTCCTCTAACAGCCTCTAAAAATAGTATCTAACTATAAACATAATACAATTAACTATAACAAACTCAACTGAATGTAAACAACTAACTTAGCTAGCTTTAGCCTCCAGAAGCAGCCCTAGTATATCTCTTTACAAAGATGCTTTTGCTTATGCACTATATATATTTTCCAGATGCTTTGGAAAAATCATTTGTTTCATGACATTTATTCTCATTTTCTGTAATAGTGGATGAGAATAAGACAGATTGAAGGAGTTGCAGTTCCCATATCATTTTAAGTATTTATATCTGATGTAGTGTATATTTATATAAAATGTAAAAAAAAAAAATTAGCACAGTGGCCATCCTGCTATTCCCTATACAACTACAGTGTTTTCATGATCAGCCGCTATGCGTCACTATGTGGGATTGACGACACTTCCCTCTATATCTCTTTTATCTACTGATACATTGCAATACATATTTACTTGCAGGCAACATCTTCTATTTTATGCATAAGATATTATCCCATGAATTGGATGATATGCATTTGATATCTTTATACTTTGTATTTGGTGCAGGCGTCATTCTTCATTGCATATGTTGTGACATTCGGATGGACTAACATAGCATCTGAACTCTTTCAATTGATTCCACTTGCTTACAATTATATAAATAGAACTTTTATTGGAGATGGTGATGATGATTTTGAGGCACCATCAATTCCTTACCACAGCGAAATTCCCAGGATTCTTTTCTTTGGTCTTCTTGGTGTAACATACGTCATCCTTGCTCCTCTGATATTGCCATTTCTCTTGGTATACTTTTGTTTGGGGTACATCATTTACCGCAACCAGGTTTGCATACTGTTTTTATTATTCTTTTTCAATATATACACTCATATTTCTTCATTGTTGTAAAATGTGTACCTAATATAACACGGCAAGTGGATAACTGTTTATGTAAAGTGCACACTAAAAAAATGTGTTTCATTACTTTCTATCTAATCCCCACCTTGGGAGAAAAGGCTAGTTGTTATTGCTGTTGTATATTTAATTTCCATCTAATCCTTATAATTTTCATCCATGAATTCAAATTATCCTATTTTGGTGTTGGTTCTCTCTGATATGATTCCAGAGGCAAGGTGTGGTCAGTTCATTTTAAAATTCTAATGATATCTCAAATATCTTTGGGTGACAGTTATTAAACGTTTATGTGCCCAAGTACCAAACTGGAGGAGAGTTTTGGCCAACAGTGCACAACTACACAATTTTTTCATTGATACTGATGCATATTATAGTAATTGGGATATTTGGACTGAAGAAGCTTCCACTAGCATCTGGCTTGACTCTTCCACTTCCTATTGTCACACTTCTATTCAATGAGTACTGCCAGAAACGGTTCTTTCCTATATTCAGAGCTTATCCTGCGGAAGTACGTTGGTTTAAAATTAATGATAAGTTTACCTTATTCTTTTCTTGATTATGAGGCCTGTAGGTTTTCCTCTGGCCATATTTTCATCTATATGCTTTTTTCATTTTTCCTTATTTAGGTTTGAGGTTGTTATTAGTTACTACTAAAACAATTTTCACATGCTCTGATAAACTGTTTGTTTGGGCGACCTCTAATGAACATTTAACTTCTCATCATTGATGATTGTGGTGATGGCTTCTGATGCAATGGTTACTATCAGAAAATCCTTGTTACTAGTTAGTTCTTCACTTTGGTCTTCTGGCCAAACTAGGTATTATGCATTGATTCACAACAAAATTACTTGCAGTAAACAGTTAAAAAATGTACCACTGGGATATTAAGTTGGTGTTAGATGTAGAGGAAGATCGGAAGCCTGACATACTCAAAGTCATGAACTTGTAAACAGATAAATTTATTTCAAATTTTTAGTACGAACTATCCTGGTAAGAAATGCTGTAAAGGAAGTATTCATTCCATCTTATATCTGGCCATCTGGGGAATGGCTTGGTTTGGCTCATCAAACTCACTTTACTTATAATGTTCATTTTGTTGCTAGGTTGGTTTCACCTAAAATGTATGACAATTTATGAGTAGCTACTGTTGCAGTATACTGATTGAAGCCATGATGATAATTTTTCTCTAGTATTTCCTTTTGCTCTGAAGTCCACATATGGCTGATTATTCTTTTTCCGATTGCGTGTTATTTCTTATCTATTTCTCCCCTTCTGCATTCTTATGAATTTGTTTCCATCAGTGTTTGATCAAGAAGGACAGAGAAGACCAAAATGATCCTGCAATGTCTGAATTTTATGATAAGTTGACCAATGCATATAATGATCCAGCTCTGATGCCAATCAAATATCCCGGAGGGTTTAGTAGTGGCAGGTCTCCTCTACTTCAGAGGCCAGAAGTTTAAGATTCCAATTAGTTCCCTATGGCTTTGCTTGTAACTTGTAGAGTTCAAAACTAACAATCTGAAGAGTTCAGCGGATGGTTTGTGATGCTTATACTGATCTTCAAGGCTTCAACTTATGACTTTCTTTCAAATTTTGTTTTTGACAGTCCAGGGTGCTGCATATCTGTTGTTTTTTTTCTTGTAAGCCGTTAGAGTTGAGAATTTATACATGTAATGCTTTACTCACTAATTTATTTAGAGTGAGGCCTCTAAATATTTGTTGAAGACAAAACTGTTTAGAAGTTTCTGATGAAACCAATGGATGAAACTTGGAAACAGGTTTTGATGTATGCCATAAGATTACAAAATGTGAATGACAGCTCTTCTGTCAGACAAGACTAGGTTATAATAATCCCACAAGACTGTGGAGCACGATATTGTCATTTGGTTATTGTAACTAATTACAGTATCAAATTCTGTAACTTATCTAGTTGTACTGAAAGAAAATACATTCATACTATAATGGCTACGACTTTGAAGTTTGAACCACATACTGAGAAATGGTAGATGCACTTATAGTTTAGAGTCAAATCCCAGCTTCCACTTGTGTAATCCTTCATTGAACAAAGCCATCAATTTTCATTTCCAAGAATAGTTAATGCGCTGTGAGATATTTAGAGATAGCACTGGTTCCTGAATCTTCAACAGTGCCCATGGCTTGACAGAAAATGGTGAAGAGTCTAAGAAATGATAGAATGTTTTGAACTTGGAGTAGAGCAGTCAATGAAAAAAGCTATTCAAGGTCATCTAACAATAATTTACACCAGAATGCTTGTTTTTTTGCTGCCTTGGATCAACAATAGAGTGGAAAAAAATCAAAGATATGGAAGATCCCTTAAGGACAACTTTGTACCATTGGCTTGTGGCAAAATCCAGCCTGCACTTAAGGCATCATATCGCCCTGAATAATCATTGCCGTCACGCTTAAACTTTATGCTTCCACCCAACTACAGCCAGGAGTTTTTCTTGCTCCCCTAGCTAACATGGCTTGCCTCATTTCTTCAGCTTCTACGGTCCTTCCTGCAGCAACATAGATATCTCGGAGGAGAATATAGTATCCCCCTTCATCTGGTTTCAACTCCAACAACTTCTTTATCACCCTTTCCCCCATGTCAACATCACCATGAATCCTGCAGGCTCCAAGCAATGCTCCCCAAATAATATCATTGCTTGGAATTGGCATGTTTGTAAGCAGATCATATGCCTCCTGCAATCTCCCTGAACGCCCCAACATATCCACCACGGCACCATAATGCTCAATCCTAGGTTCAACTTGATAGTCCCTTTTCATGCTCTCAAACAATTTAATCCCTTCATCAACCAGCCCCTTATGAGCATGTGCAACCAAAAGTGCCAGCATCGTTACCCAATCAGGCAAAACCCCAGAACCAATCATCCAATCAAACAACCTCAACGCATCATCGGCATACCCATGGTTCGCACACACCATCATCATCGAGTTCCACGTGATCAAGCTCTTCCTGCTCATGCCATGGAACACTTGCCAAGCCTGCTCCAAGCATCCCGACTTCCCATACATATCAATGAGAGCATTGCAAATCGCAGTCATCCACCCAAACCCATTCTCCTCCACAAACCTGTGCACCATCCTCCCAGTTTCCCCGTCCCCCAATTCCGCACAGGCCGATATCACACTCACCATGGTAACCTCATCCGGCCACACCCCAGCACCCCTCATCTCCCGAAACAACTCCAGCGCCTCTTGTGGCCGCTTTGCCTGCGCATACCCAGACAACATGCTAGTCCACGAAACCACATCCCTCTCCGGCATTTCATCAAACACCCTTCTTGCAATTTCCAGTTCACCAGCTCTCACGTGTGCCACAAGCAACCCCGACCAAGACACAACATCAACCTCCACACCCACTTTCAAAGCATCCTCAAACACCCTCCGAGCTAAAACGGCCATTCCCCCAACCGCATACAAATGTATCAACGCGTTCTGAACGTGCAGGTGGCGGCAAAACCCGAACTTCAAAACGGCGCCATGCGGGTCATGGACCAGAGGGGTGGTGGCAGCGCGTGACTTGAGCAAGAAGGCGAACGAATACTCATCCGGGGCGACACCATCTTGCCTCATGCGGTTGAAGAGGAAGGTGGAGAGGGAAGGGGAGGTGGAGTGGGAGTGAGCGCGGATGAGGGTGTTGTAGAAGAAGGCGGTTGGGTGGGTAATTTGTTCGAACATGCGGTGGGCGTAGTGTAAGTCGCCGAAGGGGGAGACGGCGGCGAAGCGGAGGAGCTTGCCGAGAACGACGGCGTGGTGGTGGAGGCAGGTGCGGAAGGCGTGAGCGTGGAGGAGTTTGAGGTGTCGCATGGAAGTGCACCTCTCTGCCATGTCTGCAAGTAATGCAACAGCGACGGTTCCCATTGTAGTGTACTCGTCGTCGTTGATTAGTTCTGAGTCACCATCGCTGAGAAATGGCGCGGACACCTTGGTTTCAAAGCTTGATTTCAAAGCTCAAGCCAAGTTTATAGTGTGTTTGGACCATAGTATACTTTGTAAATTTTGTCTATAAAACTATTAGTTGTTCACTTTAAGAAAAAAAAATAATAATAAAGTCGCTCAAGTGGTAGGAGTTGGGGGACATATAAGTTGGGTAGGGGGAGGTACAATGATCGATTCCTGGCGGGTGCAATTAATCTTTCCGATGTACCAAAAAAAAAGCAACGGGTGATTGGTTCAAGTGGTACATGTTTGATACCCTTTTAGCAAGGTCTCACTCCGAAGGAGAACACCTGACTCCAAAATAAAATGTAAATTGTGAAGTTGGTTCCTAAAAAAATTTACCGCTAGTAAGTTAGTTCTTGAACAAGGAAATATATTTGAAAGTCTCTAAAGTTGTGTTTGGATGGGGAATCTAATTTTAGAGTGTATTTAAAATCCTTCATATTAAAATACTTTGTTTGAGTATTTAGTATCTGGAATTTTCAAAAAGAAATGTTAGCGTATCTGGAATTTTCAAATAACTAGCATTTAAATGAGGTATTTTAATCAATGGAATATGAGGTCATTAGAATCACCTCAAATTGGATGGAATTGTGAGAATCTCTCGTCCCTCACTCGCTCGTCTCTAAACCATAAAATATGAGTCTTAAACCATAAAGTCAATGAAAAAACTTAAAATCCGGCCAGAACCCTAAAATTGACACTAAATCCGACCTGAGCCATAAAATCAATGGAAAAACTTAAAATCCAGCCAAAACCCTAAAATTGACACTAAACCCGACTCGAACTGTAAAATCAGCCGAAAAACCTAAAACTAACACAAAACCCGACTCAAACCCTAAAATTGGTTGAAAACCCTAAACCCGACCTTAACTATAAAATCAGTCGAAAAACCTAAATTGTCACTTAACCCGAGTTGAATCTTAAAATCGGTTGGAAAACCTAAAATTGGCCCTAAACTTGACTTGAACCCTAAAATCGACCCTAAGCCCGACCTCATATTTTATGGTTCAAGACTCATATCAGGTCGAGTTTATGTTCAATTTTAATGTTCAAGACTCATATTTTAAAGTTTAGAGACGAGTGAGTGAGAGACGAGGGTAATTTGAGGTGATTCTAATGACCTCATATTTCATTGATTAAAACACCCCATTTAAATTCCGGTCATTTGAGAAATTCAGAAATCAAATACCCAAACATGATATTTTCATACGTCTTCTTTGTACATGTCAATACCACCTTAACCGATTTTCCGTTAGCTTCTCCACGATAGGCGTCCCCTCAATATCTTCTCTTATCCGCTCATTGCATATGATGTATACTATAATTCTCATCAATGTAATCATCATTAAGAATTGCAAAAGAGAGAAACATAATCTAAATAGTGTATTTTAAATACATTAAGAACGAGCCCAGCAGCTAAAGTGAAAAGCCAAGCTAACCAAAGAATAAAATTTGTGTGAAAGGATCTTAGAGGAGCTTCTTCCTCTCAAAGAAGGCCTTCAAATGCCATAGCTGCAAACCAGCCACAGACAAGCAAACCAAAAGTGATAGGAAACTGAAGGTAAACATCTTGCTGTTTGTTGCTCTGTTCAGATCATGCATCTCTTCCTCCCTATATCAGTTAGTCACATGGAACAAAGGTCATCAAAGTTAAGCAAAACTCCATTATAAGAATGAACAAGAAAAAATTAGTCTCCATGACTGTCACATTCCTGAACCACACAAACTAACATGCAAGTAAAGAATTTAATTCATAGAGCAAGAGCACAGGGGAGATGGATGTCGGTCGCATGTAAGATGGGATTTTTTTCACACCAACACATTGAATGATTAGCTTTATGGCATGTTAAAGGAAGGTCACAGAATAATCTTTTATACCATGGATCAACAAACTAGTGCACTGTGCACATTTGTTTCAAAACCTTATTGTTTGTGCTTGGAATTTATGTAATCACAAGGTTTTTCAGTGAATATATGAAAATTCTGGGAGGGGCATGCCCATAGACATACTCAAATAGATCCATCTCTGAAAAAATATTCCAATTTCCTCTGAGCCAAGGACAGTATGAACACAAACCCATTGAATGATTAGCTTTATGACATGTTAAAGGAAGATCACAGAATAATCTGTTATACCATAGGATTAACAAACTTGTGCCACATTTGTTTTAGAACCTCATTGTTGGTGTGTGACATTGTAATCACATGGATTTTCAGTGAGTATATGAAAAATGATGGGAGGGACATGCCTGTAGACATACTCAGAGAGATCCACCTCTGAAAAAATACTCCAATTTCCTCTGAGCCAATAACATATAATGTTTCATATTTATTGCACTTAAAAGAAATTTTGAATGATCCTAATAATTCAAAGATACCAATATCGATACTAAATTCATGTTTGGATATTCTTCTATTATTGATTCCAAAGCCAAAATTAGTCATAGAACTAAGTTTCCAAATTGATTATGATGAAAGTAAAGATGACCCAAACATGCTATAAATCAAAGTTGCCAACGGTATTGGTAGACTAGTAGGCAGAAGTCAGGGTATTTATACCTTCCACGAAGATAAAACATCTCATCATGAATGGATGTGACAGTGCCATACAACTTCTTTAACTCAAATTCCATTGCCTGAGATGGAAATAAACAACACTTCAGAAAACACATAAGACCAGATAATTAGATCTATAAATCAGAAATTCTTTTAACACATGAATGCTAGTATGCTATTGCTTAGTAAAAAACATTGTACTTTTGTACTACTCATACTTACTTCAAGTTGCCCTTTCTTGGCAACCTTATCCCACTCCCTGGCAGCCACCCCAGATCTCCATTCAAAATCAATTATCACAGTTAATACGGGATCATGATCGGGCGCCATAGAAAAACAAGCTGTGTAGTCACCGGCCTCAGCTGCAGTAAATGCAAAATTACCAGATTCCACACGATCTGAAAAGTGATAATTGTTCCCATAAGGTGAACGCACCTGGAAACTAATGACATTATGCAAAGCTAATACATGGCCAAAAGAACATGTTCTTTAGCATGAAAGACTTGTTTTTTCAAAGATCAAAACAAATATGATTAAGTGCATGTATGAAATTCATTCTACCATTGATTCTAAAACTAAATTTAATTCTGGGCGGAAGAACCGCGAGTTACATCTACGGGCCTAATTTTTTGAGGAAATAGAAGTTGATTTGAACATGCTATAACTGAAACATCAACAATATATCTATTATTACTATAAAAAAAATAACTTTCTATATATTTTTTATAACTATGGCATTGCTAATGCCAAAAAATATGAGCCAGTTCAGAAAATTCTAAAGTGAAAAGCAAAAAAAGTGTATAACAATTTAGAAATCTTATTGATCTTGTTCTTCTAAATTTTCTACCTTAATTCATAATTACAAGAGAAGATAATTAATATAGAAAGGAGAACTCAAATTTCTATATTTGAAATTGAAAGGTTCCAATACAAAGCTAGGATTTCATGATTGAATCATGATGAGCATACCCTGAGAGTGATCTTGTGAGAATCAGGAACTGGGTACCCTTCACTGGGACTAACAACATAGTATTTGCCAACGGTTAAGGCGTTGCTCTTGATGTCCTCATTGATGCACTTGGGTTGATTTGATTTCAATTCGAACCGCATTGAATCCACAAAGCTACACATCAATGCAGGGGAAACAAGAAGGAGGAAGAGAATCTGATTGGACATTTGGGCAATGGAAACTTTTCAATTTGGCCAAATTGGGATTTGAGGGTAACAAAAGAAGATTATTCTAAGGTTTGCATGGGAATGAAGAAGGAAATGACCGTGGAAACAATGCAACAAGCTACAACAACTGCTGCAAACTCAAAATGCAGAAATGCATAACTAATGGTTAACTACCAAAGAAGTGGTTAACTACCATGGTTCTCTTTCAAATGAGAATTTTCTTAACCTTTTTTAATTATATTTTTCTTCCTTTTTATTATGTGGTTCAAGAGAAATGCAAAACAATTATGATTAGTTTGAAATGACTCTCAACCAAGTTTCTTCCACTTTTTTCTGCAACCAAATATTTATTAAAATTTGCTAATAACTAGAGTTTTTACCCAAGGTTGAGTGAGAGTTAAGTGTTAGATAATGTTTGTCAATTATCTCAAAATATATTAAGTGCATTACAAAATAATATATAAATGCAATAACTTTCGATATGGAGAAAAATATGGCATTACTATGTATAACATTGATCACATTACAATGAAACTCATTATGTGTAGTGTGCGTAGTAAACCACTAAACATATTTTACATAGTGCCCAAGTATAAGTATTTAAAGTCACAATGACCACATCATAATGAGTCACCCTGGTCCCTCGGCCCCTCCTAAAAGAAGCTTTCAACTTCCGACTTCGATTAACGTTTAAGTTAACGCAACGGAAAAGCAAACACAACCTACATTTTGTTGAAAACCACATCCCACATTTAACAAAGATACTGAAAAAAAAAATGTGAACCAAACCCGTGAAAAAAAAAAAGCCCTATTATATATACACGAATTTGTTTGAAAAAATGATGACATCGATCATCATTCATCAGTTGCAAGTTACAACCTAACTACAATGCTCACTTCTCAACCTAAGTTATAACCAAACCTAGTTTTTGTCAATAGTGGATTATTGTCTTTTTACTCCGCCGTGAAACACCCAGAACCACCGTGCACGTTGTTGGTTGAGCATCCATGCGGCTTCTTCCTCTGTTCCAATCACTCCCCAAAACCACTCACTACTCCTTGAGGTTTGCATCAACTGCACTTGCCCACGTTGATTCACCATCTTTCTCAGACACCCCACCTCGTGTCCCTGAGCTTCACAAGGACACCTCCAACGTGCTCCAAACGCTTCACCGTCTGCACAACCGCCCTTCTCTTGCTCTTTCCTTCTTCACTCAGCTCAAGCAACAGGGGGTGTTCCCTCACACCACTTCAACCTACGCCGCCATTATCAGGATCTTGTGCTACTGGGGATTGGACAGGAGGTTGGATTCTGTCTTCCTTGACCTCATTGCACTTTCCAAACAAGACCCATCATTTGAAATCCATGACTTGTTTGAAGAGCTTTTGGAGGGGGATGAGGGTGTTGATAGGAAACCCCACTTGCTCAGAGCATTTGATTGGTATGTTAAATCTTGTGTCAGTCTTAACATGTTTGAAGAGGCTTATGATTTCTTGTTTCTAACTAGGAGGCGTGGGATTCTGCCTAGTATTTGGACTTGTAACTTTCTCATCAACCGGTTGGTTGATCATAATGAAGTGGAGAGGGCTTTGGCCATTTATAAGCAGCTCAAGAGGCTTGGTTTGAGCCCCAACAATTACACCTATGCCATTGTTGTCAAGGGACTGTGTAGGAAAGGTTACTTGGAAGAGGCGGAGCACATGTTAAAAGAAATGGATGAAGCTGGGGTGAATCTTGATTCCCATTGTTGTGCAGCTTTAATTGAGGGCATTTGCAATCATTGTAGTTCTGATTTGGGATATGAAGCGCTCCAAAAATTCAGAATGATGAATGCCCCTATAGAGGATCATGCCTACGCCGCTGTTATTCGTGGGTTTTGTAATGAAATGAAATTAGATGAAGCGGAGATTGTTGTTTTGGACATGGAAAGCCAGGGATTGGTTCCTGACGTGCGTATTTATTCTGCATTGATCTATGGATATTGTAAGAATCGTAATCTACACAAAGTTTCAGAGTTATGTAGTCAAATGACTTCAAAGGGTATAAAAACAAATTGTGTAGTTGCTAGCTACATCCTTCAATGTCTTGTTGAGATGGGCAAGACCTCAGAAGTGGTAGATATGTTTAAAAGATTGAAAGAATCAGGTATGTTTCTCGATGGGGTAGCTTATAATATTGTGTTTGATGCTTTATGTAGATTAGGCAAAGTGGACGATGCAATAGAAATGCTGGAAGAGATGAGAGTGAAGAACATCGATTTAGATGTTAAACACTACACAACCCTTATTAAGGGGTATTGCCTTCAGAATAAGCTCTTAGATGCCTCGGATATGTTTAGTGAAATGATAAAAAAAGGTTTTGCACCTGATATTGTCACATATAATGTACTAGCTGCTGGGTTGTCTAGAAATGGCTGTGCTTGTGTGGCAATTGACAATTTGAAAGCTATGGAAGAACAAGGAGTGAAGCCAAACTCAACTACACACAAGTTGATCATTGAAGGTTTATGTTCAGAAGGCAAGGTTGGAGAAGCTGAGACATACGTTAACATTCTAGAAGATAATGGATTTAAACCTGATATTGTGATATATAATGTACTAGTTGCTGGGTTGTCTAAAAATGGCCATGCTTGTGGGGCAATTGGCAAATTGGATGATATGGAGAAACAAGGTGTGAAGCCTAACTCAACTACACACAAGTTGATCATTGAAGGTTTATGTTCAGAAGGCAAGGTTGTAGAAGCTGAGGCATATTTTAACCGTCTGGAAGATAAAGGTGTGGAAATCTATTCTGCGATGGTGAATGGCTATTGTGAAGCATACCTTGTCGAAAAATCGTATGAACTTTTCCTTGAGCTGTCAGACCATGGGGATATTGCAAAAGAAGATTCTTGTTTCAAGCTACTTAGTAACCTCTGTTTGGCAGGTCACATTGACAAAGCTATGAAGTTGCTGGACAAAATGTTGTCATTTAAGGTGGAACCTAGCAAAATAATGTATTCTAAAGTATTAGCTGCTTTGTGCCAGGCTGGGGATATAAAACAGGCTTGCTCTTTGTTTGATTTTTTGGTTCGGAGAGGATCTACTCCTGATGTTCAAATGTACACAATTATGATAAATAGTTTATGTAGGATGAATTACTTGAAAGAGGCCCATGACCTCTTCCAGGATATGAAGAGGAGAGGGATCAAACCTGATGTCATTGCCTACACAGTCTTACTTGATGGGAGCTTTAAAAATGGAGCGACATCGGATGTTCTCACCATCTGGGGTGATATGAAGCAAATGGAAACAAGTCCAGATGTTATTTGTTACACTGTTTTGATTGATGGACTCATAAAGACAGATGACTGTGTAGATGCAATTAACCTATATGAAGACATGATTCACAATGGACTAGAACCAGATACGGTAACATACACTGCTATGATTTCTCTCTTCTGTAAAAGAGGTCTCGTGAAGGAAGCTTCTGAATTGCTTGATGAAATGTCTTCAAAGGGAATGACACCAAGTTCGCATATCATCTCAGCTGTAAATCGCAGTATTCAAAAAGCTAGAAAGGTGCCATTTCATGAGTAGGTTGTCAGCTCAGACTGTCAGTGCTTGGATCTATCTCAAGTTCTAAAATCTATCTGGTCAATATCAATACTCAATACCTGAAGGTGAAACATAATCTTACGTGCTATTGACTAATTTACTAAGACTTACTACTGAATCATTGTTTTTTAAGTATTACACTGAAAGGCTTTGTTGGATTCTACAGATTGGAAAGAGAAGAGCTATGCAGTTTGCAGATTGATTACCAGGATGTATTTGTATTTAGGTATGGAATCTGCCTTATACTGATTTAAATTATGTGATATTGTGAAATTATTTTACTGGACTAAAAAAAGACTTTAATGTAAATATTTCTTGCAATAATAACTCTTTCTGTATTTTTAATATTGCATTATTAAGTCACTCCGTGATTTTGTTATTTCAATTTCCTTTAATATCTGTGAACACTACAGTGGTTAAGCTTCTTTGCTACTGTACATTTACTGTTCCTATTAAGGGTTTTATCCTATGAGGTCCTGCTCTATTTTGTTTTATTACCCACGTTTGCTTCAACGAAAAAATTGAGGCTTTGGTGTGCCCATGAAGCAACTATCATATCTTCCAATTAAATAGTTTATGTGAACCATCCCGTCGGCCACACACTTGCTGGAAGAATTTATTGTTTCAGTTACCCATTTTTCCTTTGAACTTTTTTGTTTTCAGACTCCCTTTTAAGTGGAAATGGAGTGGATAGAAAAGAGAGAGAAAAAGTCAGAGATGTGATAAGTGATATGATTGAATGAGAAGAAATAAATAAATTGAAAGTAAATGTATAAATAAAAATGGATAGTATGCATAAATTTATTTTTATGCATAAAAGTTAAAATAAATTTATGCATACTATCCATTTTTATTTTTACAAATATTTATAAACTGGCAAAGTTTTTTGCTTGTTTATAACCTGTAATAGCTAATTACAAAATGTTGTTTGTTATTCATCATCTTGGTTTTGGTAAGTGGTGCTTTCAAGCCATGCGAATTCACTTTTACTTTGTGGTTTACTTTATGTGTTGGCATTAATAGGTGATTATTTTTATTGCTGCAGGTATCTATTTCAAAATCATTTGGATATGGTGGACACTCCCACAACTCTGGTTTCAATTTCTGCACTCAGGCGCTGCTTGGCGAGCTTGTCCCCACTTTATGGTGAGCACGAGTCATCAGTCATCACTAAGCCTACTCATATTATTTGAGTCCATGATTCGTAAATGTAGTACGCATGTGCATGTAGAGTTAATTGTGATTTGACAGCTAATTTGATATCCATTTTAAGTTTTTAATGTACAACTTTTTGAGTAATTTCTATAAAACTCCAGTTAAAAACAACAGCGGAAAGGCTTAATTTAACAATAAAATCAAGATCGAATAGTTTCTATGTAACTCTATTTACAAACTAAAATCTTATCATTTTTACTTTTTCTTTATAAAAAAATTAGAATTATACAAAAGTGGGGAATCCGTATTCTTGTTATGCACTCACAAGTTCTGTTCTTTGTCAGCAGTTTGTGAAGATGTACACATCAAGGAAGAAAATCTACAAGGGTAAGGATGCTGATCCTACTGAGTTTGAAGAGTTAGTCGAGCAGGTGTTGTTTGAATGTTGTTGTGGATGCAGTTGCTGATTGCACTTTTTGCCAATGTGTAAGTGTTTTTGATTGAGTTTTGTTGTTGCAGCTTACAGGGACTTTTTGATCTGGAAGATACCTATCAGGAGCTTAAAAGTATTTGAAGGATCTATAAATCAATTCAGCAGTGTAAGGATGAGTATTACATGCTTCTCTGTGTGTGTGTGAAGGGTCATGAATTTTCTGTCTGTATTGTGACTTGTGTTTTTACTGATTCGCTGACAAATTGATGTTTGCGGGAACCGCAAGGCTGTTGTTATTCATGTCCCCAGGTTGAGAAAATCTTTCAGTAAGATTCGTGTTAGACTGTTAGACTTGTCAGTGACCTTGAGAAGAAGTTTAGTGGCAAGGTAAATTTAGTTTAATTTATTTCTGTTGTGTAGACTAAGTAGTTAATTTGTTTTCATTGACATTTTTTGTTAGTTTGAATTCATTACAGAAGAGTGCTAACAACTCACTCTTTTAGAGACACATTTATATTTTGAAAAGTCAACACATTTCTACCTCAAAAAAATGTATTGACTTTTAAAAAAATGAACCGAACACAGTGAGTGTGTTGGAGTGTATCTTTAAAAGAGTGTGCTACTAGCATTTCTCTTCATTTGATATTGTTAATTCTCCTTCTATTGGCCATTCTGATGTAATAATTGCATGAGAGGCAGCATTCTATAATTTCAGAAATGTTTTATCATGCCTGAGGGAAGTGCTTTGGTGTAACCTCCTGGTAATGAAATAGTAGAGTTATATCCACAAACCAAATACAGGATTACTTCAACTAGTTGAGAGTGTAATTTATTTATTACATGCAGGCTATATTAACTTAGTTATTCCTCTGTCCTGAGGAATTTCTTTGTGACCCTTCCGAACTAGCTCTTACTAAGTATTTGCCCCTCAGTAAGTAGAATTGTTGAACAATCTCATTTTGATTATTCTTTACTTTCGAGTTGCTTTATTTTTCATTTTGTCACTGACCTGTTTAAATCATATTAAACTTGTAGGATGTAATTTTGATTGCCACCCGGAGGATATTGAGGCCACCAATGAAGGGTTTTATTGTTCAACGTCCCTGCACGCAAACCCTTAGAGCTGTTTATGAAGCAATGCTGGAGGATATCGTGTTGTCTGCTGAGATTGTTGGGAAGCGTGTGAGGTACCGAGTTGATGGATCCAAGATTATGAAGGTAGAGCTGTTGTTTCCTATCAACTTCTAAAGCTTTCTTATAAGATAAAACGCCTCTTTACCATGTCAATGTATGTACATGTTTGTATTGGAAATGAATTCCCTTGGTAAAATGTGTGTGAAAGTTGTCATTTTTGCCTTTGAAACTTGCAAATTGATTACCTTTGCACAAGTTTTTATTCATTCATTCAGAATTGTATCTTTGTACTCCTGTCGATAGATTTTCTTGAACCCAAAGGAACGAAAAAGCACCGAATACAAAGTTGAAGACTTTTGCCGCAGTATACAGGAGGCTATCCGGCAAAGATGTTGTGTTTGAGCATCCCATCACAGATGCTTAGTTTCATTTCCTTTGCCAGCTTTCAATTTGTTCTAGAGTTGCATATTGTGTATGCTGGTTAAAATTTGTCCGAATAATTTCCTTTCATGCTGGTTTTTTTATCCTGGTTTCTTAAAGTACAAGGGACTCGTTTCATCAATGTAGGATGAGTTTTAATTTTCTTATAAATTTCAGGTTCTTTTCGCAAAACTGAAAGATAATTCACAAAATGAAAAACAGATTAAAAGCTTAGTTCATAGCCAACCTGATATAGACATACCTTCCAAAATTAAATCAATGTAATGCTAAACCCTTCCCAAAATATATGAAAAAATATTAAAGCGTAATTCAGTTCTTACTTTATTATGTGCTTATCTATTCACAGTTTCACTTCATTTATATCTGACTTCCTATCTATCTTTCACTTCTCTTTCAATTATATCACGAATTACATTGTGAGAACAAAATCCCTTATGTGTAGTCCATTGGTATTATTCACTAAGGTAAATGGTGATGATATGATCTGCTTGATTTCATATATAGATTCTATACAAAGCGTGTTTTTCAGAATTTTCCATGGAAAACATTCATCTGCGAAAGCTTGATTTTCATGGAAAACATTCATCTTTAAATTGTTAGTACGTTTTAAGAGATTTTTCAACAAGAAAATGAGGGAATAGTGTGATGTGAAAGGTTGAACGCTTAGTAGGTCAAAAAGTTTAATCATGACGCGGAAAGCAATAATATCAATTATCAAAGGATGGATAATATAGATGAGAAGTCAACATATACTGCCAAAAAAGGCATAGCAATTAGCAACCAGCCAGAGCCCAGGAGAAAAGATATCTTGATTCCAGTACTGTTGTTAGCGAGTTCAAGTTCTGCTGCTGCTGCTGCTATTGTTATGGCAGCTTCTTCTTCATCTCCTCCTGCAAAGTATGATGTGTTTTTGAGCTTCCGAGGGAAAGACATGCGTGACAACTTTACCAGTCATCTTTATGCTCAACTTTGCAGGAAAAACATCAATGCGTTCATAGATTACAAATTAGACGTCAGATCTCACCTGAACTCTACAAAGCAATTCAAGAATCCACGATTTACGTCATCATTTTCTCTGAAAACTATGCTTCTTCCTCGTGGTGTTTGAATGAACTTGTGAAGATTTGTGAATGCAAGAAGATATATCATGATCAAAGGCATGTGATACCTATTTTCTACAAGGTGGAACCAGCAACTGTTAGGCATCAGAAGAAAGGGAGCTATGCAGATGCGTTTGTTAAGCATGAAAAGCGCTTTCCAGAGGAAGTAATACAGAGCTGGAAGGATGCACTAGCCGAAGCAGCTGATCTCTCCGGTTGGGATTCAAATGCGACCAGGTGACCAACTTTTGGGTTGTAATTTCCACCTTCAATCATGTTTTCTTTTTCTTCTTTTTTTTAATGTGTTTTTGGTACATTTTTTTAAGGGTAGTACTAGTGGATTTGCCACCCTATCCACATAATTCTTGATTGTTGCTTCATATTAACTCCTATGTACAGTAGAATGGAAGACTAATGCTTTTGTTCCTTTTATATGTTCCAGACCAGAATCCAAGCTTATTGATGGTATTGTGGAAGATATTTTAACAAAATTGGATCGTTCTTTCTCAAGTGATCATACTCAAGGAATGGTTGGAATTGAAGAGCATATTTCACAAATCCAGCCCTTGTTGCAACTTGAATCAGTGGGCGATGTTCGGATCATAGGAATTTGGGGCATGGGAGGAATAGGTAAAACTACGCTGGCTAAGGCACTACATAAGAAACTGGCGACCCAATTCAGTTCCACTAGCTTGATTGAGAATGCTCAACAAGAAATAGAAAGAGTTGGAACATCTATTCTACGTAAAACATACTTATCCGAGCTTTTAGATGAAGTCTATACATCACGTTTATTAGATGAAATGCTCAAACGGGCAAGGGTTCTTGTTATTCATGATGACATGAAAGATTCGAGTCAAGTTCAAGAATTAATTGGAGGGCGTGAAAACTTCGGCCCGAGCAGTAGAATCATTGTGACTAGCAGAGACTTGCAGGTGCTTAAGAATGCTGATGCTGATGAAATATATGAAGTCAAGG